>NC_034411.1:23805844-24125119 GCF_002078875.1 Numida meleagris
TGTAGCTGAATTAAAAATACATAAGGTCATTCTGTCCACATTTTGCCATACAAAAATTGAACATAAACAATTTTTAAAAAGTATATAATCTCCACAGACTTATTCCTTTACACAATTATTTTCAGTAGCTAATCTTTTTACACTGGGGAATGGATTAATTAGCTGGAAAACAATTCATAAAGGATCAAACATTTTGTTTGTGTACCAGATATAACCCAAATCTGTTAATCTTTGAAAATTTCCTGTACTTAATTGCTTATACATAATGATTCATGATGCAAATTGGTATTCACAAGTTAATATGTGCATTAATTTATATATTTTTTCCTTTTGACAGGCATCTAAAAGTTAGATTTATGGTGGTATTGCAATGTATTTTATTTTGTCTTGGAATCAAGAATGCAACATACTTCAAAGTACATTTCCATTCTATGTCAATTTCAAACAGTTGTCATCCTGATGATGAGTCGTTTTGTGAGAGGAGGGTTCTATCTCAGATCATTGATTTGGTCAATGAACAAAAGACAAAGTCAGTTTTAAGGGCTTTTATTGGTATTTTTCCCAAGGTTAATACTTGGGAAATGATGTGAAAATCTGTAGGGTAAAGTTCTTAAGTGGGTGGTTTTTTTGTGGTTTTTTTTTTTTTTTTTCATTTTTAAAGGAAAAAAAATGGAGATAAGTTTTTTTAAAAAATAGAAGTTTTCTCCTTGAAAATTGGATGTTTTTTAATACTGCCAAAATAAACTTTTCAATAGAAAATGAAAATGTCATTTTCTTCAAACCGCTGTGTTTGGATTTAAGGTTGAAATTTCAATTTTATCAAGGAGGATTTTTTTTTTGTAAGGAGTAGAAAACATTGCAACTGACTATAATATATAATATATGCAGGATATATATAGGTACACATGCAGGAATACAGAGCCAGCATCTCTGGTGTAAGACATCTGAGTATCTCTGAAGTCACTACTTGCCTAGCTAACATCAGCTGTGAATCTCACCTAAGAATTTTTTGCTTAACTGATATTCACCTCTCTGGGGATGCAAGAGCACATTCCTGAACTACATAATTCTGATACAAAAGGCATAAATATAGCAGAACAGGGAAGTTTACAGCTGACCACCTGCACACCAGAACGTGTCAGTGGCAAGAAATGGAGGTATGTCTGTAATGTTACTCAATAATACGTTCTTTAAAAACTGCTGAAGGAAAAGTCAAGCTTGTCTTTCAGAAAGCTGCTAAAATTCTTTTCAGGTCTTCAGAAAAATTTTATTTTTCAATGTATTTCTTTAAGACTACTTAAGACTAAGACCACTTAAAATGCTAATTCATTGTTCAAGTCTTGCATGCTCTTTCAGGGTAGAGCCTTCAACATACCAGTCACTGGCCAATGTGATACTTCTCTCTGAGTGAGCAGTTCCAAACATGTGTTTTCTAGGTGGTACTCATTTTATTTCTAAAGCTGTTAAGAAATACATATATAAAAGATGCTTCTACAGCGCAGTAATATTAAATGCATTATTTTAAGGCAAGCACACCAAATTCAACTATGCTGTTGACTCTGAACTTTGAGGTTAGTAATAAGGTTCCTCACTGATGTTTATTGGTACTCAAATTTGTAAAGCTGTACATAAACATGTTTTAGTATGTAACTGCACAGTTCTACATAGCAGCTTTTCAGAATTATACAGTACAAGGCTATTTAGCAGTACTACACAAGAAATGTAGTGAACAGCATTTCAGAACCTAACTTGATTCATTTTAATTTCCTAGTTACACTGGAGAATATACCCTTTTGCCAAGTGCAACTTGCACTTCTATATTTCACTTTCTTTGATATATTTTGGGCATTTGTTTTTAAAACCTCCATAAAGTGTATCCTTTGTTAAGGATTGCTTAGTTTAAAGATGATGGAGAGTCTCATTTGACAGGGAGCTTCAGTGCTTTCTCCAGATTCTTTCAAGTGATGGAATTTTATAATTTGTCTTAGACAGCCTTCACTATGATACAGATAAATGTTTAATTAAATAGAAAAAAAACCTCTTATGAATATGTAACTTCAGGTGGATGGAGTTGAACTGAGTGTATATAAAGTTTGGATAGCTCTCCCACTAAACTACCTGAAAATACATTTATCAATGCCTGTATTTTTATGTTGATCTTCATGAAGTACAACACTTCTATTAAAGGTTGGATTCCAGAAAAGAAAGTAACTGTGGTTAGGGAGATCTTTGCTACAACATTCAGAGCTGCATGTACTTCTGCTACACATTGCTCTGAATGATATAGGATGTAATTATGGGAATGACAGACCTTGGTGTTAAGCCCATTTATTTGTTCTGCTTTTGTGTGGAAAGGCAAACTGAAGACCAAGCTGTTCTGGCTGAGGACTTCTGAATCTTGTTTTGTCATCTTGTTCTCTCAAATTTGAAACATCACTCTCTCTCCTTGCAAGGTGCCCAAGGTAGGTGGCCATCCTTCCTGTCTGAATGGTGATGGGCTTTCTCCAGGTGGGCGAGAATGTTGTTCCATAGGACGGTCAAGGAGGAAACATGGAGGGACTTTCCACCATTCTCTTCTAAGACAAAGCTTAGCCAGTAACTACAACAGAATTCGAGTTGGGTCAATTTAAGAATTCAGCAGAGAGGCTTCTACCATACCTAGCAGATCGGAACTTGAGCTCATGGTAACACTGCACAAAGCTATGATAAATGAAAGTGATCGGCAAGGCTAGTAAAACGATGCCACTAACCACGCAGATTCCTCCAAGAATCCTTCCCGGTACTGTGATGGGACACATGTCACCATAACCAACTGTGGTCATAGAGATGATCACCCACCAACAAGCAGCAGGGATGCTGGCATAATCCTTATTCTTTGTTCCCAAGTCCAGCCCATTTTCAAGCAGCTGGGAAAGTGCACTGAAAATTGCCATAGCAACACAGATAAAGACAAGGAGCATCACCATCTCTCTGTAGCAACGCTTCAGAGTCAGACCAAGTGTTTGAAGGCCAATGAAATGACGAGCCAGTTTAATCACCCAAAAAATCCTCATCATTCTTAAGACCCTCAAGGTGACTCCAGCCCTCTGGAGCTGCGAATTTTCCCCTGTAAAAACTGTCATTAGAACAGAGATGTAGTAAGGAGTAATTGCCAGTAAATCAATAATGTTGAGAGGTCTTCTGACAAACTCACACTTGTTCTTTGAAACGATGAACCTCACAATGCACTCTGCAGTGAACCAGCCTATGCAGATAGCTTCAATTATCCTGTCAAAAGAAAGAAAGTACAGCATTTATGTTCTGCGGAAGGGCTTCAGTGGAGGTTTGTTGTTTTTTTTTCACACACATTACCAAGTTGACATCCAGACCTTCACAAACAACAAACAAAGCCACACTATTTTTATTTTGAGCATGAAGCACCAGATTTCAGCAAATAACCATAGGATCTAATGAGGAGTTTAAACTGATCTGTGCTAAGGACTCATTCACTGATCATTTTCTATGGATTATATATTCATATCCTTATACTGGACAAATATGCCTACAAAATCTGGAACCCTAGAGAAAATGGTGTGCCACCAATGCCAATGTGTAACGTAATCTAAAATACTTGGTTTTGTTTTAAATCTGCGAGGCTTGATCCACTCAGGAATGCCAAGGACTGTGGATCAGTGAACTGGCAATGTGTTGATCCAGATTGCTAAACTAGAATGAAAGTGAAGATGGAGTAGGTGGAAATCAGCTTTTGCATCAGATAATTCATGCAAATTGGCTCTTTAAGAACCAGCTGAAACCAGTCTTACTTGCATCCCAAAAAGGGTCTTACCTAGAACTGTATTCAAGATTTCATAGTATTGCCACAAATTACAGATAGTATTTTATTCTTCACTATTGGGTACACATAGTACCAAAGTAATAATCTTGTGTGCCTTCATTTACCACTATACTTAGCATTACTGAATTTTATATTTTCTTTTAAATGTAACTCCCTCTAAACTGTGTCACAGTAAAATGTCAAGGTAAGCAAAATGATAGGTGGGATCATCTTCTCAAATACAAATAGCTGCCTTGGTAAAAGAAAGCATTGCTGTCCTGGAGGGTGATTTCAGCACTCTCTTGAGTGTTTTAAAGTCCTGCATGAGCAGGTGAGACTTGAGAACGTTCTCAACTTGAAACACTGGAAGGTAGAAACAGAAGATAAATTTTCTCTGTAATTATTTGATAATAGTTGTGCACATACTATTGAATCTCACATCTCAAATTAACCCTTTTTTTTTTTTAGGAATTCAAACTGTGCTCACTTGTTTAATATTGGAGGGAATGGGAGTTAGTATTTCCCTCTTTCCTTTGGTTGCTTATCTTTTTTCACCAACTTTTTGTGCTAAAAAAAAAAAAAAGCCACTCACCAGAGCCATCTCTATGAACAAGTCTGCCACCAAAGTGACCTTAGACTGGAGACTTGAAAATGCTAGATTCAACTTTTTCCTACTGCAGGGGTTCTAATGAGGTACTGTCTGTAGAAATGATAATGATTTGTAAGTAATAATTCAACTGTCATTTCAAGCATAAAGTTTTGTTTCCTTAACACCTTTACATATACATATATATTTACTGTTTCTGAAATCTGTTGTCATTATTATTAAGACAGTGGGCTGCTAGAGAGACAGATTCTTCTATAACTGCTGTAATTATGTTAACGGACTATAAACCATCTTTCATAAAAGCTTCATACACTAAAGTTTTGTTTTAACTTTGTTTTATTCCTTTATTCACTTCAGTTTTATACTAAAAAGTAGAGGCAATAGTAATAGTCAGTTGATGTATATTCATAAGGTACGCTGTAATTCTAGCCACAGACCTTGTTATGACTTTGTTTCACAAATACCAATGAAAGTCCTGTAAGCAAGGGGCCTTTCTTAATAAAGGGCCTATAAAATACTTGATCATGTTAGCAACTTCTCATGTAAGGACCTACAAATTTCAAAAATAGCTTTCCCTTAAGAATGATGTGTTCTCTTAAAAATTAAGCTTTCGAAGACACTAGTGTTCCTGTTAATAAAAACAGTGAGTGGTAACTATGTCAGATGCCGATTTGGTTTTTAAAAAAAGTTCAGGTCATAATGCCTTCTAAAGAAGTCTTGTACAGAATATATGAAAGTTATTGTATGAATGTGAATTATCATTACTTCAGATTGAAAAATCAAGAAAAAATGTTAGTGGGTAAATTCACTTCAGTCATTTTTTACATACAGGACTATAAACTACATAAACTTTCTTTAGTAAAAGGAGCCAAACAGCATGGCTGTGGTAATGAACAAACTGATAAAGGCTGAATGTGTTTTGAAGTTGGCTGCTTGAGTCCCTGTATAATTATTACAAGAAAAGTTGTAGCTGGAAATAAATTTGCAGCCAGGAATATTCTACAATGCCAACAAACTTTGTTCCATTCCATCTCATGAGATTTCTCTGAATAATTCCATCTGTGATCTATGAGACCAAGCATTTAAATGAAAAAGCCATTCTTAATTTTACAATTAAAAATTGCTTCATTTGGTATTTCCTCCTGATGCTCCTAAAACTACGGTGGTGCAATTCCTTAATTTTATCCCAAATTGGCAGGTTATCTCTGAGTCAAGTCTTGAGGAAGGTAGGTCCTAATCATTGCGATTCAGTAGAAGTTATCTTTATGAATCAATATTGATTCAGTGTTCTGATATAACTTTGGGAAATAGTTGTGCAAGTAAAAATCCATGTTAGATGGAATGTAATTTTTACTCCATTCTTTTACTCCAGCAGTCCTTAGCATGACAGATACTGTAAGTCAGTTATACTGCTTTAGGAAGGACCGGAGAACCTTTTATTGTAGACTACAAGAGAGCTAAGGAACATCACTGATGCAAAATGACAAAGCAAGATCAAAATAATGGAGGTGCATTACTTCTTCTTGACAACATATTGCACTTCCATTTCTCCATTTTTTTTTTTAATCAATCCTTTTTTCTCGTCAATTACACACATCCTGGCTTGGGAGGTTACAAAGATGGGTCTTTTCTTACTACTTAGACACAAGTGAAATGTGTTGTTCCTCCTCTCTTCTCACTGTTTTTGCTTTGTTTTGGTTTGGTTTTTTTTGCATTTGTAGATGGATTTCAACCATCCTAATGAGTCATCTAAGTGAGTAAATGATTTGGTGAGCACAACTAGAAGCCTCTGACCTGTTGTGAGAGCTAGAGTGCTACATACTGTATGTTTCCACTTTCAGATCAAGTTCCCTCTTCCATATAGTGACTTATCTTTATAATAAAGTTATATCCTTGTTAATGGAGAAATAATATCTAATAAGAAAGTTAAAATTAAATCCTTAAAAGAATTTAGTATCAAGCTAAGGCCAACTGAAATTCACTAGAAAGACTAATGTTACTAAACTGTAATCAATTCTTAAAATATTGCTGCATGTTCACATGACAGACTGCCTGTTCCTGAAATAATATGCTGCTTTAGCATCTGTATCTAAATGTATAATTAAATTGTGAGCTTTATTTGGTAAAATCTAATACCTATTCTGGTTTAGTGTTCGTTTGTTTTCTCCATTCAGTTTTAAAACAGCTGATATCCAGAAAGGAGACGGGAAATTAAAAACAAGCCCATGAAGTATTTCCTTGATGATTCCCCACAAAATCTGAATAACCAAAGAGAATATTAAGTTCTAATTTTTAATTAATTATAGGTTATTTCTGCTCAAACTTACTGTTCACTGGCCCAGACCTAAGTTACGTGAAAGAGGATGGGATTTTGTTTTTTTCAAGAAATGGCCTCTTGGTACTTAATAGGTTTCTAAGATTACCTTAATGAGTCTTATGTCCATAAACTGACAATGAAGCCTTTCTGAGCCTCACTACCACTGTAATCCAGTCAGTGTTTAATTTTCTGTTCCATCTAGTAACTTCCTTTCGGAATAGGCAGTTTTATGTACACTAAGAAAAAGTGCTTGAAGAATTTTTTTCAATCACTAAAAAGGACTAGTTTTGCAATATGATTTCTTTTTTTTTTTTAGTATAATAATATTGTGAAGTATCTCAACTTAGTATTACACCTTGGCCCAGTGTGCCAATTTGTATACTTTTAATACTCCCTCCTGATTCAGTTGAAATCTCCCCAAAATATTCATTAGTGGCACTGTTACTGTTTCAGCTTGTAAATAGAACATACACATCAACAAGAGACATGAGGAAAACATAAAACAGTCAAAGAGAGGCTGTGACAGGATTCAAGGCTGTCAGCCCTGATGTGTTAAATTGTTGCTAAAGCCTATTTCCATGTTACCTGAAGAATGTCCAAGCAGTAGCCAGAAAGATCAAACTCCTGCTTAGGAAGACTCGTCATCATTTCAGCAAAAAGCCTTTTTCAATCCTTTTGAAATCAACAGGATTTCTGCCTGCCTACAAAATGCAGAGCAAGGATCATAGAACAGCCAGTTTTGCAGGCATTTTCCCCTTCTGTGCCAGCTCTGGTAGCAGTATCTCTCGATGCATTAAATGTTGGTTAGTGCCCGCCTCTTGTGGGGAGGTGTAATGACCAGCACTGCCTGGAGAAGGGGCAAATGGTTCCCCACTCCCAGGCAATATCTGGATAGGGACATCCCATCCCTGGGATCCTCAGCATCTTTATCACATTCTTGGAACATGGGATTAGCACCCAGCCCTGGTGAGGTTGTTCAGGTTCCGCTGTGGTCAGGGAGTGATGCATGTCCATTCTTTGTGTTATCTCAATTTTTCAAAAATCTCTTAAATTCACAAGAAGAATCTACATCTGTGTTTTTAAACAAAATCTGGAGTTCTGTTCATTACCTTCAGCCTACTTTTGCAACTTAGGCAAAAATATGGTTAGATCTTCTCCAAGAAAAAATTTCTTATTTTTATGAACAGGTGTTGAACATGAACATTTGGGTGTTCTGAAATAATAATGATTTTTGTGCCTCTAAAATTCAAATGTAACTTTTTAAGCTGATGTTTTGCAGACACAAAAAAAAGCTGACTGGCATCTGTTGAGAAATGCTGTTTAACTTCTTTGCTTAACAACACAGCAATCATATACACAGACAACTGAGGGATTATTTCAATATCAATTTAATCATAAGTGGAAAAGAGGCAACAGCCTTTTTTCATGCTACCTAGCTACTCATATTTAGTCTTAGAAAAATAGTTAAAGACAGGTAGTTAGAACTGCACTGGCTCTAAGTCAAGGAGCTTCCTATCATAGGCTCAAACTCCCTCCAGAAGATGCTGCTGCTGGTCAGTTGATGGATGGGTCCATGATCAGAGACTGTCGGTATGGAACTGTTGGCATAGTTCAGAAGAGAGCAAAGATGACTTGAAAGTGCCAGAAGCAACAGAAGGGAGGCATGTGTCCCTCCTGTCTGCTCCTAATCTGTGCAGATCTGATGCAAATCTTTAGTTCTGGTAAGTGAAACGTGCCAAGTTGGGGAAGGGAGAGAAATCATAAAATGCAAAAACATTTTAATAGCTCATTCCCTGATCCTAAACATGGACTCAAGGAAGGCAATCCCTCTGCAAATCAGGGAATTATACTGTCCCTGAGATCTGTGAATTTCAGAGGTCAGATTCTTCAGCCCTCTCTCCTTTAAAAGCCTTGGAGTTCTCTGTTGCCCTCTAAAGGGTGTTACTGCAAGGACCAGAAACAGACATACACTGTTCACCCTTCGACAGTGCTATCACAATGAAAAGTCATAACAACATAAGGGTCTCTGAGAAGGATGTGGGAAAAACTTGGTGGACTCAAATCCTCTTCTGGTGAAGAGGTGTTTGTGTAATAGAAAAAAAGAAAAGATATAAACACTGTTGGTATTAATTGGCAGCAGTAGTAACCCTTACTGCAAACATCATTAAAGAGGCTGATTTTGTAAATTATGGAATTAGTTACCATCTTGCCCTTAGAAACAATGTCCAGATATGGGGGAAACACCCTGGCTGAGCTGGTTTCACTACAGCTGCCCTAAGTGGTTCTGTGGGTGGTTGCCTCAGGTCAGCCACAGAAATTACTTGCATGGCACCTTTCCAAGCCATAAGTAACATAACATTGAGAAAAGGTTGTTTTTTATTGGTAAACCTAAGAAAGACTGAAAATATCTGCAAGATTTTAGGGTCACTGAATTTCCTGAGGTAATGCTCATCTCTTCTAAGCACTGACTGATACTGATTTGAATAGTCAGTTCCATCCAAAATCTCCACTTTGATGAGTTCTAGGTAAGCTCATTCAATTTTTATTTCTAAAAGTTTTTGAAATGTGTTTTTACGGATAACGTAAAGTCTTTGTGCTGGTAACTACAGTGTCATATGTCAAAACCCACCTCCATACAGCAGTAACGTCACAATTTCTCTTGACAATAAACATTGTTGCATATTATAAGTTACATAGAATTTTTTCATTTCAGTAAGATACCTCTCTTAATAAACAAAGGGCAGAATTTCACCTCAAGCTTTTGGATGGATCGGGACCTAGCGGCAGGTTTCTACAAGCACACTCGCTGACAGGCGGGGCTGCCAGAGTACGCAACTCCGTGCACTGCTGTGCGGTTTCTAAGGTCAGACTTTCAGGTAAGCTGCTCAGGTTTTGAAAACTGAAGGAAATGTAAATGAAATGAAGTCAGTTGACAACAAGGCATATTAGGTCAAATCCTCCAGCAAGTGTCAGTAGCTGCAACTTGACTGGATTGCTCAAAAGCAATGGCAGCTCACTCCTTTTCTCCAGACACTGCAGGCTTTTTAGTCATGATGCAGCACGCAGAACAAGGAACAGAGCGGCCGTAAGGGGACAAGCTGTGGACAGGCAGGAGCACATCTGTATCTATTGTCAGTGTGTTCATATTAAATTGCTGTTGATTAATGTGCAGAGATAGCACATGGGCTAAGACACACATGAAATGAACCAGCCTGTGTGAGTGTTTGAGTGCAACAGACTTTTGCAAGAAGGTTAGAAATTGTTTGCAGCAACTTCTTTTACAGTTATTATTATTATTGTCAATCCATAGACTACTACAGCTGGTCCTAAGGAAACTCACCCTACCATTGGCAGTGCCCCTTTCCATTTTAAAAGCAGCCTTCCCTACCCTGGCAGGTGCTTGGCTACACAGAAAATCTCATGAGTACTTAGGACCTCAACACTCGTTACACAACATACAATCAATCAGAGGAGTAAAATTATGTTTGCATACATGTTCTGGAAGATGAAGATTCCATGAAAGAAAAATTACGTCATCTACCTTGTCCATCTGCACATTAAACTCTTAGTAAGTGGGAAATTGTAAACATCCACATCATAAAGATGTGATCAAAGATATGGCCAAAGTCGTTAATGCTATGTTGCTGTTGCGTGCATTTTCCCCTGTCTAGTGGGGATATCTAAGCAATATACTGCCTTACATAGAGGTCATCCAGAGCATCCCCCATCTGAAGTAACTGCAGAGGTTATGTAAGGCTTCCTAACTGGAGGAACGTGTAGGAGCAGCTTCTGACATAGCTGTATCTGGGCAGGAACCAAGAGCTTCTCAGACTGTAGCTGCTTTCTTGTTGTTCATACAATTAATGCTTTGGCTCGGCTACAAACAGAAATACAGGTGCACTTTCCATTAAGTTAATGGAAACTAGGAAAATACTTTCCAAGGAATTAATTTGGCTGAATGTGATATATCACATTCCAATTAACTCTATGGTAAAAGATGGTAATTTCATAATGACGAGGCTGCAGTTTCACTGTGGGGCCCCATGAGCAGAGTAGAAGCTGAACACTTTTCGTTGAATATTCTATTGGTTTTAAACGAAGGGATGTGGGAAATACAAGAAGCATTCACTTTAATCTGTGTTGTCTGAGGCTTATTTGTGAGAGAACTCTTAGTGGAGCAGTGCTTATTCTGTTCTGTATGAGAGCAGAAGATGGAGAGTGGTGATACTGAAGTCGGTAGGGTTGCATGGATGTAACCCCGAGCTGAGGTCACAAAGAGATAAAACTAAAGGGGTTGTTCTAGCTTGGAGGACTCAGAGCTGAGCCTAAAATCCGTGCCCTCGTTTCTGCAACTGTTTCACAACGTGGAGCATGTTTACACGTGTTTTGTCTATCGGAAATGTAAACATCTGCTACATTCACGCAGCGGGGTACGGGATGAAGCATTTCAGGAGCTCCGTGCTGAGCTCGATCCACGCTCAGAGATGCTGAGCGGCAAAAGGGGACGGGGTGAGGCTGCTCCCACATGCCAGATTTTACCGGGTCAGATCCGTCACACTGGGTCTGCTCCAGCAGAAGGACCGGTGTGAATACCCGAAGTGTTCTTCCCTTAGGAAAAGAGAAGGGAACCGCGTTTTTTCAAGGTTCGATTCCCTAAATAGAGAGGTAGTACGGTCTAACGCGATTTCCCGAGCGTGCCAACCTCTTCTGCGGGTAAGGAGCCCCGCGGCTTCTACGAGGGAGGGCGCGGCAGCTCCGAGACGCTGCGCGGAGAGCGGAGCCGCGCTCTGCCCGCACCAGCGGATCCTCCGGCAGCGGAGCGCGGAGCCGCCAGGGCCGTCGGGGCAGCGCCCGCTCCCCAGCCCCCGGCTCCCGTTCCAGCCCTTGGGCTTTCCCCGCCGCGGCAGCAGCTACAGAGCACAAGGACGAGCGGCAGGACAGACGGGACGGGACACACGGGACAGCGGGAAAATAAAGGATCCTCCTACCCTGAGGGCTCCCTGACTGACTCTGCTGTGTACCTGCTCTGCTCCTCCACGCTGCGGTTCTCCGGCGCCCGCCACTCGGGCAGGGTGCTGGCGCACAGCACCACCATGGACACGATGACGAAGAGGATGGAGACGGTGGCCAGCACCTGGGCTGCCAGCGAAGATGTGGGCTCCTCGAAAGTCCGCCGCATCCTCTCCAGCCACTTCCCTCCCTCGGCCGCCGCCGCCCGCCGGGCTTTGCCCCTCGGACCGGCGCCGGGCTCCCCCGGGGGTTCCTCGGCCGAGTAATAGGTGCACGTCTCGGACATGCGGTCGTCGAGGCGGCGCTGGCAGCAATAGTCGAGGTGGGAGCCCTCCAGCCCCCAGTAGATGAGCTCGTTGTAGAAGGAGAGCTCGCACATGTGCGGCACGAAGCGGAGGTGCCCATGCCGCACGTACAGCATGATGAAGCCGAAGGCCTCCGAGTGACGGTCGAAGAAGTACTCGTTCCGCTCCCGGTCGTAGTCGTCGCACACCTCCAGCACGTCCTGCTCCGACAGGCAGCCGTGCAGGCGGCTCACCCGCCGCAGCGGGAAATCCTTCAGCACCTCCCGGGAGAAAGAGTACCGGGTGCCCCCGACGTTCAATACCACGGCGGGGCCGCGGCCAAAGTTCATGGCTTGGGCGGGACAGAGGAGGGGGGCGGGCAAGGCAGGGCGGCGAGCAGCGGCGGGGGGCAGCGGCTGCCCTGGCTCCGCTCGCAGCGCTCGGCGACGGGCCGGGGGGAAGAGGAGGAGGAGGAAGAGGAAGGAAGGCGGAGGGCTGCGCTCCGGCGCACAGCGGCCACGCACGGCTCTGGCTCCGCTCGCGGGTGCGGGTGCGGGTGCGGCCGCGGCGCCGCGGGCACGGCGGGGCCGGGAGCTCCGCTCCGCACCGCTCCGGTGGCGGTGCCGGGCGGGCGGGAGGCGGGGTGGGAGGGGAGGGAACGCGCCTCCCCCGCGCCGCGCGGAGCCCCAGCCCTCGTCTCGGCCCCGCGAGCGTCCGCCCAAGCGCAGAAGTTTGGGGCGTTTTACCCCCAAAAAGCTGAGAGTTGGGATTCGAGCTCTTGCTCGCACAGCGCGGACGGCGGCTGCCCGGCTCCTTGGCTGGGCTCCTTCAGCCCTCCCCTCCTGCACAGCTGGAGGAGGCGGCGGCGCTCCTCTCTTTCTTCTCTCTCTTGCTGTGCGGACGCCGCGAGTAGTTCGAAGTGTCAGTCAGCGCCTTCAGCCCCGGTGCCCGCGCTCCTGTTCCAGCACGGCATCACCCCGCCAGCAGCTGGCCGCTCCCCAGCGCTCCGGGCTCACGGGTTCGCATCACGCGCGGGGAGTCCCTTCCCACCACACTCTCGTCGTCCGTTCGTACCCCGTCGCCCTACCACAGCTCTCCCGGCCGCGCCTCTCGCAGCCCGGGGTGAGGCTGCGGGAGATCCCCTGGGTCCGAACAGCGCTCACCGTCCCCGTTCTGTGTTGCTCGGTACATATGTTTGTCTTTACGGTTGTTGTTGCCGCCGCCACGTTACTTTCAGAGCTGAGGTTTGCACACGTGTGAAAAGAAATGGACGGCCGCGCGATTCTGTAGCGGCAGCTGTGATTGAAAGAGGGAGGCGATGAAGCGGGCCGTGCCCCAGCGCCCCGCCCGACCCCGCTCGGCCGCTAGAGGTCCCCGCGCGTCGCTATTCTGCCCGAGAGCGCCGGGAGGAGCGGGGAACCACCCCACTCCGGCTGGGAAGGTGGGAAGGGGAGCGCGTCAGCTCCGCATCAACGGCGTTCTGATCTCTTTGGGGCATTCTGGTGTATTTTGTTTTTCGTACAGCTGGAAAAGTGTTTGCTTCCAGCAACTCCCGCTGGTTCGCGTGCTTTGTCTGCTCGTTGATTTTACAAGCAGCAAAAGCTCTTCCAAACCTCTGCACTTTTTTTTTTTTTTTTTTTTGACGTGTATGCTTCTGCCCTTCGTTCTTTCAGAAACAGTTATTAGAATATTTGGTTCAAAAAAAAAAAAAAAAAAAAGAAAGAGAATAGCAGAGCCTGTCTGGAGCTGTGTCAGCGATAAGGCATTATCGCTGGATAAGGCGCGTGCCTCCAGCCCCGCGCTGTGCTGTCCCTCCTGCTCTGTACACCTCACCGCCTGCTACTTTGCTGTGAGTTTGCAGAGGAAGAGAGCAGAGCACGCAGGGCCCCGTGCAGCAGCACAGGAGCGCGCCTTCAGGAGATCGCTCTGGGGCAGACCGAGCTCCGTGCACTGCGAGGCCCCGTGGCAGAGCAGGTAACGTGCTGGGCATGCTGCAGTCAGATTGTAGCTTGAATGTGACCCAGTGGGTGAGGCATTACAGGTTTCTATGTGAGTTTTTCAATTTCTTCTGAATACAGTGATTTTCTCCTTTAGAACAACGCTGGTAAGCAAAACTAACCTGATGGCAGCAACACTGGTTGCCATTGTGTTCCCTCTCTGTGGTCAGGCATGTCGCACTTCAGTTATTTTAGTTACAATTACCACCTTTCAATAGTGATTTGTTCTAGCTAGCAGGTTTTGGTAGCTGTAAGCCACACGTTCCCTTACCAGGAGCAGCAATTTGGAACAAGAGCTCAGAATTCGGACAGGAGTTGTGGTTTCCTGGAAAGCGTTCTGATCTGTGGCCTTCTGCGACTGGTCACACTGCTGAACATATGAAATAGCAGCTTTGTTAGTCAGCTTGTGGAAGTTCAGACGGTTTCACAGGAATTGCTCAGGAGTTACAGATGTCAGTTCAGTGTGTGTCTTATTTTCCAGTAAGTTTCAGTAAGCAGAAAAACCTTCTTTTGTCGTTGCATTTTGGGAGTGAAGAACCTTGAAGAATAGGATGGAGATCCTGGAAGAGACAGGATGCTTAAGGAGACCGAGTGTGACCGTAAACAGAAACACAAAGCACAAAATAGAAGTGCAAATATAAGCAGAAGAAGACACCTTTAAAGGCTGTGGTCGGAGGGCTTAAAGTAGATCTCTGGTGGCACTGAGCTGGCTGAAAACCTGAAGCGCAGTGAAGCCCTCTCCCAGGGAGCAGTTGGGTTCAGCTCTTTGGGTGGCTGGGGGCTGCCTTTTCCCTGCATGGCTCTTATTTAAAACGCTCTGGAAACACGCACTGGCATTGTATCAAAGCAACTGCATTTTCCTGGTGTCAAAGTTGTATTGTTTGCTGCCCAGGAAGAACTTCACAATTTACAGTCATTATGTAAAAGTAGCTTTTTGTGTATCAACATTTATTTTCATGGCTTGCACTGTGCTATTGCCTCCTAAGGGTATTTAATGAACTTGAAATATATTCTGCCGTTTCCAAATCTTTCTAGCCTCGTGCTGAGACCGTTGATCTGTGTTTTGAGTGCAGCACTGTGTGTGCTCTTAAAAACAGAGGTCCTTTACTTCAGTCTTATGATGAGCAAGTTGGCATGTTTTGCTGGCAGGCTTTTCTCATGACTCCAGATCAGATTCTGCTCCTACCAAGGGAGCTACTGAGTGCCGTTGGTGCAGGCAGCATTGGCTTCTGGTGTCTTCTCTCAGGATTGTCGGTTGTTTTATGACCACGGCACCAGGAGCTCCAGCTGTGGAGCAGGATCCCCTAATGATGGACTTGTACATACAGAACAAAAGATTTTCCTGCTTAGGTAGCACACAGTATGTAATATGTAAAATTAGGAGGGGAAATCAATGTTTTTTAGTATTAAAGGGACTGCTTTGACAATATTTATCTTAATTACTTTAAGAGACAATAAAGGAAGAATAGAACAAATGCTTCAGAAGGTTCAATGTGCACAGATGGACCATGGTTTGCAGTTATCTTTAGTTTAGATCTTGGGGAGAAAAGGATCTCCGCTAGAACCATTTCTTTAATCTGGCTTCTCTTCTCCATAGCCCCACTGCTTCAACACAGTTTGTGAGCTACCCAGAAAATCTATGAGGAGAGAGCCTATCACCATGTATAACTGCAAAGCAAAGTCCAATGACAGATGCAGTTGGGATTGTCAGTGGTACCTGACATGAGAGCACCAGTTCCCTTGTCACTGAGGCACTTATAAAAATCTGAATAATTTTGAATATGAATGTTTCTAAAAGTGGCTGAATGACATTTAGGAGAGAGCTGGGTACTCACATATATATACATGTGCACAGAATACAATCTGTGGTTGACATTTAGAATTAGACTAACTTATTGCATGAAACATGCTAACAGTTTGGGAAATTTGGCCGTGACTAAATGGATTTTATATCGGGGGCACAGTGTGGGTCAGACTGAGCTTTCGTGGTGTGAGGTACACCTCCATTCCCTGTTGTCTTTCACCTCCGTATTGAGTTGAAGTCCAGCAAAGATTCTTGAACGTGACGCTGGGCTAATGATTGAAGGTCATTATGTTTCAAAGATCAGTGAGTCCAACAAAGCCCTCTTGATCAGAGATGGCTGCTAGCTGGGCTTAGCTGGCTTGTTGCAAAGAACCACAGACAGGAAGACAACAAGCACAGACAGGAGGACATTGCCTGCCTGAGGAAGGTGATTAGAACGAGACTCGCTAATGGGGAATTTGAAGGCACGAATATATTTTCACAGGAGAGAAGAACACAGGAATACATTTTCACACCACTAAGATCCTTTCCGAAATGCTTACCAAGAGGAAGGGGGACTCTGCAGAGATGGAGAGAAATGCTTGGACCTAGGGAAGCCGTGTTCAGGGGGAATCTAAAGTTCACTCTGAGAAAAGGAAAAAACATCTAAGTTTTATTTTGTTGGGATCTTACATTTTTTGGCATTAGCTAACATAAAGGGTTACTGGGACTCTGAATTCCAGGGCTGGAGAGGGTGCAGAGGGCTTCTGCAGAGGTAGCAGAGGCAGCACAGGACCCCTGCCTGCTTGTTGGCAGGTGATGAGCACCGAGAGCTAATTAGGAGACACTCAACCACAGTGAGTTAGTGTCCCATAAGTAGAGTTGTACCAGATTTGTGAAAAAAAATTTCCAAAGAGAGATTTCTGAAACTATTGGGTAACATGTTTTTTTCCTTAGTGAGAAATAGTGGTGTTTTCCATTTCAGGTGTCTAAGCTGGTAGGGGAAGGAGATGGGACTTAGAAACCCTGTTACTATTACACTTGAGGATACAATGTAATCACTTTGATGCTTTGCACACAGATTTTTATTTGGAAATTCCAGAAAGTCTTCTTGTTGACTACAGTTTATAAAATTTACCAAGTTTGCATACATAGATAAATGCTTGTGAAACTATTTTAAACCTAAAGATGATGCTCAGGTTCCTAAAATACTGCAACTGATGTCAAATACTTATCCAGTTAAAGTTAATAAAACAGTAGTACCTTTTGTTCTGTTCACAGGGATCCCTTTGCTTCTCAGTGAAAAGCAGAGCTGGCCTCCTTATAAAAATCCTCCTTTCCTGAGGCTACTGAACTGCTGGAGGATTTGGTGTGTTCATATCCCTCCTCGGGACATTGGCAGACCTGATTCTGCAGTGCAATGAGGTGTTAAAGCCTTTGCGTTGTAAGAGCCTCAGGAACAACTGGAGCATAGCTCCATTACAGCTACAGGGAAGCCAATAAAGCTTCTCCAGCCCGAGTTTGCCCATAGGATGTTAAATGGAAGTTTGTCTCTTGTTGCTGTGCAGATAGAAGCTAAAGATCCCTCAGCACTTTCTGCAACTCGTCTGACTTATATGCAACATACTGGACAGTGCTCTGCTTCTGGCAAAGAGGCCGTGCTATCCTTGGATGCTTGTAAGCAGTTGTGTGCAGTCCTCCCCAAGTGCTGACACAATCTTTCTCAACATCCAAGCAAATTACATGGACGTTCCCTGAGTTCACTGCTGCACCCCAGGCATGAGTTAGCATCTGCTTCTAGGAGCACTAACTTCTCACCCCATATATCAAATGATTCCTTCCTCCATCATGCCCTGGGAGTGATCATCCCATCATCTCCATTATACAGCTAGAATTGTCCCCTGTAGCCAGAAAGATTCTCAGTTTTCCTCTCCCTTCATAGAATCATGGAATCATTAAGGTTTAAAAGGACCTCTAAGGTCATCTAGTCCAGCCATCAACCCATCACCTCACCACAGGTGCCACATCTACCCTTTTGTGGTGGTAGGCTATTCTTCATGACGGTACCGTCAAGAGTGACTTCAGGATATAGCAACAGATGTGCTGGATCAAGTATTTTTTTTTACTTGCAGCAAAATCCACCAGGACTACACAGTAGATTGTTAATTCTCCCTGTCTAAAAATAGTGTTCAGAACACCCGAGAAGTTTTTGAGATTAAACCAACCACATGAGAAAATACTTTTTTCTTTTTTCACTGTAGAAATATTCATTTGTGTATGATTTTTATGCTATGTTCTCCTCCAGAGTAAGTTTCCATAGCTTCATTCTATGCAATTACTGATTTCATAATGATTATTATTATTTTTAAGCACATTTTTGCCTCTTTCAACACACTTCTCTTCCTCTGCTGGCAACTGCCGACCCACCTACATGCAGGCAGGCCTGTCCCCATGCTTTAGGTTCACGGAGGTCACAGTTGTAACATGTTCATTAATTTTTCTTTTCCTGCTAATGACAGAAAAGGGAGGAGGACTCTCTGCTCTCCCCTCGAGGAGGGAGGAGTGGGATTCAGAGAAAAGGGTAGACAGTGGAATTCCTCTAGAGTGCGTGCCAAGCCCATAATGAAATTGCAGCTGGAGGACACGTGTTCCTTCACCACCGTGGGGTGTTTGCTCTCAGAAGTGGTTGTGTCACACAGACCTCAAGTGTGCCACTCACACTGCAGCAGTGGCCAGTGCTGCTCTGACTCTTCTGTCAGTGTCCCTGCAGCACAGAGAGCTGCAGCATTAGTAGTTTCAATAGCCCTGAATTTTCTTGCTCCCTGCTGGGACAAACTCTAGCAGCTGAGGTTGGAGGGACTTTGGCATCAGCTTTGCCATCAGCTTAGGACTAACTCCAGCCTGGATGTGGTGCCAAAGCAAAATTTCATAGTCTTGATAACAAAACAAATCATGCCTGGCTTGGAAATAATGGTGCCAAAGCAAAATTTCATAGTGTTGATAACAAAACAAATCTTGCCTGGCTTGGAAATAATGGTTAAGGAGCAGATTGTTGCTGCAGTCTGCAGAGCTATGCAAATTTACTCTGATATAGATCTTTGGTAAATGTTCAGTACAATTCGTTTTTTGCATGTTAGGTGCCAGGCAGGTTTACTTGCCTTTCAATTGCAGGAGCTGGAATGAAACAAAGAGCTTGCTTCAGATTCTAAATCAGGTCTTCCTTTGGTAGCCAGGAGTTTGTGATGTTTTCTTGGACGGACTGGGGGGGAGTAGGGCAAAGGGAGGGAGGGTCTATTGCGCAAACAAGACAGAACACCTCAACAATTTCAAAAATGTAATAGGAAGAAATTTGTACGTGTCCTTTGGAAAAGCTCAACACCATGTAATGAGACATTCTGCACAGTGTTGCACTTCAGTGAATACAGTATTGTCCTGGTTCTGAAAGGTGCAAGATTGGAGGAACAAGTTTCTGTGGCAGACCTCCCTGCCCAGGAACTGCAGCATTCTTACGGCGTGTTCCAGAAGCTGGAGGAGCTTCCTTCTTTTGGGGGAATTGGGCTTCTTTTAGTTATTATTATTTTTTATCATGTCCTCATGCTCAAGTCTGCAATGCATGACCTTAAGATGACTTTTTTTCCTTAATTTTCTGAAGAATATTGGATCATTAGCACGCTTTTTTCCTCAGCGGGTTTAAATGTGACTCTTACTTCTTCTCTCTTTTGAGAAATTTCATCTGTTTAAACATTTGTGCTTCCAAACAGACTTTGCACGGGGAACATACATCTCACGTTTGCAGTGCCTTGTTTGTCTGAGCTCTTTCCCCCTGCAGTTATGTCTTCGGTTCTGAGATCCATCTAATTCAGTAATTCACATTGCTGTGTTGTTGTTGTTGTTTTTTTTATTTGTCTAGTAAATTTTATTTCTTCTTCCAAAGATAAAAAGAATGAGGAATGAAAATCTTGTGGGTTTTTTTTTAATTTTTGTTTTGGTTTGTTTGTTTGTTTGTTTCAAAGAAAGAGGTACAAAAACAGGGAGCCCTCTTGTGAGCGTCCTACTCAAGAAGTGATGAGTTCTTCCTCTTCCTCTCTTGTGCCTCTGTGTAACCGGAGGAGTTCCCTGCTCAGCCTGCAGAGCACCGAGGCGCTGCAGTCTCCCACTCAGAGATGCGGTGCCGGCACGGCTGCGCCTGGGGAATGCTCCCTCCATCCAAAGACGCATACAGTTGCCATGGCTGAGTCCCAGCAGGACCAAGCGATGTGCCACAGCCTGGTGCTCTGTCTCATTATTTCCACAGATTAATTGTTAAATATTCCTTACAGTCTCCTTGTCTCTTAAATTCAATATTTCAATGACTTAACAGAATGTGAGCATACTCAGCACTGCCAGATATATAATCGGATTTTCTGCTTGTGCTGTTGATTTTTATTTTTTATTTTTTTAACAATCTCTTAGACTGAATTTACAGTGGTACGACTGAGAGTTAGTTATGGCCCAGTATTTCTAACTCTCTGTAGGCAAATAATATAATACATTTTCATCACTAGTAATGATAGCCTGCCTAGTACTCCAGTATTCAATATATTAAAGTAATTTTTTTAGCTTGCAGTAACAAATTCCATGGAAAAGAATCTGCACTGTAAAAAAGATGTGGCTATTTAGGTCAACTAACTCAAGAGACAGCTATTCTGAGTAACAAAACAATTATTTCTCATAGATAAATTCTTGGTACGGTTGTTTTCAGGCATTAGACTCTTGGTGTATTTTGTTGACAGAAAAGCAATCTTCTCTGTTTCCTACCAGAGAAATAATTCTGTAGTAAAAAAGAAAGACAGAAAGAAAGTAGTTCCTGGGTTCCTTAAACTTCACAGGACAAATTTCAGCCCAGTGCAAACTATTGCTGCCAAGTTATAAACCTTGGAATGGAGGCTGGTGATGGCAATAGCAATGGAGAAAATTTTAAAGTTATGAATGGTGACATGATGGGTTCTCTGGGCCCAGAAATTTTGTACTCAGAGGGGACTGCAAGACTGATGTGTCTGAAATAGCAATGCTATCCCTTGGTGTTCAGAACAGCAGAGAGAAGGTGAATTTCAATTTAATACTCAATTCCAGAAAGATTGTGAACGAGTTACTTCTGTCCTCTTTGGTGCAGAAATAGTTCTGGCAGCATAATGAGGTTTTCCCAGTGCCTGTAGGAAACAGCTCACTGCTGAGCAACAAGGTTCTTGAACTGTGCACTGCCTTCAGAAATGTACTTGAATTTGTTAAGAACTGATAGAACAGCAAATATTGCTTTCAGAAATTGAGACAGAAACCCACAGGTGAATAAGGAAGCTGCTCAGCAGCACAATTTGTCCCATTTAGTAGTAGATTTAGTAGTGTAAACTCCTTGGCATCTGCATGCCATCCTATAGGAGGCAACACTACACCCCTGCACAAACAACTTCTGCTGCTTCTCTCATCACAACAGATCACGAGGCTATATTCAGTTAGCTGTTATTTTATTTTCTAAACAGAAAAGGTTGATGGCTGAGCACATGATTTGTGTTCTGAGTAAAATATTCATTGACAATCATAAATAACCTTCCTCATCACAAAACGTAAGGAAACTGACAGGAAAGAACCCCATCAGAACATGTAATCTCCTTAAAATATTCATTAAAAATGTAATATTCTGGAAGACTTGACAGTCACTATGGCTAGGAAATTATTATTGCAATTGTCCCCTCCCTCTCATGGTCCACTATTATGAACTCTTTTCATAGAGAAGGTTGTGGAGAGCTGATGTTATGAATAGTTATTACCAGAGCCTCTCCAGCACTGCAAAGTTTAAGTTCTGTACTTTGTATTATGCATCTCCAGTTGACATTAATGAAAGCAGATGGCATTCAGCGCCTCTTTGAACTGAGACCTACAGGGATGGGTTTGGGTGTTGACCACTGCTCAGCTACAGACCCAGCTGGTCCTCAAAGGCATTAAATCTTCTTTTGGGAGGATGATCAGAACTCCTGGAAGCAGTTCTAGGCAACACCCATGAGCTGGCCTTTTCTCTCTCAGAATATATGTGCTTTAGCAACATAAACTGTAATAATCTTCTCTCTGATGTCATTGGGCATTTTGCATACATGGATATTTGTACTTTGACCTTACTGCTAGTTGTTACTCAAGTGAAATTCAGGAACTGGCTTCAGTGAAAATAGTCCCAAATAACTTATTGCCTAGTTTTTTTGGTTTGATTCATTTAGGCTGTGTTTTGTATTTTTTTTTATCATTGCTGTTGATATGCATTAGTTTAAAAACTTTTACAGACTCCTCAATGGAACACAGCTGTGTCAGTATAAAAGGTGGTTATTCCATTACAGCTTATTCTTCTTGTTAGCAAGAATACAAAACCAAACACGCTGTAATGCATGTGAGCTCAGGGCTCCTTCTTTCTACAATGTTTATTGTTTGGTTGGTTTGTTTAGTTTGGAACTTCTAAGTTCTGTCCCAGAGCAGCACTTGCAGGATGGACACCATGAAATGTTTTCTATTGCAGAGCCATTGGATCAGGGAATCTAGGTTATTTCCAAGAGCATTTTGCAAAAGGTACTTCTTTGGCCATATTCTTCTTGAAAGCAAGAATTTGAGATTTTCTCTAGCAGTTCTCCTCATTGGCCAATTCCCCGCTTCAAAGTAGTTGGTTGGGTAGCTTGGAGGAAGACAGAGGAGTGGAAGCATTCCATTTGGGCTCAGTTATCTCACCTATATGCTGTACTTTTGCATTTGGTGTACCTTGTTTTTTGTTGTTTATATTGAAATATAAATGATAGGAGTTATTTGTTTCTAAGCACATAAAATATTGCTTGGTATTCTAAGCAATACTGTAGAATATTAAAACTCAGGTATTTGCAGACTCCATTGTCTAGATTTTATGGATTTCCATCCGTAGCAGTAACCAAGACTCAAGGTGCAAGAGGGTCTAGTAGTGGAGGTTAACATATATTTATAGGCTCATCTCCTAAATGGCCCTGAAGACTGCAGAGCTAAACATCTTCACTCTGTCAGGGAGAAGAATAAAACTTGATGGACTAGGCCTGGGCATGGGGTATCAGACAGTAGTACTGATATCTGCCTTCCATACAAAGGAAGGAGACTAGACTGCAATAATCAGGAGATTTTCACAGGATGTGGATGCTTCAGAGGGTGATCACTTGTTCAGTTATTCAGTTTGTGCCTATTTGAAACATATCTGGCTATTCTTGTGCCTGCTCAGCACAAGCAGATAACCGTAACTACAGAACTTGCAGGACATACAAGTTGGTTTAACATCTAAACTTACACTCCTGGTTATACTCCTGTTTATGAAATATGTAAGATCTCCTGTTCCCTGGCAAGCAACAGAGAAATAGCAGGCACATTCTCAGTGTAACCATTTTCTCATTCTGTCATTGTGTGTTATGGGGCACAGGGTTTTCAAAGTGTTTATTTCTTCTTGCCAGGCATAACACAGAGCTGATATAGAGCAAATAAACAAAACAGCATGCCAGCTTTGCACCTCGGGAGCCTCTTGTAGCCTCTTATCCTGCAATATTTCTTGTGTCATCACCTCATGCCTGGTGTGGTGACCTGGGTTACCTCCAGTTCTCTTGCTGCCCGAAGGTGTATTTTGTGTTTTCCTGAGAAAACACTGTGTGTACTTTGCTGACTTCAGCCAGGTATGTGATTGTTGCCAGCCTGGAAGCAACCACTGATTCTTTCAGAAATAACAGTGCTGCCACAGTCCTGGGGAGTGTTGCTGCTCCCCAGCACACACACTGCATGGGGATGCGAGTCATCAAGTCAGCAGCCTGTGAACCAGGTGGGCAAACTGACCTCCTCTGTGGCACTACTTATTTTTAGAAATAAACATCATTTGATTACAAAGGTAAATTCACTATGTGTGAGCAGGCACGGTTCCAGTGACTGAAGAGGAAGGTGTACGTGTATTGCACCAGAGATAAAATGTCCTTGAAATTCACCCAGCCATTTCAGAACTGATGTTTCTTATACCAACAGCGTAGCAAGCGATTGTTGGGTCACCATGCTGACCCGCATAAAGCAATTACTCTGATTTTCCAAGCTGAAATAGAAAGAGTACTGAGAATTTTAGGTCAAACGCTTCCATAATGGAAGCACACAGCAGTGGCTGGAGGCATGGTGAGGCACGAAGAGACTAACTGTACCTTTGATCAATAAGTTGCACTCGGGTGGTACTTGCCTGTAATCACACAGTCCCTGGAAAAACTGAGCCAAACAGATGCTGAGTCCTTGACTTAAATTAATTCTGCTCAGATGAATGTACCGTACTCTACTTAAATCTGTGTCATTAAGCACCTTTGACAGCATTTTAGCAGGTGTTTAGTATGAAAAATAGATCAATTGAGGGAAGAGGAGAAATAACGAGTAAATCCAGTGCAGCGTATTTAATCTCTATCTTGTATAATTGTATTTAAGACCAAAATGGCTTCATTTAGGAGTACCGCATGTGAATGCAACACACCGATGTGCTTCCAACTGCTCTGATTCTCAGCTTCACTTACGTCAAAACTAACACAGGTGTACAATAGTTCTCATCTTAGTCCTAATGAAGTCAGCCACAAAACTCACACTGACTTTAAGAGAAGCCAGATGTGCACTCAAGTCTTCTGCAAAGCCAGCAAACAAAATGGGTTACCAAACTAGAATCCTAGAGCTGTAGGCTTTTTCTCTGTTAGGATGTGAGCTGCAAAATACATTGGCAGGTATCAACTATAGCTCTGGGTGGGCAAATTTCCCTTTTCTTTTTTCTTGATTTTTTATCTGATTACCAAACAAGATCTTTACTTTGTTACTGAGTTTACTAGCAAATCCTGTGAGAGTTATGCCTGTGGAGTGAAAGAAATGCAATTCTTGAACATATAGTCTTCAGTAATGTATGGTCATTAATAGTAGTTTCTTACAGATTCATGACAAACCACACTTTAATATCCCTCTCTCAAACCAATAGTTGTATTTCCATTTGTGATAGAACAGTTTTCATCATAGCATATGCAGTCAGAATATGAAGAGGGATACAAGGTCTGACTTCTTTTGCACAAAGCGTCCTTAATTTAATTGTATGATTTATGGGAAATAAGATTATACTTTGTTTCAAAGCAGTGCCATATGGCAGCCTATACCATCTATCTACGTAACTCTATGATGCTTAGTGGAAAACCATTACCAATATCTCTTTTCAATACCCACTCAAATAATATCTTGTTGCCAGCATAAGCACCACTTTTCTCTACGCATTGATTTAGTGGCATTCTTAGGACTTTAAGATTTGGATTGAGTTTCTAAATCTGCAGTCTGCTGATAATTCAGCAATTAACTTTATGCTATAGTTTAAATCATACTTAATGAAAATAGTGACATTATATTTAGCTGTCTCTGGAGAGATCTGATTCACAGAGTTGATAAAAACAAATAAAAAACCCACATAATTTCTGATGTCAAGAGAAGATTTTATTTTGGGAGAGGGTTTGGGGTAGTTTTTTTAATTATTATTTGCTGATTTATGAAGAGGCTGAGATGGAAGCGTCTGGTACGGATTGCACCTAGCTTGTACTTCAGTAAAGGCAGCCACAATTTTGGATTTCAATAATGAACACTGAATTCTATATTATTGTAAATTAAATTTAAAAATCTTCCCCCAACCTTTTGTACAAGGGAAGTTATCTAAGGCTTTTATGAGTACATTCATGAATATTAATATGGAAAAATGTTTTTCTTCAGTGACTAAATAAGGAATAGCAGTAGGAATTATGCTTCTGTTAGAAAATCATTTATGAGATTTTGCAAGCATGTACATAACCCAGTCTGACAGACCTGAAACTGTACTAACTGGCATGTTTTTCCATGCTAGATGAAAGTGACTTTGTTTATGCTACAAATAATGTTTGATTCATGGACAAGTCTGCGAACTACCCAAGTCCTCTGTGGCAATGAATTACTCTTGGTGTGAGTAGGAGCTTAGGCTGATAAGGAATGATAATAATGTAAAGTTCTTTAACTCTTTGCATGGGTTACATGCATACAGCCTGCTTATCCATTGCAGCAAAGGTGTACTAACAAGGCAGCCACATTCCCTTGGCACAAATGAATAAAATCTCTGCTTAATGTTTCTTCTGTTGCCAAAATGAAACTCGGAGTCTGAGGGACTTTGAGTTAGGACCTGCAAGTACGGCTCAAGGATGGGAAACACTAAAGGCCTTTTCCTCTCTGTTGTATCAATATGAGGATGTGTCTCCATTAAAACTCTACAAGGAGCTCTGTACCTTTAATTAAAGTACAAATAACTCTTTACTGTTTTTGTTGATTTCAGTGTGATGTTCCTACATCCAAAAATACTTCAGTCTTATGCACACTTCAATCAATATATTTTATTTTAAACCTCTGAACTGTCAGGTTAATTTAGTAGGAAGATTTGTCGTCATCACTGATGTCTTCTGCAAGCAAGTTTCATATGTTTTCATTTTGTTTTGTTTGGTCATTTGTTTGTTTTCTTTCTTGTTATTTTTTTGTTGTTTTTTCTTGTTTGTTTTAGATTTATAGAGAAGATACTGGACTGGAACCTTCAAAATTGGAACCTTCAATGTAAGTTGTTCAAAAGTTGCATAGTTGCAGCTAAGTGAATTTCATTTACCAGGTTGAGACAAAAATCTTATGTGATTTATTTTTTTCCTCAACAATGTTGTGGTTGAAACAAGAGGGCATTCAAGTTTTCCATTATATTTAATTTAGAAAAATGAAGATATTTAAACAACTTTAATTTTTCCTATTTTGAGATAGCACAGAAAATAAACTGTGTCCAAGCTTTTGTGTTTGCTTTACCAAAATAAAATACACTGACAGTGCTGCAGCTCAGCACCTGAGCACAGCAAGAAGTGTCTTTGCCTTCCCCAGCTTGTAGCAGCAACTCTGAGCCAGGCAAAACCAGGACACAGCACAACATTGGATTGCACAGCCTGTGACTGTACGAACTGCCTTAGTGTGAACAATCAGGCCCGGGGATTCAGTGCTAAGGTATACAAATGGCATTCTTTATTTATTTGGGCTGTTACGCATGCCTAAGTCAGGCAGCTATAAATAAGGTTTTATCTTGCTGCTTTCAGGCTGTCATCCTGGAGGGGCAGCTCGGGACTGTGGGAATTCCTGGGCTGTTTGTTTGCTCACGATTTTGGAAAGGCAAATTCTGTACCTTCAGAAGCTGCCCTCCTCATATCTAAGCCACGCCTTCAGTTCACGGGAGGGAGAGTCTGCTTCCACTGAAATTCACTCCTTGCTGGATGAGGACGTGGTAAGCTTCAGAGCGTGGGAAATTCCTCTCATGTCACAGTGCAGGCTTCAACTGAGGGAAGGAGCTCGAAGGTGTTTTGTTTAATTGATAACAACTGCGACAAGCCAACTATTTGCTTTTACTACTCTCCTGCCTTCAAATTTTATCCTCTGTTTCACTAACCAGGCAGTAAACCACAAGAGTGAAAATAACCCCCCACCTAACTTCTAGCTTCTTTTATTTGGTCCCCGATACAGCAGTGCTGTTGTGTCTGGGGGGAACCAGCCGGATAGTGCTGCAGCCTCCCAAGGGCTTTCTTTCAGCTCTCACAGATGTTCCTGCCAGGAGAGAAAATAGAGGATGATATCAGACCTTTCATTAATGACTGAGTTTGTTGCTGTTTATTAAAGAGGGTCACCTGACTGTGTGTTTTGTGCACCAGGTGCACATCATTCAGCAATTCTGTAATCTGTTTGACTCAAAGCAGCATTTCAGACAGTTAAATGTGCAGTAAAAGAAACAGTCATCTTATCGGCCCAGATTCATGGAAAGGGAGAAAGTGAGGAGACGTCACTTGAAACACTGGGGAAACTCATTTTTCTCCCAGGATGAACTGAAAAACTTCCTTGGTAATGCTCAAGATGCATGCTGAAAAATCTGGAGTGTGAAACAAGTAATAAATCACCACCATCCTTGCAAGAGAAATGATAAAAAGCCCTTCTCCTCGAAGGCAGCAGCGTAAAATTGGCCATAAAGCATGTAGATGGTTTGCGGTGGTGCAGACTGTGTACAAACACGGGGAGGTGGCTTCCTGCAACATCAAGATCGATATTTTTGAGGCACTTCCTTCATCAGGTGACTTGCAAGCAGCTCCTTCAGCCCTTCCTCACGCCGAGGTGCTGCGGGACCTATCTTTGTCCTGTCGAGGACGCTTTCTGCTGCCCCTCGCCGAGTACAGCAGACGGCTCGAGAAGCCGCAAAGCATGCCCCTGGGTCGCATCCCGCTCTTTGTAGGGAAACAAACCCTCTCCCAACCGATCATCAACAGGTGCTGCGCGCACACGTGTGCCAAACTTTCCCCCAGCTGCCGCAAGTAGCTGCCCACGGAGAGAAGCCGCTTGGCTACGGGGAACAAAGGCCCGAGTGGGGCACAAACCGTCGTGATGCGGTGGGGGGGACTCGGCCACGGCACGCCGACCCATCAGGGCATGCAGGGGATGCAGGGGATGCGGCCGCACCCCCAGGGGTCGGCGGGCGGCAGTCGAGCCCCACGCCCGACCCAGGGCCGATGTGCACGCTGAGGCGGAGGCGGCAGGGGCGGTTTTTAACCCCTTCCCCGCCGGGCGGCTCCGGAAGCGGCGGCCCCTCGAGGCGCGGCGCTGTGTCCTGCGCCCGGGCGGGGAGGGCTGGCGCAGGGTGGGGGCGAGCGCGGGGCGGGGGGGCCGCGGGAGCCGCTCCCTCCTCGCCCAGCCCGGCCCGGCGGCGGGAGGAGGGCGCAGAGCGCAGACATGGCGGCCAACATGTACCGAGTGGGAGGTAGGTGGCGGCGGGGCAGCGCCCGCACGGTGACCACGGCTCCGCGCCCCGCAGCGCTCCCGACCCGCCGGGCTGAGAAGGGGCTTCCCGGCCCCCCCCGCCTTCCTTCCCCAGCGCCCCGGCCCCGAGCGGGGCACCCGGGCCCGGCCGGGGAGAAGCGGAGGACGCAGGTTCCTCCCCGCAGCCCCGCGCGCAGGGTAGGAGGCCGCCCCGCGCCGAGCGGCACAAGGGCAGCGCCGCCCTCCGCAGGGAAGGAAGGAAGGAAGGACGGACGGACGGACGGACGGACGGGGGGAGCGGCGCCGCCGGCTTCTTCCCGGGCCGGGCATGGCCGCCCTTCGCGCCTCCTGCGATGGCCGTGCGGGCTCGGGCGGCCTGGCGGGCGGTGCGCCCCGGCCCTGTGGCACGGCTGGGCCCGGTGCTACTGCGGCCTGGCGGGCCCGGGCGGCGTGGTGCGGGCAGGCGGCACGGGGGTGGCCGTGGGCGCTGCGCTGCGGGCCGCGCCTCGGCGTCCTCCGAGCTCCTGCGCGCCTCCCCGCATCTCTTGGAGATGAATAGCGCATCGGCTCGGGTAGATGGAGGGGTCTGTCGGCTCGACTGGGTCGTTAATAGATGGCCGCTTGGCATGCGGCGAGAGCCGGGAGTCGCTTGGGAGCAAAACAAACATTGGATTTCTCACCCCCAGCCTGTCGAAATTGACTCTGATAACTTTCCATCCCCCCTTTCCCCCGCCGTGGAGCGTACATGTCTGTGTTCCAGCGCTGCTGCTCAGGTGCAGCGCGGAAGTTCACTTTTCGCTCCCTGCTTCTGCTCCTTGCTAAGCGCGATGCTATCAGGAGCCGTGCCCTCCCTCCCATCTCTTCAGTCTCTTTCTGTGTCAGTTTCAAGGTGTGCTGACATACCTACAGCTCGCCTGTCTACGCTCTCTTTTATCAGGGCATTGAGGCTGTAATCCCATCAGCCTTTACTCATCGCAGTAATCCCTACCCGAGCAGCGCTGTTGACATCTTGGTTGGGTTTGTTTCTTAGGTCATCGAGGCCCGGTTTTTTTGTTGTAATCTTAAGGGTGAGCAACAACCAGACATCTTACTCTTCCTTCAGTGCTAATTGAGCTACCTGAGGCTCTAATTGGCTTTAACCTAGCGTTAACGCATTGCAAAAGGTTTTATACATCCTTACGGTTCCTCTCACTCCCTATTCTTCTTAAATAAAACTTGTGAGACACGTCATGCAGAAGTCAGATACTGAGTGCGAAGTGTGACTGTCGTTTGATGGCTACTTTTACATTTGACACAAGTTTTGAGAAACCTATAGAAGGAAATGTTTTATGTGTCAGTTCTTTTGTGTGCATGTTACTTGGGAGTAGCTTTTAGGATGTGAGCAAATTTCCATATACTCTGTGAAATTACTCTTATTTTAATGATCCTAGAAGAGCTTTTGGTACAGAACCTCACAACTTGAGGATCTATTACTGTTTAACATAGTTTGCGGTTTGCATGCTAGTGAGCAGAGATGACAACAAAACCAAGTGTCAGAAAATGTACATTACTCATCCAGACAACTCTGTTACTGCAGCATGTGATAATAAATGTGAGGTAACATGTTACACAGGTATTATTTCTGTAATCTAGAAACTCACTAAGATCTCTCTTCTTAAATCTCCCTTAATGACAGAATGGTTGAGGTCGGAAAGGACCTCTGCAGGTCATCTGGAGGCTTCAGAAAAACTTTTGCACTAAAAATATATATTTTTAGCTATGTTATTTTCTGAAATAATATGATGTCTTTCATTTTTTTTGTTGCAGATTATGTTTATTTTGAAAATTCCTCCAGCAATCCGTATCTCATTAGGCGAATTGAAGAGCTTAACAAGGTACACAAACATCCAAGGTTCCTGCTTAGTTTTCATCAACTGTCAATGCACTTTTCCAAAACTGAGGGTGACTTACATCCCAAAAGATTTCTGTTTTTACTGCCTTGAGATTTGTTATGTGTTTATATTTCAGTTATTAAAATACTGCTGTGTAAGAAGTTGCAGTTCCACCCTTTTATCTAAGGAAACACCCAGTTTATCATTCTTGGTGAACAGGAGTTCCCTGCTGTAAAAAAATAAAATAAAATAAAAAATTCCAAACCAATTGTGTGGATGACTGAGGAAGTTACTATATTTAATTCTTTTCATGATGATGACACTGAATCCATCTGGAGTGATAGCGATAATGTAATGTGTCTGCTTCTGGATACGTACATAAAGAGCTTGTAGGTGTCAGTGAGACTTTTCAGTGATCCAGTAACAATACGCAGCTCCTGTGGATGTTTCTTACGTTGCTTTTTTGTAGCGCTGAATGAAGGACAGGCTTGCGAATTGAAATTGATACTGTATTCTCTTGTCTTTATCCCCAGTGTATTTTTATATAGGGTATGGAGCCTTTTCAGCGTGTCATCTTGGGAAAAGCATGAATATTTCTTAGATCTTATGCTACTAAGACTTTAAAAATATAATAAAGTAGTGTGGTTTTTTTTTACTTTTCCATTAAGCAGTAGTGTAAATTACAAATAAACTATTATGTCAAAAGTTAATGAGTAAAATGCTTATCATTATGCAAACAGGGATGATAATTTTTTTGGCTAATTTATTTTGTAATCTGAAGTTAATTTTCAAACCATGTAATATTAAATATGATTCTGGAAAAAAAAGGTTGAGGTACACATTTGTTGATACACGCGTTTCAGTCTAAAACTAGATTAAATATATATGTCTTCACAAGGTTCTACTGCTTCTTAGGTATTCTTACGTTAACATGATACTGGTGTTACATCCCTTAACATCCCTTAGTAGCTGAGTAATATATGTTATTGCATGTGTAAATAATTATAATCAATACTGTAATTTGATATGAAATTGATTAGCCCACGTCAGGAAGCAATTCCTGCAGTTCTGATCTCAGTCTGGCTATTCATGTAAGAACTAGTTAATTCAAAGAAAAAATTGCAAGTGGGGGACGTGCAGTCTGTGTTACTCAGCTGAGCAGGGACACACTCTGATTTAATTTATCTTTTGTAGACTGCTAATGGGAATGTGGAAGCGAAAGTGGTGTGCTTCTACAGGCGAAGAGATATTTCCAACAGCCTCATAATGCTTGCAGATAAGCATGCTAGTAAGTAGACTGCACGGCGCGTTTTCTCTTTCTATCACAGCCTGCTTGCTTTTTGCACTTCAAATTTCATTTCTTTGGCATGAGTAATGTATATTTTTGTTAAGCGTTAATTAATATCCATTCAGATTCTTATTGTTATCTGATATTGGCCCTGTTTCTAGTAGTTGTTTCTTGGAGTTTTAAACTGCACTAAAATGTGGGGAACTCTGTGGTAATGGGGAAAAACTTACTTTTGTCCTTCACTTAGCTGTTTCTGGTAGCTGCCCTTTGGTCAACAACTGAAACACTAGACTTCTCTGTAACACTGTAGCTAAGGGTGTAATACATTGTTAAATAACAGCTCAGTTAAGAATGAGTATTCAAAATTTTTGTACCTGTCATAAGTCTCCATTCTGCAATTTATCATAGTGCATCTCTTTAAAAACATTATCTAATGCCATGTTTTGTGGGCAGATAAATGATGTTGTAATAGGACTTGTAAGAAAATACCTTACAACTTATTTAAGGTCCAATTCTGCTAATGTTACTCATGTGGGTAGCCACAGCGAAGAGAAACAGCTAGGTTTTGGATATTAATTTGTTCTTTCAGTGTCCTTAGAGAATTGGAGGTGATTTAAATATGTAGTGTGAAGTACTAGCTTGATTTTAAAGCAGGGAGAAATAAGATACAGAATAAGATAATTTCTATTAAGGAAGGCATTTCCTAAATGTAGCACAGTATTTCAATGGAAGTTATTTTGTTTAAATGTTCTAGGGGTGTGGTTTAAGTACTTCTGCACGCACTTTAGCATTATTGTTGACCTATTAGTGATAGTCTGCCTCCAGTGTCATCGCAGTCTTTTCAGTTCTTCTATGTGAAAGGTATAGAAACACAGAAACATATGGATAGAAACATAGAACTTAAAGTGAGCCTCGCTAAACTTTTCCATGCTTCTTTCCTTTTTCTGTGCAGGGAAGGGAAGGATGAAAAAGAAAGCTATTTTACTAGGAATATAATTTTTGAATTTGATTTTTAAAACAGGAATCTTCAATTCCTGTTTAAAGGAATTCAAAGTAGAAATAAAAGAAATGTTAGTTCCATTGGCATCATTCAATCCGAAAAAGTGAAAAAAGATTTTCTAACTCCTCTGTGAGGTTTAGATTGCCGTCTCATCAGCACTTTAGCAAAAAGGATTTGCTGATGGTCCATTGCTCTTTCTCTCCAGTATGCTAGCACTGCTGTGAGGTCAGTAGAAGCACCAGGGAGTGTTCCACTGTGTCTTCTCTATTGAGAATCCCTTGCTGTTTTCATGTGAGAAAATAAAGGTGTAATTTCTAGCTGGTCCAACGAGCCTCTTTAGAACACCTCTATGTTTTACAGGTAGTAATTCTTATAACCATTGTTCTTAGCATTTAATTTTCTCTGTGGATGCTTTCTCTGTACATAATGCTTTCCTTCTCACCAATCTGCACAGCTGAATTGTCTTATGAGATGTGTATTTCATTGTAGAGGATGGCACATAGTGTAAAATTGCTGGACTGGATCTTCGTACAGCTCACACAGCAGATGTATTTAAATGTCAAATCAATTTAAATGTTTTGTTTCTGAAATACCAGTGTTCTGTTTAAAAAATATGATGTATGTAAACAAAATATTTGGGTATTTATGAACTGAATGTTTATATGACTAAACATTTTGGTGCTTCAACATTTCTACCTGTGTTTGTTAAAAAATAAAGCTTAAAAGACAGGGGTTTCTGCTGAAATGGAAATACTTGTTCAGTCACTGGTTACTCCAGTGTGCATATCCAGAGAAATCTCAAGTATATGGTCTGCTTGAGCTTTTCTAATGATATTTGCTCTTACTAGTGATTGTTACTTTTCTTTTCTGATTGTTGAAAGCTATCCTGACTGATGCATATTTTGAGATTTTTAGTTGAGTGAGAGGTTGGCTTTTTTGGGTGACACTGCAGTTTATGAAGGTTGCATTTTGTGATGTGGATACAAGCTCTATTTAATAAGATAAAATGCCTTTGTAAGAAAATATTTAGGAACTGCAGTCATTTTTTCCAGTAACTTGAAAGAGTTTCAAACCAATTTTAAACAATATTTGGGGAAATTGAGTAAATTAGGTCTGTGAAACTGTCACAGGTAGGGAGTCAGCATGCTTTAAATCTTTTAAAAGATTAAGGATATGTGTATGTAGAAAAAAATGAAGGGGAGAATAGTTGACCTGATACTCAGGTACAGAGGAGTTCCCTTAATTTCAAATCATCTGCCAATAATGTATGAGGAAGTTGCTTTTCTTCCTTTTTTTTTTTTTTTTTAACCTGGTGTTTCTGATGGAACTTAAGGTAGAATTTTTATTTGTCTACAAGCATTGTGTATGCCAGTCTTGATCTGTAAATAATTTGATTAGCTAACTGGAGGAACTTGAATCTAGGAGAAGGTGCTCGATGTTTTATGAGCCCTTGAAGATAGTTCATTTTCCCTTTTGACTTCTGCTGACACATTGATAAAACCGTGTCTGATAAGGCCAGCTTGAAAGCCTACACAAAATATTGGGGTCACAGGGAAGGGAGTCTTTCCTTCATCCAGCAACAGAGTAAGGCTGGCTTTGTAGGGAGAAGAGAACAGCAAGAGCTATCGCTGTGACCAAAGTGCACATGAAATTATCTTGGAGAGATTGTATGAAAACACAGCTCATTGAAATGGGAGAAGCAAACATAAATGGGTGGCATAACAATGTTTTCTTACCACTGTGGGAAGTTGTAAGAAATTGCCAAATGTAGTTTGATCTGTAAGATTTAGTTGATCCTTTAGATAAAGTGGGGTTGTTATAAACATTTTCAGGGATAGGTTTTAATAGCTGGGCTATGCTTAGCACCAATTTTGGGTTACAGTGAAGGGAATAACTTCTGTATTTCCTTCTTTTGTATTTCCTTTTTTTATTTTATTTTTTATTTTAGGTACTGTTATCTTTTTTTCCCTTTCTGTAGCTCCACGTACTCTTTGTTGAGATTACTTACTGTCTATGCTTCTTATAGTTGTACTTTTCAAAGGACTTTTTTAATACATTCTCTCTTAAACAGTCAGTCTTAAACATGGTATTTCTGCTTCAGGATTTTGTTTATGCCATAGAGATTTCTAGGAACAAAGAACCAGTGAGACTAGTGATCGGGTGGTTTCTGTGGAACATTTGAAATCTCTGCTTGGTTCTTGGTCTGACAGTGATGTATCATGATCATAAGTCACGTATTTTCTCTGCACTTTTCATTATCTGTAAAATAGTACTCATGATAAAAGTTCTTATGTGTTTTAAACTGGTAAAACAAAATTAAATATAGCTACACTTTTTTTGTCGTCAGGTTTCTGAATACATGGTTGCTGTTGCATAGTGGTGGTCTTAATACTCAGTTTTAGGTGGAATACATGAGAAATCTTTAATCCTCTTCAACAATTCAAGAAATACAGCTTAAAGATTTGCTTTTCAGTATTTTATTTGAGAGTAAGTGGAACTAAAATGGAAATAAGGCAATTCATCTATTCCATTCATAAAAGAAAAATTGTATGTCTGTAGATAACCCGGAATTTCAGTAAAGGACTCCTGAGTAAAGTGTCTAAAATGCTTTGTGGTGTTCTTTTTTCTGAGCCAAGTATTCGATGCAATGTAATTCAAAACTTTAATAATCCAGTATTTCTGGATTATGTTTGTCCAATCAGATAATAACAGCCAGAAAGCTGTATGGTTTTTTTTGGTGGTTGTTGTTATTGTTGTTTGGGTTCTGGTTTGTTTCCAGTTTAGTATTTTTTGTACACAAAACTAAAAAGCTGCTGGTCAGAAGGATAAAAAGTTTCTTTAATCAAAATTCGTACTGAAAAATCATTTTACAGAGTGAGACTTTTCTTGTTACTTAGTTTAAATCATTTAATGCATTTGAATATAAAGTATCTTTTGAAGTTTTATATGAAGACTTAAATTTGGCTATTTTTGGTCCTCCTAGTTCCCTTGAACACCTATTTTTTTCAGAGCCTAAGTTTAATTTGAAGCATGTTTTGTCAAAAGAATACCAGAGATGAATGTTAATTCTTGCATTGCACATGATCAGTTTTATCCACCTTTGTGGATCCACCCAAAACCATTTGGATCTTACTTATGGTTGTTGTGGGTGTGGGGGGGGAAAAAGGGTCTTCAGAGCTCGGGAGTTCTGTTGGTTTGTTACTTTTACAGTAATGTGTAACTGTTCTTTTCCCATGAGATTTAATAATCTTGATTAGGTTTTCTGTTAGGGTGCAGCTTGTATTTTTAATTATACTAGGTAATAAGGCCTATCTCTTGATTGCTGTTAGGAAAACAAATCTGTTGGTGTTACCTTATGATGCAGTATGCCGTTTTTCTGAGCGTTAGGATGAAAATGAGCTGAGGACTGGCAGGGCAAAGTTGGGAATCAAGGACAGGAGAATCTCGGAACATTTCTCGAGGAGGAGGGCTGGCTGCTAGATATGCCTGAGGAGTGGGTGTGCAGACTTGTGTAACTGGTACAGTGAGATGCTGCCTTTCTAATTTCAAGGCTTCTGTAAGTGCAACTACTGTTTGTTTGCAGATTAGATGTTTTCTCCTTCTGCAGTACCAAAGAAGTAAGAGAAAATGATTTTTTTTGACCTAGCATTTCTGCCCTCTTTTCTTTGAGGAGAAGACAAGTTTTTTGATAGTGTCTGAGCAAGCCATCAGAAGACTCTGGCCTTTGCTTGCAAGATGAAATGGCAAGCAAATACAAAACAGTGGTAGGCTAGGAAAGCTTGGGAGGATGAGCTCCCGTGGATCTCTTCCTTGAGACTGGAATTTTACATGTTACGCTTGGTTTACATGTCTCCATCAGTTGACTGTAAATAAGCACTAGCAAAGTTAAGTATGTTATGTTGCTTCTGGGTATCCTCAGGTCTGTGATGTGGTTAGACACATTTAAGAATGATACCAATAACAAATTCTTAAATCAGTGGCAGCGTAGCTTTTATGCTAAGATATTTTTGTATTAGTCTATCACTTTCACTAAAAATTAGTTTGAGGAAAAGTTATTTTAAAGGAAGACATGACCTTTTTGATCTCCAGAGACAAGGGAATGTGAAGTTTTCCTCTGTTTACCCAAGAGAATTACTTCAGTTTTAATTTACTGGGGAGGAAGTACAGAGCTTGCTAAAGTAAAGCAAGTATTGTCCAAAATCACATCCTTGTCACCAAGGAGAAACTTGTCCCAAGGCTCCCAATTATCTTTTTCAAGGGTGCTTTGGATAGTCTCATAAATAATGTGTTTTTTTCCTTCCATTTTTGTGCAGGAACTGTGTACTTGCCATTTTTTTTTCCCTCAGTGATAAAAACAATAAAGAAACCATAATGAGGAGCTCTTTGCTTCTGACAGTCTTCTTTTTGTGAATGACATTTTGGAATTAGTAGTTAACTGTACCGAATACTGTCTCATTAGCCAGCTTACTGTCAGCTCTAAGTATAGTGTGGAATTACTAACTTCTGTGGCTGTTCAGTCAGTTCCTTTGGTGCAGAATGTTTTATTAGATTGTGAATGTTAACGTTTTGTTAATGGAGTGAATGGGTTACCAGCCAAATTTGTAGTTGCAGGAGATCATAGCTGTGATGGTAGACTTGCGCATGTATATATATATGCTTTCACTCAAATATATAGGATCTGCATTTGGATATGTAGGACATTGCATGTTAAAATTATTGCATATCCACTGTACGTACTTTGTGTGGCTGAACTAGGGAAACTAGCTGCTAGCTTTATCTGTGAATCTCTTAAGAACAGATTTATAATTTTGGGCAGCCATACTCAGAAGTTCTTTTCTTTTAATTTTAAATTTCAAACTCTTATTTTCTGTACACATAATTTAAAAGGCTTAAGCACGTTGCTACTGATCTCTGTGAATGTAAAAGCAAACTAAAACCAAATTCTGGATTAACTTCATGAATTTGCTGTGGAAAGTGGAAAGCTGCAAATTCGCAAGTTATATGTATTTATACTGAAAGCTGTTTAATTTCAGAAGTTTAACAAATCTGTGAAGTCCAACTTCTGCTTTTATTCCCTGTTTACTGAAATTATTTATTCTGTAGGGAGTGGCTCACTTGGTCACAAAAGAAGGAGGCACTTCTTGAGCTCTACCCACAAAATAAATTCTTCGCGTTTGAGTTGTTGGAAGGAGACAGCCTTCACAGAGAGCAGTCTAAGCATTGTACATTCTCTATTTCCCAGTGTTTTTTAGGATACGTTCACATTCAGTCAAGCTTAAATATGTGTATCAGTATTGCCGAATTTACTGTTATTGCTTTTTCTCATCTCTCAGATGTTAATTTTTTCTTACCACCTTAATGTTTGTTAATGTTGCAGGCCAGTGTGTGATTCTATGCTGTTTTTTTGATGACCTACAAAATATAAAGTTTAAATTGATATTATTGATCATCATTCTGTGATGATTCTGTGATCGTAATTCTTTGTCTCACAAAGATAGAGTGTTTCACACCTCCTAGAAACATTCAAGATCATGGAAATCTACACTGTTCCCATCTTTTCCCCCAGTGAGAGAAAGCATTCAAGGCATACATTTTAGGCAAAAAATTCCCACATTGCTAGGTTATCTGTATCTTTAAAGCTCCAGTTAGGGATGCATTTTACATCTTCAAAGGGTTCTCTGATAGACTATTTGAATCAGTAGTGTGTTACTTACAAATCCGAGTGATGTAAACTCACTAGTAATGTAGAATAACTTTTTTCCCATCTGACAGTGGCAATTGGGTGTATGAATCATGGATGAGGTCTGGTGGCTTAAAGGCTTCCCAGCAGTAATTCTTGCATATGCCTACATTGTGCAGTGAAATGAAGTCTGTGATATCTGTCCTCGGTAATACTCATGCATGCCTTTAAATTCACACAGGATGATGGAGACGCAGCTTATTAGCTTGGGCAAGGCACTGTGTGAGAAAGGACATGGTGCTTCCTACCCAAGCTGACAGCTGACTTCGTGCAGCACTGGGTAGTTTGGTGTGAGGTGTTACAGAGAAGGTAGAGGTAGCAGATGAGATTAATATGTAAAATGATTCTGTGGTTTGCCTTTACATTTTATTTATTTTGTTAAATGTAGCCTCCATGAATAACAGGATATGGGCACAAAGTTACCATATACGTTGAGTTTGATGTGCCCTGGACTGTGTGGAGTAGCAGAGTGGGTGTCTGGAATAGCTGTGCTGTTTAGAGACGTGATTTGCCTGTTTGATCGATACTCCGCTTTTCCCCACACTGTTTGTAGCCCTATCTTTGCAGGGGAAGCTTTGTTGTGTGAACCTGTTTATATGTGCTACGCAAGTGTTTCTGTAAGGATCCTGGCAGAGAGATATTTTATTCTAATGTGGAATGTATCACGCCCATGAACGAAACAAGTTTGACTGGTGAAAAGTTCAGTTTTACCAGTAAAAGCCTGTTTTACATTATGGAATTCTTGAAAGACTTTGGAGAGCCGAGTAGTTCATTTTGGCTGTCGCAGGCTGTCTGAATCCAAAAATTGTTTGCAGGTTTCTCGTCTTTGTGCAGATTGCATAGTTGATGGGCTGTGCATGAAGTGCTATCTATGCATACATCCGGAGGTTATGTAAATACATGTGTTTTCCTACTTGTACAGCAGGTTAAGCATCTATCAAGAACTAAGTTAGCTGTCTTCCCATTTTGGTGTGCCAAGTGATGGACTTAAATTTTCATTTCTGTTCTTGTTTCCATTAGGGATTGTGAACGATGTGCAATGCTGAAGATGGTGACTTGTTGCAGCTTCTTGTATTAAAAGCGTGCCCTTGTTTTGGCTTAAACCAGTGCAGAAATGTCATGTTGGCAGGGTTGGTGACCTGTAGTCTGGTCCTGCAGGTCACTGTGGCCCTTTGCTGTGAGACAGCTCTTTTGGCCAGGTCCTTTGTTGCTGCTGTCAAGATTAAAATACTGATGCTATTGTTCTCTGTAAGGCTTCAAGGGGCCAAGTATCATAAAAGAAAAAGGGCTATGATAAATGGACAGCTTCTGTATTTTTGCCTTCAAAGGGTGACTAGCTTCATACACTTATGTAATGCTCTTTCCTTTCTTCTGTTTTCAATTCTTTTTAATGAGAAAAATCAAGGATCAAACTACTGAATATTCAACATGTATGATGCGTAGAAATGATTATTTTTGATTTTTTTACTTGGGACTATAGCAAACATGGTATTTTAATGTGTTGTGTACAAAACAAAATGCTAAGACTAGTAGAAAAACTTCATTGGTTTGACCTTTTATTTGTTTATTAAAAAAAACATGGCATGTATATTGAAGATTCGACTAGTTAATATGATGGGATGTTTATTTCTACACTGATTTCCTCATACAACTGGCATCATAACTTAAGGTTTTATTGATTTTAAGTCATATATTTTCATATTTCTTTATGCATTTCCCTGTTTATATAAATAGTTCTCATTAATTAGTATCTTAAAATCTCTGTACATGCATCAAGGAAGGAACATACCCTAGAAGATAAATCTCTAACATAGCTGAAGATGGAAAAATTAACTTTCAAGTCTTAGGCTATCAAAATGAATGAACTTCTCTTCCTGCTCATCTCATCAAATCTATAAATGTTTTCTTACTATGTTAGCATAGAGTGGATGTTACCTTAGATAATATTATTCTAATTTTAAAATCCTAAACATGAAACTTTAATGTGTCTTAATTAACTTTACTCAGGAACGGGATATACAAATTGTTTTCTTTCCTTTTTTTTTTTTTTTTTGTTGCTATTCTTTCTTTCCTCCATGAAAATTCAAACAAAATTCAGCCGTTCTGGAAGGAGATATTGTAGAAGATAAATAATTTGTATTTTATAAGCAGAATCATATGCCATCCTGAGTAGGGGGAGGAAAGTGCTTCGACAATCTGTGCCTTTCCTCTGCCAACAAATTTTGAAAAGCTGTTTATACCTGCTACTGCGGATATAAATCATCTGTTAGAAAAACAGTTTAAATCCCTGAAACTCTGTGCTTATTATCCTTATTAACACGATAAAAGAAAACACCTGTATAGATCTTAGATATGGACTCTGGGTTGGTTCTGACAGAACACTTAAAGATTTCTGGTGCTCTTAGTTTTCTCTATGTGATACGTGTTTTTTAAATATTTACACTGCATTTTATTAAGGAGAAGTAATTGTACCACTTGGTAACTGTTTCAGTCAGGCATACTTTAGCAGTTTTTAAAGGAAAGGCCATCTAAAATGGTCTTATGAGCAGGTGGTTTGTATAGAAAAGTTAAAATCTAACTTGTGGGAAAAATTGCTAATAGGATCAGTCTCATGGAAGTGGAAGATACAGATTTCTCCCACTCAATATCTAATAATTAATCATAAAGGTGAAGATTTGGTATGTGTCCCGTGACTACCCTGGTACCAAATGATTTGTATAATGTTTGTGCTGCTCTGAAGGAATGATTGGGTTGCGAGGAGCAGAATCCTACCTACGTGGCATTGCTGCAGGTGGCCTTCACGCTTCTTGAGACAGATGCTAGATATATTTTTTCATTTTTCTTGAGCAGTGTCAAATTGCCTGCGTGCACTTTTGCTTTGTGGGTAGTTTGCCAGCCTGGATTTGAAGGTAGAACAAAAACTTTTCACTTGAGTTCCTGCCACAGCCTTAGACATATTTATACTTCAAAGAATTTACTAATTGGCCTCTGATTCAGCTGATGAGCCTGATCCCGTAAATGGGCATTGAAAATATTAATCATAATGCACATAGCTTTGTCTGTGGCACAATTTTGAGTATGTTGTTTTCTAAGGAGCTGCTATAGGGAACACACCATGCAGGACTATTGCCTGCACATGCTGTAACAGGTCGCTGCAGTTTATAAAGGTGTATACGTGACCAAACACTTTTTGAGTTCTGTAACGGCATATTTTCCTCTTTTGAAGTAGTTACTATTTGAATAAATGAGACAGAAACGAGGTTAAGGAGGGGAGGGGAAAACTGAAATCTGCCTTTAGGTTTTTGGTGCACTATTGCCAGGTCTATTTCATTACTGCCTGGGCATTACCATTTGCATGCTTCTTTGAAACCCTTCCTTTTTGAGGTGTTGTCATAAACTATTTTGCAGCACTGAATACCGCTGTTAAACCATAGCATGCTTATTCCTGCATTTATTCATGTAACATTTAATTTATCAGTATCTATTTCTTCATGTAGCACATTGTGATTCATACTACTTGTAAAGGTAATCCTTCTCTGCCTTCCACCGACAAGGTCCTTGTTCTCAACAATCTCCATCCATCAAATTTTGGAATGGGGAGTTTTCTACTAATGAGAATTGCCATGGTTTTCATTATGCTACAGGCCTAAGATAAATATGAAATAGTTACAAGTTATGTGTGACTGTAATCCTGGGAATTGCTACTGTTGTTACTATATAACATACCACTTGGAAATACTGAAAAACCCTTGTGCTTGATTTTAGAAATATTTATTATTGGGGAGTAGGTGTGGCATCCTAGTTCTTAATGGTTGTGGAATGCAATTATTTCTGACCTCTTTTAGAAAAGTGATGATATCATGTGTGGGAGGATCGCTTGGTTAATTGTGTAAGAAAAATGGAAAACCCCATACTGGCAGCGAGTATATGTATCTGTGCTATCCAGCAGGAGTTAAAAGTACACCTGCTCCTTGTAAGCACAACCAACCTGTCTTTTTTTTCTACCTGCAAAATTGCTCAGATGCATACATGAGGTAGTAGTATACTATCTAAATGACTCGCAATCCATACACATTGTGTTTGAAGTTTCTAATCCTACCTGACAGTAGCAGCAAATACCTAGTAGATGTCACATACTGTCTGAGGACTGTACTAACAGGCATGGTGTAAGTAGAGCTGATTAATTCAGCTTTGGTGAACACTTTCTCAGTCAAACTGACAGTATAACCGTGCATCGTCTAGCTCCCAAAGTTGATTAAACTGCTTCAGTGCGGCACTAGGGGGCTAAATGTCGCAACCAAGTTAGTACAGCACAGCATGTGGCAAGAAACCTCATGCAGACTGAGCAAATTGGCCAACTGCTCACTTAAGAGAGCACTTCATTCACAGTAGGAATAGAATTGTTCCTATAGTTAGGCTTAATGTTTGCCTTTTGTATCCATTTTGACAGGAAACAGATCTGCTCTCTATTCTCCTAAATCTATATTTGTAATTCCTTTCTGCTGTATTGTCCAACTGCCAAATGCATGCTTGATGTTTTCACTGCAACCAGCTAATCTTGAGACTTCCACACTGCCATCTTTCCTTTGATTTGTGTAGTAAACTTGCTGCTGTTCAGCATTCTCAGCCTTTTATCTGTAGGTTTTAAAATATGTTGGTGATACCTATCATGTATATAGATTTTGCTCTGAGTCTATGCTCAGAGAAAAAGGTGGACAGGAAGTCATAAAAGTTTAGAAGCTGTTCTTAAAGTCAAGCTGAACAGCGCTCTTTGAACTGAATTTTATGCTGATCTAAAACAATTTTAAAAGTATTTAAAACTTAGTGAAGCTGTTGTAACACTATAAATTGCTTAAAGTGATTGTTAAATCTCTCAAAGCTTGTGTAAGCTGGATGCAGCTAAGCAGAGATCACAGAATGGTTTGGGTTGGAAGGGTTCTTAAAGCCCATCCATTTCCACCTCCCAGCAGGGCTGCCACCCACCGGATTAGGCTGCCCAGGGCCCCATCCTTGAGTGCCTTCAGGGATGGGGACTCCACAGCTTCTCTGAACAACCTCTTTCAATGCCCTTCAATCCTCTAAGTAGGACGTTAAGGCACCTCAGTCTTTGGTTATGCTGCTGATTTAATTCAGCATTGTTCCATGCTACCATTGAAATGAGTGGTCTCGTATTTTTTGTTTTCCTCTCGCACTCCTGCTGTTTTCTTTTGTGCCAGCACCACTAGCATTTTAGGTAAGCACATTAGGCCAAGGACTTGGAATTGATCTGCTGTGTGAATGAAAATCTAATGACGTGGTCTGAATCAGAGGGCGAGTGGTTAAGGGCTCATGCTGTGTGTGGAGTGCCACCGGGATGTATGCTGGGACCTGCCTTTAGCAGTGACCTGGAGCTGCGGTGCAGAGCACTGTCCTCATGTTTGCAGATGACACCACTTTGAGGGAGGGATGGAACCAGGTGATGCCCCTAACGACAAGGCTGGTAGACCTAAAAAGCAGGAAGAACAGACTTACAGGAACCCAAAAATGTTTGGCAAGGACAAATGCTGAGTCCTGCTCATGGAAAGGAAGAGCCCCTGATAGGAATACAGGATGGAGATGGAGGGGCTGGAGGAAGCAGCTCTGCAGGAGAGACCCTGCAGGTGTCAGGCACAAAGCCACTAGACGGAGGGAAGTGGCTATCCCCTGTGATAACTCAGCACTCCAGTGCATTCAGTTTTAGGCTCCTGATAAAGGAATGTTATTGATCTGTTGGAGGAAGTTCAGCAGAGGCCACCATGATGATGGAGAGGGGACTGGAACACTTTCCCAGGGAGTCCAGATTAAGGAAATTGAGATTGTTCCATCTGTAGAAGAAGTGCTCTGCTAATATGTGCGGGGAGGTTATAGGGAAGATGAAGTTGGGCTCTTTGCAGTAACTAAATTGAAACAGGAGCAGTTCAGATTCAATACAAGGAAAAGCTTTTTCACCATGAGCTGGTGCCAAAGAGGTTTTGTGGTCTCTGCTGAGTAACCTGGGCTGACCTCACAGCCTGTGCCTACACTGTGGAGAAGCTTGGGCTGGAGACCTCCTGAAGCCCTTCCAACCTGAATTAGCTGTGTTCCTGTGGTTCTGCAGCCCAGCTAATTTCTAGCTGAAACTAACAGCAATTTGCTGGCAACAGAGGGAGAACTTCTTCCTTTTAAAACTAAAGACTTGCTCCTTTTTCTTGATGATAACCTCCAGTGTTCAATCTCATGTTTTATTTTCTGTTTCAGTAGACAAGTGGAGTGTATGGTGGGCACATTTTGACTTAGATTAGGAGGAGTAATAGGTTGGATGAAAGTAATGTTTTCAAGTTGATTTTTAACCGTGGAATGTTTTGACTTGCATTTAAACCTTTTTAGGCATCTTTCAGAATTTTAAGTCATTTCTTTAAAACCATTTTACTTTAAATGGGTCTGTATGTTTCTAGAGGCTTGCCCTCAATTTGGTTTGATGTTAGTGGTAAACACAAGCAGTTCTTGGTGGCAAGCTTGAGTCAGCACGCTAACTATAAACAAAGACACCTACAGAGTTTAGGTGGCACGGAAAAGTGTCTTCTAAAGTTTAGAAAACAGCATTCTTGGGAACAGTGTATCATGTAAATTAAATGGAAGAAGAAAAAAAAACGTTCACATTTTATTTAAGTAGAGCAATGTGAAAGCAAATGTATTTAAGTAGAGCAAATGTAAAAATGTGTGAGGACCTTGAGCTTTGGACTAGATGATCTCCAGAGGTCCTTTCCACCCCCTATGATTCTGTGATTAGAGTTTCTTCACAGTATCCACTGCTTATTTGAGTCACTTCAATCTTAGTTAATGTCAGATGGGGAGAGGGCAAGGGCAAGTCTGTACCACTGCCCAGGGAAGTGTCACCAGATTACTCTGGTATATAGGATCAAAGTAAATATTTACAGTTGATTATTAGAAAGCCCATGTATAATAAATAGTCCTAGAACATTAAAAGCTCACTAGATATCTCTGCTTTTGCTCTTAAGGATTTTTCTTTCAAATGATTATTTCTTGTAGACCAGGAAAAGTACTGTAAAACAGTACTTCAGCTTTGCCCAAGAACTGAAAGGGGCTACGTTGTTTTCAAGATCTGACTGTACTTGTCTTTGTAGTCCTACCTTAGACTTTAAATATATTTTTTTCAGCTGAACAGCTTCAGAGAGAAAACAAAATCCATTTTTCTCTTGGAATGATGAGGCCTGTGTATGTCATTATCATCATTTTCCATTAAAATATTTGTTCACTTTGAGCCATTTCTTCAGCTCTCTTAGCACTGAAAACGTGCTCAACTTTAGTGCTGCTTTATGATTTCCTGTAGGTACCTTCCATTTTACTCTTCTTGATGAGAGTAACTTCTCCTTGGATGGTAAATAAAGTTTCAGATGCACTGCAAATATAAGACAGAAAAATGAAGAAAGCTTTAAAAGAATTGAAAGTTCTTCACTGGTTCTCTTCCAATGAGCGTTAAGGCCTGATCTGTGCAAAACAAACAAACAAAAAAGCCCTGCTTTGAAAGCAACTGTCTAAAGGTTCAGTTTCCGAATTCTTGGTGTTGCTATCAAGTGTATTGGTTAAATATTTAGTTTTCTCACTCTGCTGTCCAGTGTTCACTTTTTTATTTCTATTAAAACACAGAAGAAGAAAATTGTAAAACTGTCCTTGTGGCAAATTATGCTGCAGTAAAAGGTGGGGCTATGCAGCATCTGGAGTGTCTGGCTGTTATTTGTTCTGCTTTTTGAGCTTCTCAGATTGTCATGAGCAAGACAAAAATGAAACTCCACATCATATTTTTTTCATGTTTGGGCTTGGAATATCTTGAGATGCATCTAAGATTTTATTTCAGTTTCAGGCTCTTGTATCAACACAGTCTAGCCTTATGCAGCATGAGTACAAGAAATACACAATTTTATTTGTTAATGTAAAGTTTCTCTCTGAGGGAGCTGTTATGTTACTTAAGCATAGGTATCTAAAGCTATTTTAAACTCTCCTCAGTATCATTCCTGGCTCTGTGCTGCCACTTCAAACTGGCATACATTCTCCTGTGTTTTGTACCATGCCTACAGTGAGATGTTTTGGGTATGTCAATCTAAAATGGCCTTGGGCGCCTCTGTTTGAATGTCTAAATTGCTTTCTAATGGACTGTTTATTGTCATTAGTTTTCAAGTTTCAGATTACTTTGTGCTTTTGATATCCTTTTAGGAAGAAGAGGAAGTAAATAGCTAAATGAGAACTTCAGACCTCTAAAGAACTACAAGCAGTACATGTACTGAAACAAACAGAACAACAACAACAAAAATCTCAACCCAAAAAAACAAACACTGGCACATCTGGATATTTTAAGAAATATTAGTGTTTGAACTTTGAAACACAAATATAGCTAACAATATTCATTTATTTTAGTAAACAGTCATAGTTATTTTTTGCTTGAAACAAACCTTTTCATGTTAGTTCCTATTTTTTCTTTATTTACTTGCTTGATTTAATAATGATTTGCATTTGCACAGGATTTTTAAGCTTTATTTATTGTCATTGTGACAGATTTGAGGATAATTCTGAACTCAGTTGTGATCTGAGTTGCACCTGTAGATCTGTTAGGTGAGACTGTTGGGCTTTTTTTTTTTTTTCCTGCTAAAACTGTCCCTACAACACATGCCAAAACAGGGATGGTGCCTGGGGCCCTACAACCCAGATAGACTTAAGGGGGATGGAACTTGGTTTGAAGAAATGGTTATATGGGATCATACTGTTCTATCACTGTTGCTGGAAGAAGTGAAATAAGCTACAGGAAGTGATGACTTAAAAAAACAAACAAAATGCCCTACAGTTGTGTTACATTTGGATAGAACTGGGTTGCCATGAGGATACAGGCAGGCTTTGTTTTGAGGTAGTGTGTAGGTTGTTGGAGAAAGTGTTTCTTTTGAAGAGCAGATGAGGTGATTTATTCTAAGGTTGCTTTATGAAATACTAGCTATGGCTGAGATTTCATTGTTTAATTTCCTAAGAAATACTGTCTTAATACATTTGTCTTTGCAGCTCATGGATAATGCAGCAGGTAGAAAACTGCTAAATCTTACAGAAGTTATTCAAGTGTCTGTGCTTTTTGCATGCTGTATTTCTGAGACTATATTCTTTCTGGGAAGTTAGAGTAGGGGTTCTGCATGTCCCTTTAAGAAGGTGTATTTCAACCTTGAAGATCCCAAGATAGCCATTTTGGAGAGTGTGCTTGTCCATATAGTATATTAGCAACTGCTGTGAACATTGCTTTTTAACTCTATGTGGGACACTTTCTAGTATCTGCTTTTATTTCTTCCTCTGTGTTGGCATATTACAAACAGTTTAAATCTTTAAAAGGAGGGTTTTTTTTCCCTTTGTTTTTATCATATTCAGTGTGATATTAGACAATTTCAGGTTAGAGTAACTATAAAAGATAAATTTCAACTGCAAAAATCCCTCAAAAATATAGTTTAAGACTTGCTGGTTTTTAGACACTGTTTGCTTCTAGACAAAATAGTGCTCTATTTCTTAAAAGAGGAATATTTTCAAATCTTGTGTAAATAGGCAAACAAATTATATTTGCTGTTGGTCTCTATTAAGGTTAACATGATGGAAGGCAGTTTTCCCAGACTATGATTTGCCAATCCATTGCATTTAGTAAATTTCTGTTTCATGAAGTGCTTTTTCCCAGGACCCTTGTAAAAGTTCTAGTAATGTGAGTATCAGTAACAGAATGTATTGGTAAGCAAGCAAAAAGCATACCTAGAGGGAAAAAAAGGCGGAAGAAGATGAACAAAGAATGAGTAATTTTGTCAGGACTGTTCCTACAGCTGTATGAAAGACATCAGTGCATAGTACAGTAGGAGAGGAGTGTAATTTGCAAAGGGTTTAAGTAGAAGATATAGAATTCAAAAATACTTAATATTCTGTCAACTTACATAAACTAGTCTTGTTGAACTCATCTTTTCTTTGAAATGCTGAGGGGTGGGGGAAACGTCAAGTGAAATGGCTGTAAGTGTATTATGTAACAGAGTTAATTTCGACCTACACTCTGCTTCTCTGCAGAAGAAGTTGAAGAAGAGTCTGAAACTACAATTGAGGTTGACTTGACTGATAAACAGAAACATCAGCTGAAACACAGAGAGCTCTTCCTTTCTCGCCAGTATGAGTCTCTTCCAGCAACTCACATCAGGTAATAATTAAATATTCTTTATCTGTATTCTGTTGAGCTGGATAGCCTGGATAGCCTGGGCAAGTAGCCCAACTATTTGAACACTTCAGTCTTTATCTTACAAAAGGGAGTGATTGTGTACAGCTGAATTGTGCCAGGTAAAGCCATGAATTGTTTTGGTACCGCCCTTGGTATTACCTTCTGTTACTTCTCGTTTGAATCTTGGAAGGGACAAGAGTCACAGACAGAGCTCTGACTTGCAAACTGAAGCATCAAGTGATCATGTTGTACAAAGTCAGAGACTGTGCCTTCTTTGGAGGGGTCTTCTTGATTCTTCTTCTGCTGTCCAGAGGGAAAGTGACCATTTTGTTTGCCCAGAGAAACCACAGATGAGTTTAGAAAGAAACAATGACTCAATGGTCAGATCTGCAACGTAGTGCTGCACACATTTAAAAATAAAATTACCTCAACTTACTTTAGTAAATGAAAAGAAGTAACAATTGAATTTGACTAAATGTTGCAAAAGCATTTCAAGTATTGTTTTAGATTACCGAGATGCTAATGTAAGAAGAGGCTTGATAAAGCTCAAAAAGTTGTTTTGTTTTAAAATTTCTTTCTGTAAATATTCTAAATGCTCAAGTCATTTTTTATTTAGAAGTTGAACAATTTTGGGGGGTGGGGGGAAGGGGGGAATGTACCTAGAAATGGAAGAGAGTGAACAGAAGGAGCATAATGGAAGAGGAATGTGGTAAGTGTAAAACGAAGATTCATACAAGTTTGCATTCTGAAGGAATTTTAGTTTCTCAGTACACCCAGCTCCCCTCAGCCATTTCAGACTAGGAGCTAGGGAAAAAAAAGTAGTTACATGCTCCAGTAAGAGAGAATATTTGTATGTGCATATGTACTTTGTCAAACATGGCTTCTTATCTTTCTTACTGAGAAAATAAAAACTGGAAGCTGGGAATTTTATATTAGATTCCTATACTTGATTCATCCACTTGTTCTCTGACTTTGAGAAAGTCATTTAGATGTCAAATCTCTGCTTCCCCAACTATAGCATAGAGATAATAATCCTGCACAGTTTCTTTCACTTACTTTGACATTTAGATATTGAAATAAGGTATTCTCTCTATCTAGAGAGAAGATTACATAGAAGCAGTATGGTAAATGTCTACTTACCTCACAACTCAGGGAGGAAGAAGAGATTCTTCAGTACACACTTCACAAAGGGCCCACAAAAGCACATGAATTCATGGTACAGGTAGCACTGCACAGCAGGCAAATACGGTGTAATGACTTGAATAACTTTCAGAACATTTGAATGCTGTAGTGCTATACTGTCATTTGTGCGTAAGACCTTTGCCAGACACGTTCTGGAATAAGTTGTATGTAGTTTAATGAATTTTTAACAAGCAACTCTTCTACAAAATACTCGTTATTGAACATGTTAACTTCTGAACATTCACAGATTTTGCATTTCTTGATTGTTTGTGCAACTTTTTTGGTGATCTTTTCCTGTAAAGAGTGTATAGAAATATTGTGAAGGCAGTACTCCTCCACCTTTCTGTCAGTAGTATTTCAGAAATAGGTTTTAGAACTGTGGAATAATATGCTTTTGAAGGGACGTCTAAAAGGTCATCTAGTCCAAACTCCTGCCCAAAGCAGGACCTACTTTTATCAGGTTGTTTGTGGCCTTGTCTGGTTGAGTTTTGAATGTACCCAAGGATGGAGATTCCATAGTCTCCCTCGGTGTGTTTCAGTGTTTCCTGTCATCTAATTGGGACTACCATTTTTGAAACTTCCTGACCATTGCTTCTTTTCCTGTCACTGTGCTTCTCTGAAAATAGCCTGTTTTTCTTACTCATTGACTTCTTCATTAGGTAGTTGAAGACAGCAGTTAAGATCTGTCTTTCCTTAGGAGTATGTGAATGATTACTCTTAAGATGTGAAACTGCTGGTCTTTGTATTAGCTCTTGGGGGATGCCACCAGTAATCAGCTGCCAGTTGGACTTTGAACCAATCATTACAACCCTTTCAGCCTGATGGACCAGCTAGTTTTCTTCCAACCTTATTGTCTGCTTATCTACCCTGTATGGTACTGATCTTGTTAAAAACCAGTATAAGAAATGCTACAGGCTTTGCTGATGTCAGGGCAAGGGGGCATTCGTTGCTGTCACTTGTCCACCAAACCTGTCATCTCCACGTGGAAAGCTAGCAGACTGATGCGCTAGAAGTCTCAGTAGCTCTATTCCGCGGACTTTGGTTAGTTGTCACTATCTGTGGTTTTTACAAGAGAAAATAAAGAGCACAATGGAATAGAATGGAGAAAGGAGGTAAATTCTCTCAAGAGTAAGAAGACGAGTTCAATCACTTTGGAAAGAGGAGAAAGCTGAAAGCGATAGTAAGAACAGAGGAGGCTGAAACATCTGCAGTTGATCTTGGTAACTACAGATCTTAAACTTTTACTGGCATCTTCAGCAAAGAAAAGAAACTGAGTTTAATTCTTTCTGTGAGTAATTTAAGGCAGTAAAATCATTTAAACTTTATTATTTTTCATTTTTTTTAACCCGAATGGCGGAGAAAATAATAGTTGTTTCCCTTCTGTCCTTCCCTCCAAAGAAACCCACCTGTGACTAATTTTATTCTAATTCATAATTAAAAACACAGCAATGTCTCTTTCGTACACTTGGTGCTACCACTTTATGGTTAACGTGCTTTAAAGTTATAGGAGATTAAATTTCTTTGTGCAAATAATTCTGAAGTTGTATGGTCTGTAAAGTTGTTTTGAATAATTCTGATATAATTTGTTTGCTTCTGAAATCTTGTAATACATTTTCAGTCCATATTCCCATACTTAATATTTTGCAACACACATTATATGTAACTTTCTTTATGTTCATATCAAAATGAATTATATCTAATGATTTTTTTTATGTTAGTATTGTTTGTGTCTTATGTTAGGTAACTTTAGGAAGTGGTATACATTTTGACACTAGGAAACATTTAGAAAATATGCAGAAGCAGATACCAGAATCATGAAGTATCTTGGCTAAGAAGGGACCCGCGAGGATAATTGATTCCAACTCCTGGCTTCACGGGGGACAAAATAGATGTGACAGTGTTGTCTTTTAGCCCCAGTGTTGATGCAGTGGAATGTGTTGAAGAATGTATAATTGTGTAGACTTCTGAAGTGATGGTATGCAGTGAAGGACAGTGTGAAGATGTTCTCATTTGGGTTTCAAGGGTAAGGCTTGTTACCTTTGATCCTTCTTGACAAGTTACAAGTGAGACTATTCCTTCCCCTCCTTCCTCACATGTATAAGATTAGCATCACTCCTCCAGTGATGAATTACCTCCTTCCTTCCTGTTTCTTGCTTATTACAAATGCAGTTTTTGCCATGCCCTGTAATCTCCACATTTTACAACGGTGTTGTACTGCTGTGGACTCACTGAGCCCTCTCCTTCATTGAGTATGTTTACATATCACACAGTGAATGCACACAGGATTCATGGTGCAGATAGTTCATCTAAGCAATGTCAGTCCCAGCAAGGGACTGAGTTGAGCCACAGTGCTGTGTATTTTAGCTTTGATTTGCAGAGATTTAGCATTACTAAATATAGCGTTTTGGAAAGTCATGATAAGGCACAGGGGAAAAAAATTGTTTAAAAGTTGACATAATGGTGAAATTGTTTGTTGATGTTATAAAATGCATCATGCAACTCAGCATGTGGTGAAAAGGATCTGCCAACTATTTGTATAACAATTTACAAAAAAAATCTCATTGGAAAGATGCACTGGTTATCTTGGTCTTTGTATTTTCATTTTTCATTGAGGTTTCAAGAGTTAGTAGGCAATTGTTGTAGAAGACTGCATTAATTTCTTAGATTGTTTGTGCTTGCTTTTAAATTTAATGTTTCATATAATTTGTGTAAAAACTTATTTAGTGATCAAGGTTCACCTTACTGTTTCATTATCTTTGCTTGCTACCAGCTAAGTTTTACTTGCTGTCTAACAAGTCTGTGTTTCAGACTTGAGGTTAGTTTTTGGATTTTCTTTTTAATACTTACTTGCCTTAGTTTTGGTGCATAATGAATCATACAACTTTCGTTATACTGAGCTTTTCTTCTTTATGATCTTGTCAGATCTCACACTAGTATTACTACTTTAAACTATGCAGGTGTAGAGAAATAGTTTTTTTCTGAATGCACAATTCCTTTGTGTAGAACACACCAAATGGTCTGAAGCTCAAAGACAGGTCATTGGTGGGATGGGACAGGTCATTTTGTAGCAGTACTGTGACTTTTTAAGGTATGGTATGCTAGGAAAAGGTGGTATTAGGATGTTGTCATTCTTGGCAAACAAGAAGTTTTCAGCATACAGGGTGTGTATACATAAGCTACACAGTTCAGATAATTTTTAAGAGCTTTCAGTCTTTTATTTTTCTAGTGTAAATCAGACAACTAGATAAAATGAGTGAATCTACTTTGAATAGGCATATACTCGGTCATTTGGATTGCTAAAAGTGTGTTTATTGATGGAAGGTGGTCAGTTAAATACCTGAAAATTATAGATTTTCCCCACAGTGACATAATTGCAAAGTCGGAATGTTTCCTGTAGTGCAAAGCTTGTAAGTTCAGGAACAATGAGCATTGCTTCTGGGCTAGGTGACCCTGTAATGTCACGCTGAAAAATCGTTCCTAACCAGCCTCCCGTGGATTTCTTAGATACGTGCGTATTGTTGCTTCTCTGTTAGAAAGTAATTTATTTTCCTTTTTAGCCTGAATTAATCCCTAGAGGGAAAAAGAGCAATGACTTGATTTTCCTATTATAGTCTATATAAAGTATATGTACTATTATGCTTACTGAGATAAGAAAACACAGTTTTGCTGTGCGTAGTTCAAGCAAACATTTCCATGTTATGATTGTTCTTGGCATTGTTCTTTCTATTCCATATATATTATTTTACTGAAAATCCTTCTCATTAGCAGAACTCAAAATGCTATCAATGATTTAAATTGGGATGGTATTATTGTAAATCCAGTCTTAAGTTTTAATTTCATAGAATTGTAGAATGACTTGGGCTGGAACAGACCTTAAAGATCATCTGGTTCCAGCACCACTGCCATGAGCAGGGTTGCCAACTACCCACATGCATGCTTCCACAGCTGAAGATATTTTTATCTTAACATCTTCTACAACTGTTACAGTAAGTTTTTATCATAGAGTTGCTGAATACTTTGGCTCTTCTGCAAATTATGTAATACTTTGTGTATACAAACTATATAAATTGGTACTGAACGAAGAGTCTTCATTTTCGTCTTTTAAAAGTGAGATTCTTCACATTGGAAATGTTTTTTCTTCTGATCAGGTTGTCATTAGATAGCTGTAGCATGAGCAATATAAAAGTTGAAATTTAAGAATATTTAAACATATGAAAAAAAGTAATTTACACATTATCCATAAGTTACTTTGTGAAGTTTAGTCAAGTTTTTATCAAATTACAGTGTCAGTTGTGCGCAGTCATTCCAAGACAGACTTAACCGTTAACTGGTATCACTTTGGAGTGTTAAAAATTGGGAGTTCAGTTTGAATTATGATTAAAACATTGAATTTTCAGATGGACAGTCACACGCAGCATAAAAACTCTAGATCGTCCGTATGATCTATGCATATGTTCAGATGCCAGGCATTGCCAGGCAATTTTACATAAATTAGTTTGCTGTGCATTCTCTTTTTAGTTGCACTTTATCAATTGTATGTTAAACAGGTAAATCTACATTTTGGCAACAGGTGCGTATTGTATACATGATCTTGTACTGATTGGGCAATTGGTATCGTTTTGTTGGAAACATGAGTCCCAGTAGTATTCATTTATCAAGTGAGAATTTTCTCCCCCTTTATCTTTGAAAGAGTTCAGCAAATGAATGGAGTTAAACTCTGCCCAAATGAATCAGTGCAGATCTTTCTTCTGTCAGAATCTATCTTCTAGATATTGATTATTTAAAAAAGCAAACTCTAGCTGGGGAGTCTGTTACAGATTTTAGTCACTGTGACAATGCTTTTATGCTACTCAACATATTTTCTTGGTTTCAGTGCTGTGCAGTATCTTGCACTCCACTTGTAAATATGTATGCAATTTGGAGAACTTGAAATTTGCTACGTACTTGTGCCTGTCAGCATCATTCTGTGCACCTTGAGCTGCACGTAAAAGTAAAATATACAAGCGTACTTGGTATTGGCTTCCCATAACTGGGGAATCAATTTCATGTAATTAGAGGGAAGTCTTAAAACTCCATGGTTCCTAGTATGTGATTTGGTGATTGTGATTTCAATTTAGACTTCTTGTAAGGAATCACGACTGCGCTCAAAGTAGTTGTTTGGAAGTCTTCAAAACATTTTCCCATTTCCGATAGTTCAGGAAGTACCTTGTTCTGTTAGGGTAGCTGTCTTGTCCTTTACTCTCTGTACCATTTTCCCCCTTTTTTTTTTTTCTTTATGACTCATAGGAGAAAGGTTGCTCTTGTGGTCTAGTTTTGCTTAAAACCTTACAGCCCCTCTTCATTTTTCACTTTGTCTTCAGTTTAATCTCTCATTGTCATTGAAGCAACAGCATATGTTAAATCAGATTTTCCTTGTAAGCTTAACACTTTCTAATATTCTTTGCAGTTATTTTGTTCTTACTATCTAGCTAGTGGCAAAGTTTCGTATTTCAAATTTCTACTGAGACCAGCATTTTTTGATCAAGATCAACAAGAGACAATCAGTTTACCTGCATGCAGTTACCCAACGTTATCTTGTCCAATTCAGGAAGGTGATGAGTAATTGTTAATAGCAGAATTTCAAAGTCTGTGGGGTTACTGCTGTGTATATTATCTTCTTTCTTCAAATAGCATCTTCATGACTAATGCACAGCAAGATCCATTGACTTAGTGGGAACCCAGAGCAGTGAGTTCTGAAAGTTCCTATTCTGTGCTAGTCTTACCCAGGATGCAACTACGTTACAACACAAAACTTGTGGGACACGATACTATACCCGTCAGGCTGCCTTTTCCACTTCTGTGGCTTGTGCTGCTTAACAAACACTTAGGTATTGCATTTATTTTGTAATTTATTTCTGTAATTTTTGCTAATATATTTCCTGTCCCAATAGATAATTATTAAAACAAGGCTTACATCCTATGGGCTGTCTTACTGATCTGGTGAAAACAGATGAAGAAATAGCCTGCAGGAGTGACAGAGCATGAACTGTGGAGGTTTCCATTGGTTTAAAAGGATGGATTGGTCCAAAATAAGAACTTTAAATGATAAAAATAGTTGTTGTTGATTTTGATTCATTCTGGTAATTTTGAAATCTGTGTTTTCATCAGTTTTTTGAATTTTGTTAAAGAATTGTATAAAATATAACTATGTTATTGATTACTTTAAGAAAAGTCTTAAGAGATTATTATAAGGACAGTGCAAACAAGCAGAATAATAGCTTCTTAAAAAAAGGAAGAAAATGTGTCTTATTGTTCACTCTCTTGAGACTGCTACCTACCATGATGGCTAGTATGTCTTTCCATTTATTTACAGTCTTCACTAGTTTCCCTGTGTTTATTTGCTGTTTTAGTTGTAAATTGTTAGCATTTTGGTTTGGGGACTATGAGGCTCTCTGGGCTACTGAAGAATTAATTTTCTGCAAAATCATTAATGCGTGGTTTTTTTTTCAAAAAATATTGTTTTAGAGTATTAATGTGGAACGTGCTTGGATTTCAGTTCTGTGTTGCACAGGAATGGCTTTGGTGAAATAACTGAAGTAGGTTGTAGGCATGAAAAAAGGAGGACATTTTTAGGCATCTCTTAGCTGATGTGTGTATATGGCCAGCAATTGTCAGCTATTGGTGGTGTTAGCTGAAAGATACAACAAAAAAATTACAACTGGAGAAGAACTTCAAACGCATAGCAATGAATGAAAATGTAATGTGTGTAAACAAATTTCACATGGTTAATAGATTAAAGACAAAGTCGAGTTACAGCTGTGCTTTCTAGGACAGGAGAAGTAATTCAGTCCTGAGTGGTTTATACAGTAGAGGCTGGTAATACCATGAGCATATACCTATGTGAGCTTTGTTATTTCTTTCACTGAAAGATCTGTAAAGAACTTCTTTTTTTGTTTGCTGATTTAATACTCTGACAAGTTATGTTGGTATTGTTGTCAGCTAAATGGAAGAACAACTTTTTATCTTTGATCAGTTTAAATACATTTAAGTACTTCTGAGAGTAGAAGGGATTCTGAAGGGGCAATTTTATCTTATCAAAATTAAATAGTAAGTGAAGACATAAAAGCTAACTTATTTTTTGTTTGCCCTTATTTGTACATTGTTGAGGTATCTGAAAGATCTGCTCAACATTCATACAAGATCAACTTTGCCTATTTCCCTGGGAAATAATAACAATTTTTTTGAGTGTTAAGAGGAAAAAGTCAAAACCCGGAATGTAAACAGGAATGTAATCCTTGATTCCTTCTGATGCTATTTACCAGTAATTTTTCCTATAGAGAACAGTTAAGTTAGGGATGCTTCTTGGTAGAGGAATATAGCTTAAATCAGAATCACAATTGAATAATAATCAGAAGGATTCATATCTGAATCAATATTAGCACCTGTGTAGATCATAGAATGGCTTGGGTTGGAATGGACCTTAAAGATCATCTAGTTCAAGCTCCCCTTCAGGGTTGCCAACCAGTAAATCAGTGGCTTGTCCAGCTGGCCTGGGGCCCCATCCAACCTGGCCTTGGTTGCCTCATTCCTGGAGGTGATCATAACTTCTCTGGGCAACCTGTTCCAGCACCTCACCACCCTCTGAGTGAAAATTTACCCATAACCTCTTATTTAAATATCTCCTCTCTTTTAGTTTAAAACCATTCCCCCTTATCCTACCACTATCAGTCCATGTAAAAAAAAAGTCTTGTCTTCCTCCTGATAATAAGCTGCCTTTAAGTACTGGAATGCTGCAGTGAGATCTCCCCAGAGCCTTCTGTTTTGCAGGCTGAACAAGCCCAGCTCCCTCTGCCTTTCTTCGTAGGAGAGGTGCTCCAGCCCTTTGGTCAGTTTTGTTGCCCTCCTCTGGACCTGCTCCTACAGCTCAGTCTTTCGTATGTTGGGGGCCCTAAGCCTGGATGCAGTACTCCATCACTTATTAATGGCACTGATGTTTCCCTTTCTCCAGTCACTGAGGACTTTTCCTGGCAGCCATGACTTTTCAACTATGATGAAGAGTGGCTAGGTAGCCCCATCAGCCAGTACCTTAAGGATCCTGGGATGCACGTTGTCAGGCCCCATAGACTTATACACATTCAGTCTTGTGAGGTGATCTCGGACTTGCTCTTCTCTTACAGCAAGGAAGGATTTTGCTCCTTTTGCCCCCAGCTAGGGATTGAAGCTGAAATAATATATTTTATTGAGCTTAATTAGTTTTTGTGACACACTTCAGGCAGGAGGCCTCTCATTCTAAGTCTTGTGGCAACATGGTTTAAACAACATTAATTTTCTTAATGGGCATTTTGATTATTAGTATTGGAAGAAGAGGTGAAGAGTACAATGGTGGTTAGGGAATATTTAGGGACACATCGCCATAAGTCTGTACTGATTTATTTCCTAAGTGCACACAATTGACAGATGTTTGACAAGAAACTGATCTAAATGCATTGATTCAATTGAATTGACCATTTATAATAGGCTGAGAGGATCATCTTCTGGTTGGGGCGTGGTGGGGTGGAAAGAGCAGGAACAGGTATAGAAATGGTAGGATTTTATGCCTTTTGGTTCTATATATTTGTAGTAAGCATTTAATGTTTGTAGATCATGGAAGCTGGTAACTGTAATACAGATTCTTTTTATTGTATTATTCTCTATAGATGACCAGTTTACCTGTTTCCAAGTGCTTTTAAGCATTTAGTCTATTCTTTTTTTTTTCTTTAGTGTTCTCTTTTTTTTGAGGCTATAATCCATGCATGTGATGTATCATAGATACACATAAAATACTAATAAGATTCAGCCATTAGATGGTTAAAATGCTGTACAAAGAGATCTAACATCAAATAGAAGTTCACTCAGTTGGAAGATGTGCTGTGGAAATTAATCTTCTCCCTTAATGAAATAAAATGAAGCTTTGTCAACTTCCAGCAGTAAGATATAAGGTCAGTCAATACTCTACCCTTTCAGCCACAGTGACAGTGAAGGAAAGCCTCTGCCATAACTGAAGTTAAATAATAGTAGAGTGGAGCGGAGAGAGCATACTAGAGGTGTACAGAACAGAAGTAAACTGAAAAGGTAAACGATTTAGCCTTTAACACTAAAAAAAAAAAAAAAACAGTTAAAATTGATGAACTGTCTTCATGGTATAGCATATAATTAATCTTTAGACATTAGTGTTCTGGAATTATCAAGGTCATAAGCTTCAAAATATCTTCAAAGACATAGAATCATAGAATTGCTGAGGTTGGAAAGGACCCTCAAGATCATCAAGTCCAACCGCAACCTAACCTTACTACCCTAACTCTAACAACCCACCACTAAATCATGTCCCCAGGCACCATGTCCAAACGGTTTTTAAACACGTTCAGGGATGGTGACTCAATCACCTCCCTGGGGAGCCTGTTCCAGAGTTTGACAACCCTTTCTGCAAAGAAGTTTTTCCTGATATCCAACCTAAACCTACCCTGGTGCAACTTGAGGCCATTTTGCCTTGTCCTGTCACCAGTGGGAAGAGACCAGCCCCGCTCTCACTGCAGTCACCTTTCAGGTATTTGAAGAGAGCAATGAGGTCTCCCCTCAGTCTCCTCTTCTCCAGACTAAACAGCCCCAGTTCCTTTAGTCACTCCGCGTAGGGCATATTCTCCAAGCCCTTCACGAGCCTTGTTGCCCTTCATAACTGATTATTTATACATAACTGATTATAGAGATGTTTTCCTCATTCTCTGCTACAGGAATCTTCTCACTTGCTGTGTGTTGTGCTCAGGTTTTTCAATCTCATTTTTCCAACATTTCTCTTTGGAGTTGTGGTTCTCTTGACAAATACTGAGATGGAGAGAAATTCAAGAGTTTATATGTTGCAGACTTAATGAATGTTTTAACTCTATTTCCGTTGATATCCAATAATAATGAAAGAGACATTAGCTGTGTTTTTGGTGTTTCTTTTTTTGTTTTTTGTTTTTGCTTAATGATAAGCAGTTAACAATTGGCACGTAATATTTGCAATTGAGTTTAACAGAAAACATTCCCTGAGATAAATGAAGGATTTTTGTCATAATATCTTTGAGTGTTATCTTTAAATCCCAGAAGTTCCTAAAGTAATTTATGCCTTTCTAGTGTTTATTTGTGTGTTAATCTGTTACAGATAGGAGAATAGATTTGTGAAGAAGGTCCTGTTGTATGTGTAAGACCACTAGGACCTCATGGTAAATACTGCCTAAATTAATAGAAGTTGAGTTAGAGTTAGGTGCCTGAAATGCAAGGAGTAATGTATTGTTACCATTTTCAATTTAATTACTTCTTTGTAGCATCAAAAAAAGCCTATTCTAGCAAGATGATTCAGCACACTTAACGTTTTTCATCCATATCTATTTGCGTTTCTTTAAAACAAAGTTAAGTTAAAAGTAATTTTGCAGGGGTTTTTTTTTTTTGACAACAAAAAATTCAGCTTTACAAAAGTAACAGTTCTTCCTTATGTTTGTGTAGGGGAAAATGCAGTGTTGCACTTCTGAATGAGACAGAATCTGTGTTGTCATATCTGGAGAAAGAGGTAATGTTTGTGATTTCGATTTGTATAAATATTGGGAATAGTTTTCTTTGTTCTTGTTCGTTTGTTTGCTTTTTGTTTTCAGTAAATGGGCAAGCAGTAGTTTAGAACTGCTTTACTGAATGTTAGAAAAATGTTACATTGAGACCACTGTGTTTTGTAACAACAACTGAAATGATACCTTACAGGTTTCTTAGAAAATAATTAACTCAAAGTAATTCATAAGGTATCTTACAAAATAAAAATATGCTTTTCACGTAGTGGATACTTACAGGGAAATTCATTTTCTGTTTTTGTTTTTGTTGTAGTTGTTTTGTAGTTATTATTTTTCTGTCTTGAGGTGTTCTAGAAAGACAAATCTTCCATAGACAAAATATTGTATTGTACAGTCAATAAAATGAAAGAGGGATGCTCTTCCAGAGGATAACATAGCGTAGGGGGTTAATTTTTACTCTGAACTAAAGCAAAACGTTTCCATTCCTTTCCCGTTGAAGAAAATTAAGATGTCTAGCCTTATTAGAAAGGAAAAAAATTATCCATGAATTTGAAAGATAAGCCTTTAAGCCAGTTTTGTAATGCAAAATACCTTTGAAAATAAATGTATTTTTCTTTGGAATGTCTTAATATAATATCAAGCAGACAGTATTCTTTTGGTTGGAATTTGTGTATCTTTATTTTCATATTTCTATGCCAAAACGACTGCTAATCTGTAGAATGCTTCTGAGAAAAACACTTAACCTTTACTACAAATTAATGTACAAGATACGTCAATACTATTTTTGTTAAGCTCTTTTCAGGCACTACCAGTTTTTTGTGCTGTTTGAGACTAATTTATGAAAAGTCAGTATGGTAAAGTATTTAGGAAAGGAAACATTAAATTTGGAAAATGGTTAACAGTTGGTTTTTTTTCGTCTGTTGGTATGTTCTATGAGTATTGATCCTTTCATCAGTGCTCTGTTCTGAAATAACTTCTAGCAATGAGAAAAGCTTTGATTAACCATGTAAAAGTATTCATGTGAAATATCTGTGTTATTTAAAATGATTAATGTTTCAAAACTTATTCTTCTACCAAACCCATAGTCTGTAAAATGCATGAGAAGGGTTACTTTGGAGGAAATACATGGAGGAAATCTCCAAAGCTAATTCTGAAATTCATTATGCTATTGCAAATGCATCTTCTTTTTTAGGATACTTTTTTTTATTCATTGGTGTATGATCCATCACTGAAAACACTTTTAGCAGACAAAGGAGAAATCAGAGTGGGGCCTAGATATCAAGCAGATGTGCCTGACATGCTTGCAGAAGGTAAACATTTGCTCTTTGTACAATTGAAAAAAAATGTCATGCAGTATTATTTATGTTAGCATTCTGAATTAAACTGGTCAATATTGAGGCAGAGAAAGTTAAGCATTAGGTCTCGGAAAATTGTCGTAGAATATCTATGAATATCAGTAAGTATTATGAAGAAACAAGGAATGCTGCTTGAATAGCTGTTGAAAAGACATCTGTTAACAATTTACACATTCTGTGTTTGTGTAATTGTACGTTTCAGTTAGATCTTTCATGCAGGCCTCATGGAAAGAAAACACTGAGGTCCAACCCATTCTGTAGAATAACAGCATGGTAACAGAATAAGTGAGAAGTGCATTCTTTTGATTACATATTTTAAAATATTAGCTTACATCAAATCATTGTCTGTTCTTTAGTGGAACTGGAACAAAGATTTTGAGCCTTAGCATAGTTTTAAAAATAGTGGTTCTTTTAAAGTTTAGAACAACAAATACCTGTGCCTTAGCCTTTTACTGCATAGGAACTTCATTTTCTTAAAACAGAATTTAAAGTAGAATATTTATTTAGAGTTTGAATGTTGATGTATGAGCAGTTGTCTCTGTTTTCAATTATAGTATGCTTACTTAGTAAGTTTTAAAATTTTCTTCAGTGAAATGTGCATCCTACATTGGTCACTGACAAAAGAAAAAGTTTCCTGAGAAATATCTGGACATAAATACTATTTTTAAAGACACTGGCATAAATTCTTTGATTAAAAAAATGATTTTGCAACTGTACTATAACTTAAGTCAAAAGAGTTCTGAATGCCCCAAGTACATATATTTGTAAGTTTAAATGGGGTGTTCTCCACTAGGGATGGGCTTTTTTGCATGCTGTACTTGTCTCTTGTACAAAACAGTTATTATTCCTACAAAATTTATTTAATGAACTGTATAAAAGAAGAATTATTCAATTTCTGGCAAACAGGAGGTTAGATGCAGCTTAGTAGCTCATGTGTAATATTATTTCTTATTTTAATAACAAAAAAAACTATAGGAGGACTACTCTAGATTTACTTAAAAAGAGTACAGGCTGATTTAAGAACAAGGCAATGGCTAGAATATGATACACTGCTATTCTTGCTATAAAGTATACCTTTCACAAAAAAACCCCGAATGATTATGTAGGTGTTTTTATGCTCAAGAAGAGTGTTTCTCAGAGGATTAAGAAAATGACAATCTTAATATGCTTTATGAAGAAACCAGAAAGCATCAATGTGATTTGAAGTGGTTGACTGAATTGCGAGGGCTTTCAGGATGAGTTGGGATTGTCTGCCAAATAGGCAGCTTTTAAGTAGCGGAATATAGCAGGAAAAAATTACTAATGATAGAGACTAATTCAGGAAGTATATAGATGTATAAATAATACATCTAAAGTAAATGGTTTTTTCCATGGTAATTTTACATTTAGGAATTTGATTTTTAGAACAAAAAAGTTACTAAATTCTGAAGCTTAACTTTGAGAGGAATCATATAAGGTTCAACAATGGCAAGTGCTGAGTCCTACACCCGGGAAGGAATAACTGCATGCATCAGAACAGGTTATGGGCTGACCTTTTGGAGAGGAGCTCTACAAGAAAGGACCTGGGTGTCCTGGTGGGCATGCTGACCATGAGCCAGCAGTGTGCCCTTGTGGCCAGGAAGGCCAATGGTATCCTGGGGTGCATTAAATAGAGCGTGGCCAGGAGGTTGAGAGAGGTGATCCTCCCCTCTGCTTTGCCTTGGTGAGGCCACATCTGGAGCACTGTGTCCAGTTCTGCGCTTTTGGTTCAAGAGAGGGATCTTCTCGAGAGAGTCCAGTGTAGGGCCATGAAGATGATTAGGGGACTGGAGCATCTCCCTTATGAGGGAAGGCTAAGAGACTTGAGGCTGTTCAGCCTGGAGAAGAGAAGACAGAAGTGATCTTATCAATGCTTGTTAATATGTAAAGAGTGGGAGTCAAGTGGATGATATCAGGCTCTTTTCAGCAATGCCCAGTGTCAGGATGAGGAGCAATGAACACAGACTGGAACACAGGGAGTTTCATCTGAACATGAAGAAAAACTGAGGGTCACAGAGCACTGGCCAAGCTGCAGAGAGAGGTTGTGGAGTCTCCTCTGGAGGTATTCGAGACCCACCTGGACACTTTCCTATGTAACCTACTGCAGGGAAACTGCTTTAGCAGAGGGGTTTTGGACTAGATGATCTCCAGTGGTCCCTTCCAAATCTTGTGATTCTGTGAAATCCTTGCTTCAGTTAAATTAATAGGAGGTCTTTCTTCTATTATCATTAAGACAGGATTTCAGTCTGTGTTACTATCTTTGTTTTTTCACACTCCTTAATCCCCAGAGTGTAGTAAGTGATGTAGTCCTCTTGATATCTTCAGTAAGCAATAAGAATTGATCAGTTATTAAGATTCAGAAGTATCAAGTTGCCCACAAACCAAAGATCTGATGGTGTTAGAGACCTTTTTTGGTCATCTACGCATATTTTCAATGGCTGGTGGCAAAAATAATTTTGTTTCGGAAGGATAAAAATATCCAAAACGCTGTGGATTTGGCTGATTGTTTTCCATGTTTCTGCAGCCTTCAGACCTTAAAGGAAAAGATGATTCAGCTGTTGCTGTGTCTCTGTGTAAGCTGTCAGCTTGGAAGTTAATCCATGTTGATGTAAATGCACTGGTAGACTCCAGGAGACTAAAAATTTGCATTGTTTTATATTTTTGCAATATTCTGATAACTTATTTTCTGTCTAAATGGACTATTATTTTTTTGTTTGTTAAAGAACTAGATGCATTTTATTTTGCAAGAATGGATTTATTTATTTTTAACTGACATTACTATTTTTCCTTCTTTGAAAAAAACACTCAAACTTGGTGCGTAGACCAATCTGGATAACAAAGCGTGCCTTTTTTTCTCCTCCCATGGGTGAATTACGTAACTTTGTATTTCTTCTTAATTTATTAAAAGGAAAGAATATTTTCTTTTTAGAAGATTAAAAGATCTATTAAAATCAAGTCATGCATTAAGATATTATGGATCCAACTTCAGAAGTCTGTATGTCACTATACGTTTACTTGTCAATAGGTATATGTACAGATAACTTTATGTGGAAGTGTTCATTGACTGGCATCATTGTAAAACAGCCTTCCAAAAGATGGACTATATTGTTTATATATATATACTGTCAAGTACTAATATATTAGTTTTCTTATCTGATGAATGGCTGCAATACTTACCTGTCTCAGTATCCAACTGACTTCCGAAAGGATTCAGTCTTTTAAAAATGAAAAACAAAACAAAGGTAAACTAAAACAAGCAAGAAAGAAAACTTCTAAATCGGAGTTTATAGCAACTCCATTACTTCCCCTTCACTTTGGAGGAGGGGATTCTATTTGGGTGTGTTTGAATACATGTATGAAGAGGAAAGTGGAAGGAGCTCAAATTTTCTGGGCCTCTTTACTTACTGGAGATCACACACTGCAGAACAGACTGCATAGGGAATGCAACTTTGATTGTTGGGTTCCCAATACCAACTGGAGTCATAATTCTGGGTGCTAGACTAAGACATATGATCAGATTTGCAGAAATGCTGGACTGTTGCAGTTCAGCTGATGCCAATTTGAACAATATTTTGCCAATCAAAAACATTGAAGGATGCTGAAGTATGTATATATTTTATCTTCCAGTTCAAGTATAGGTCAGTTAGAGTTGATTATTTGACCGATAATGAAATTATAAAGTAATCATTTCAACTGTAATGTAAGATATATTTATACAGATGTATGGATCAGTTAAGTGGAGTCATAGAATCCCAAATTTTCCTTTAAACTTCCTGCTGTCACTTTCCTACGTAGCTTGGTTTTCCTCCTCAATATTTCTTCTGTCTCTGATCTCCCTTTGCCTGATGCTGATGTTGTATGTGTTATTTCAGGATGTCATCTAGAAAAATTACTATTTTAGAGAGAGTTTTCAAAGAGATGCAAAATAAAGAAGGTATGGCTTAATACATTGAAAATACAGCTGCTAAATGCTGATAAATTGAGTTGCAGATATCTCCAATTGGATGCCTGGAAGTCATGGAGACTGAGTTGCTTATGCGTGAAAGAGGAAACATAAGTAGGGGGAGTGTTTAAAAACCATTTATGAAGCATGGGTTTCTTAGGTATGAGTACCACAGCAGGTCATATTGAAGAGAGAAATCCTTTTATTTTGAGAGTGTTTAAAATAATAGTTTGGAAATTATATACAAGGACACAAATATAGGAAGAATACAAATGGTTACTTGATGAGCTAGCATGCAGAATTCTGTCTGCTGTGGATCAGATGATGGGTAAAGATGTCACTGAGAACTGATAGTGTACAAAAGAAGGCAGTATTAGGTAGACTTAGAAACTAACATACCTTTGAAACTGTTTAGAAATGTAAGTGCTTAAGAAGGATAATAAGACCATAATTTATTCATAGAAGGATAATCCTCTACACCATTACAATCCTTACAATAAACAAATACAAGCTATGTTTAAATCTCATTGAAAATACCTAAATTTTATACCTACACTGCTTTTATTTGTAGTCATGAGTTATACTTAGTAAAGACTATAGTTTTACATAAAGACAAGACCAGATTTCAGCAGTCTAATATGACTTCTATTATAAGCATATTTGAGTAAAACTACAGAGTTAGACAAGGAATAATATGATGCTTGGGTGAAACCTTTCCCTCTCCCCCTATGTCAAATACTCCAGTTTGAAGATTGTGAGTCTCTTTAGTTACTCTTATTGTATTGGAGAACAGGAGATTATACTCTACTGGTTTAATTTCTCGTGAGTATGATAGTAAATAAGGCCCTTTTAACCACATATTCAAGTGCTTTTTCTGTCAATATAATAGTTGTTTATTTTCAAATCTATTTCTGTTGTGGGATAACGTTCTGCTCCCTTGTACAATGCTTATCTCAGCTGAAACACTCATTTGAGCAAAGTGCTTCTAATATCAAGAATCTCGTCTGTACAATCCGGGAGCAAGGTACCTGGTCCTCTGCTGTAGTTGGGTTTTGGTGCAACGACCAATTGTCTCTTATCAGTAACTTCTAATATAAGTGAATAACCAAAATATATGCTACTCCCTGGAAAAATAAAAGAAAAACCACCAAAAAGCCAAAAAAAAAAAAAAACAACCCGAAAACAATTAACAAATTTGCTCTGCGTTCATATTCATTACTATTATTTGGTTAAAAAGCATACTTTCATAAATTGTTCTGAATATGTTCAAATTGTTGTCAACTTTCACAGATTTTTTTATCTCTGTATTATATACCAAGGTCTGTATTGCTCTCCTTTGTGCTATGTTTGGATTTATTTTGTTTTGCTTTTTTAAGAGTAACCTTTCTTTTCACCAGTTATTATGCTGAGTATCTTCTTAGTAGGTGTTCAGTCATTGCTGATATTAGCGTGCTTAATATCACCTGACTTTTCTATTAAGCCATGAGACAGCACCTTGAGCATTTAGCAAATCTCAGCCTAGAAATACAAGGAACACCCAAAGATTAGCAAGTTCAAATGCTAATGTGAAAATAACAGCATTAATACTTAACCAAAAGTCTTCCATACACTTTGATTATGCAAATGGTAATACACTAAAAAGCTTTGCATGTGCTTAGTGTGTGATTCAGGTAACAGAGCAAGCAATGACCTTTAAAAAATTGGTTTCTCTCTTGTAAAAATGTGAGGTGTTTTCTGAGATTTAACACAAAACCATCAGCCAGAAAGTAGATTATAGAGGGAAGTAGCCTCTGAACTTTCTCTGCTTGTCTTAGTCAGAGTAGGCCAGAAGCAGGGAGATCTTTGAGGGTCACTGGTTCAAATAAATGATAACAGCTTCCTACTTTAATGAAGTAAGCAATTTTATCAGAAGATAAACGGAATAAAGAATACCACAATCAGATTCAGGAGTTCCTGCTTGTGGGAACTGCAACAGAATGCCAGATATAAAAGGTACAGTTCTGCTAACTCAATAGGATTTCTTTTATGATGAAAGCGGAGAAATAATGCTAAGATGTGATTCATCTCACCCGAAGATGGTTACCTAAATGGATAGAGGGTGCTAAAGAGTAGATGTGATGAATCTTGACAAAGGCAGCAAATACACCAAAAAAAATTTCTTCTTAGGTGTTCTCAATTATATTTTGTTCTCAAATGAAGGTTCTCTCGGTTGCACTTCTGACTTAACATCAAAAGCTTTTCTGTGATGTCTTCGTCTTCAGAAGAAGCTGTTTCTTGATCATTAGCAAATTTAAATATGGTAATCTCTTGTATGATTTGTAGATTTTTTTTCCTTGTTATGAAAACGTTACTTCACTGAATTTAATAAGTAACTGTCAAATGCATGATCATCTAAGGTAGTAAAATACTCTTTTACAATATTGATTATGTCAAACTTTTAAAGGGCTATAATACCACTTACATCTCTCTTGCCAGTCTCTTTTTTGGCAGCTGAGTGATTTATGTGCTGGACAATTAAATGAATGTTTATAGGCTCTTAATCAGTTTTACTATAAATTGAACAAACAAAGCACATGTAAATGACCTCTTTTTGCCTGTTTTCAGTGTAGACTTCATTTACTTTTGCTTACCTGCAAGGGAAATCAGTAGTTCAGCACTGCAGCCACATATAGTACAGAAGCCTGATTAGGTATTAGTACACTTTGCTTTATGAAATATGGTGTTTTATGAATTCTTAAAGGAATGTAAAAATAGATTTGAAACAAAATGTGGGCCTTTCTTTTAGGTTACTTAATAATCTTAAAATATTTGTTGCATTTTACTATTGTTCTATTGTTTATTAACTGCATGCATAATTTTAATCAAACAAGCAGCTATATCAATTAAGTTGGTTCTTTGCTTCTTTTCAGTATTTTTATATTCTATAATGTGGTACTTGGACATTTCTAAGCTTTGATTCTCAGATAATTCACAACTTCTGTGTTATTAGTCAAACGATAAATTAGAAGAGTTGGAAATTACATCTTATAAAAACAGTTCAACAGTTTGAAGGCAGTTATTCAGGAATTTCTGTATGGGGGTCGTTGGAGTGGTCTGTCTTTTTTCCTCCTATAAAAGCAAGATTATTGTTCTCAAGTTTGTTTTATACTTGGAGAAGTCAGAGCTTTAGCATTCATAACAAGAGAGCTAAGGCTTTCATCTTAAGGAGATGCACAACTGTTGCTGTTCTTTTCATGTGTTTTTTATGAGCATCTTATTTTTCAACAACTTGAAGGAAATGGTCAAATTGCTGTCTTCTCTTTGGTGTACTGGTTTCAGCCCATGACGAAGGATCTGTACTGTGTTGTTGATATGATAGACTGTACGTGATTGCTGTTGAAAGATGTCTTTATTAGGGCTATAGAGACTTCTTCGAGTTTGTTCAAATATCAAATGAGGTCTGTGTGGTAGTTGGCCTTACAAAGATACACTTACATATTGTATGCTGTGTATGTGCTTATTATCCAAAGTAATGCCTTGCAGTGAGTGCTCACAAATTGCTTTCAAATCACAACATCTTAGGGTTTAATGGGCTTTGCTGTATTTTTCTGCCTCAGTAACTTTGCCTAAATGGGCTTATTGCATGTTCAGTTTTTGTGTCCTTTGCCCTTTTAGTGTAACCATTTTTAAAAGTATGATTTTCTAAGTTTATTCTGTAGGAGATGAAAAACAAATGTCAGATGCAGATGAAATGTGTTTTCCACTTGAATAATTCAAAATATATTTCACCCTAAAGAAAAAGTTCTTATCTGAATTACATATTTGGTTTAAATTTATGCAAACAAATAGTCCTATTTTATCCTTAGCATAATGTAGCTAGATATTGCACATATTGAAAACATTGCTTATGTAAAAAGAAATAAAATTTCAGGACTACAGATCTTATTATAATTTAATGGTGTGGGATTTTCTTTTGTTTGTTTCTCTTGGAAGAGAACACAGTGTCCATGTGCTATGGTATCGCTTTTCCCAAAACAAGTATTTAAAATACCATTAATGCTTATATATAGTATGGTAATGTTTTTATTTATACATAGTATCATTTTTCACTGTGTTTTCCTGAAAATTGCATGACCTCATGTATTGTTATTTCAGGAATTCAGGAAAAGTTGTTGTAGTCACTAGTGTTAGACTACTGCACAATGCTAAGTTGACCAAAACATCAACTGAAATGGGGGCAGGAGAACACGAATCTTGGTGCAAGTCACACCATTGAGATTTATTCATAGATATCAAAGGAGCTCAAGAAGACAGTTCCGAAATAAAGGTGAATTTCAGGTATCTCTAGAATAATTGCCCTTGCCTTTGAACCAGAGGGTGGCCTTCTGGTTTTATGCAGTATGTTAATGTGTCATTGCCTTTAGAACTGCCATAAAAAGTTAAAATGAAAGGACTATTTTTTTTAAATGCGGCGTTAATGTAAGGACTATAAAGTGAGGAGTGGTCTTTTTGAGGATATTTTGCCTCCATTTTCCCAGATCTATGGAAGTTCCTTTTTGAATACTGATCTGCAGGGTTTTGCAAAAGTGGCAACACTATTAGTTCCTTTCTTCCTGCTCTGTACAGACCTTCCAGCTATTCTTGACACAGCATTATGGAGAAGTTGATCATTACTGCCTGGGAACAGCTGAATTTGAGTCCAATAGTAATTCTTTCTGTTTAATTCATCAAGTTTTAGATTTCTAGAAATAAACTTCTTTTGAGTGCTTTGTGAGGTCTTGTCTTTTGTTCACCAGTGTCTGATTTATAAGTACTGCAAGACCAAGCACTGGGAGAGCACTAAAGTCTTCGGACTTGGAAGTTTAATTTGGAAGGGATTTCTCAAGTGAAGAATGACTGAAAATTTTTATAGACTAGAGCTCCAGAGGGTCAGAGGCGATTGGAGTATGTGTAGTTTATTGCCTTAGAAAATGCTCAGCGGCTGTTTTAAATTGCCTACTGTAGACCAATAACGTGCTTCTATCACTTGATAACTTTCCTTTGAAGTGTCTATATATGTAATCTCCATGTAGACTTTGTTTTTCACTGTTTCACTTTTTACATGTGTTGTGTTAATGTATTAAGTTTTAGAATACCATTTCTATAAATATAGAAGATATTATTTGAAGAACTAGTTGAAATCTTGGATATACTTCTATTGGGCAAGTTAATGAGGTCGGGGGAAAAAATTGTTCTGTAACTGAACAACAAACAGGTAATTTACCTTTTGCTTATACTATCAAAACGATAATCTAAGCTTTCCCACATTACTTTAATCAGAGAAGTTAGTTGTGTGTAAATCAAGTTAAATTTTTGAATATTTTTCTGGATTATTTTTGATTACCAATACTAGTGAGAATCAGAAATCATTTTTAAAAATGTTAAAAAGGAGTAATAAGAAATGTCTGGAGAGCTTTTATGAGAAAGACTGTAATTTCCATTGGTTAAGATCAAGCCATCTAGCTGTTGACAATGACTTCAGTGCATGTGAAGTTGAACTCATGAAGTGTCAGTAAATATAGTTTGTATAATAGTCTGAAAGATGTCTTCTTCCTATCCTTAATGTGAAACTCCTTTTCCCAGTAGCAGTTACTTGAAAATGTTGTAGCCTGCTTTCTCTCCCCTCCATCCTGCTGTCAGTTTTCTCAAAAAGCTATGTGATGTCTACTGATAATTAACCTCTGTCTATTCATTATATACAGGAGAAATATGCTGGCTGCTTAAGTGGGGGACTGAGGAAGTTTTATTGGAGGAGAAAGTTTAGATTTTACTTTAGGCAAGCAAGTTTGATGTCTGGAACTTTCTTTGTAGCTAAACACCACAAAAAAAATCATGGTGTGATACTATTTTTTATTTCTGTAAGTTAAAGAAACTGTTTGCCAACAGTCTAAATGTCAGCATGAGAAGGTGGTTCCTGAATTGAAATATCATTTTCAGTGATTAGTTGTCTGTTTTTGAAGTGTTATATCACACATGAAGCTGTGTTCAAAAATACGTAGGATTACCTGCAGTTAATACACTGCCCAAGAGTTCTGGCAAGAATCTGCTAAAAGCTGTATCTCCTAAATCTGGTCCTGTATTTCTGTTCTGTATTTCTGTACGCTGTGCTGGACTAAGGGAGGGTAAGAAATGTTAAGTATCTATCTTCCATATCCTTGCAATATAGGTAAGAAGTGTTGTACCCATTTCACAGATGTAAAGCTGAAGAATAAAGGGTAGGAGTTCACTGAGATCAGTTCTTTACTGGGATGCATTACAAAGAGCGTGGCCAGCAGGTCAAGGGAGGGTGATCTCCTCCTCTGCTCTGCCCTGGTGAACCACATCTGTAATATTGTGTCCAGTTCTGGGCTCCTCAGTTCAAGAAAGACAAGAATCTTCTAGAGAGTCCAGCAGAAGGCCACAAAGCTGATTAAAGTTCTGGAGCATCTTCCTTACAAGGAAATGCTGAGTAACCTAGGGCTGTTCAGTCTGGAGAAGAGAAGGCTGAGAGGGGATCTCATCTCTGTTTATAAATATGTAAAGTGTGGGTGTTGAATTGATGGGGGCAGACTCTTTATGGTGGTGAGCAACAGCAGAACACGGGGCAGCGGGCGGAAACCGGAACACAGGAAGTTCCGTGTGAACATGAGGAAAAACTTCCTTGAGGATTACAGAAAACTGAGCTGCTGGGGGATGTTGTGGATTCTTCTCTGGAGATATTCAAAACCCTCTGGATGCTTTTCTGTGTAACCTACTGTTGGGAACCTGCTTTATTAGGGGAATTTGGACCAGATTATCTCCATAGGTCCCTTCTGACCCCTGCAATTCTGTGATTTTGAGAGAATGCCTCTGGAAAGGAGATTTACAGGTTTATTCTATGGGATCTTTTTTTACTGATTCATTCAGGACATGTATGAGATTTTTGTTCCTGAAGAAAAGACTTCAGCTGTGCTGCTTGGCTGCAGTTTAAACTGTTTAGGTTCATTTTCTTCCTACTGAATGAGGTGACAATACCTGGCATTTTGGCAAATAATAATAACCAGGAACAAAGCATATCTTGTAACTGTATTTTGTCAGAGACCAGATACCTCCGTGTCTACCATATTTGAAATATTAAATGTCACCGCAACAATTATATTGTATGTCATATGGATTCTTTTGGTATAGATTCTGTTGTTTTTATTCCTTCTGTATTTACTGCAATTGCAAGCTATTGTTTGGCAGTATTTCAGATTTACTTTTATCAGCAGTTAAAACAAGATTTTGTAGTAATTTTTTTTTAATTACCTCTACTTGGAGTATGACATTTGGTAGTCAATTTTAAATATCTTTTTGCAAACTTAATTCAGGAGAGTGACATCTTTTGGTTGAATATCTGTGTTACGATTATATGAAGCTTTTCTTTTTGTGAACTGTGGCCTATCCAAGTATTGGGTATTGTCTTAATTCCACAGTTAAGATCTACAGGATATGATGTCCTGAAACAGTTAAGTAACATGAAGGATACTTAAAAATTATATTAACAGATTGAAATGAAGTGCTCTGAGGTTATTTATAAAATAAAGAACATCACCCACAATGTGTCTGTCACAGATGGAATAAATGAATGTATTGACAAGTGTGTAGTCCATTGAGTAAGTTTATAGACAAAAAATCCTACCCAAGAGTGTTAGAAATCTTGTCTCTAGTTCTGGATGTGAATTAGCTTAAACAGGAGCATAAGTCCTGTTAGACAAGGCTTTATTGCACACGCATCAGAAAAAGGTAATTTGCTTAGTTTTTCGAAGAACTTTTCCTGAAACATTAACTGAACAACATGATGCAATTCTAACTTGTCCTTAGGGTAGAGGTGAATATATACCATGTTTTCCTTGCTGAATGGATGTGATAAACATGCCATACCTAATAGGATTTCGGAAGAACTGGTGCTTTGTTTGCAGTCTGCTTCCAGACTCTTAAGTGTACAGTCTTTTTCATGTCTTAGTGATATTATACATATATAGATTGTCCATTTTCCTTAAGTCATGAGAAATAACAGAGACAGTTATTTTCTTTGTGCTCAGAGAGGTGAGGAATGCCTACACAAGTTAATTTATCAAGGCAAAAAGCAGGTTTCTATTCTTGTAGTATCTCCCAAAAGCCAGAGAGAAGCATTAGAGACTAACGAAACACTTGAGTTCTTCACATCTTCACTGAAGGGAGAATATGCTCATATTCTAAATACCAAAGGTGAATAGTGATTTGCTTTTGTCATTTGTTGTGGTTCCAACTGTGTTGGCCGTGTTGCATAGGCAGATATTCTTATACTAGTAGATTGTGTGTTGCTTATTTAATCAGCCTGTTTTTTGTTTCTCATTTTCCAGTAGAAGTTACTGGTATAGTAATGAAGAAAATATTTAGGCTTCAATATGAATGTGAATCATTTTAGTGTTTTTACACTTTATGTATTGCTTGGAAGAATAGTGCTTCTTAATACTGAACACAATGCAGATTAAATTTCTGAAAACCCCATCGTTGTTTCAACCATGTGTGTGTACATAGATCGCTCTGTTTAGACAATTGGGCTTCGAAAATGTTTATGTAGTATATGATAACTTCATTGTGCTGTAGCCTTATTATTTTGTAAGTGGATTTCAGTAGCCAACATACACTGCAATTTTAATAGTATGATGTTAATAGTACAGATAATGTAATGGCTGAGAGTAAGAGGTGAAAAAAATAATTAAATGTAGTAGGTAGCATTGTTGCATAATGATTTCTATTTTGGAATTGTATTCAGAATACAAATTGGATTTTTAATTGCTGTAGCTGGTTAAGTGTAAAATTAATTTTAATGTGACATAAGTGAAACTAACTTCTATATAGTTGAGAAGCAATTTAAAATCCCCACTGGTTATTTACATTTTGGTTTCAAGCTCATAATAACATTTTATTAAAGTTCTTTGATACTGTACCTTTTAAGAATGCCTCCTTAAAACAAATGAAAATACTGATGTTAAGGGAAGATATTTATTTTAGTAATGTTTCAGTATGGAATTTAGATGAATAACTGCTGATTATTAAGTACTCCCTATGCGTGTATATATAAAAATGTACAATGTTTCTTTTAAAAGTAGTTCAAGAAATACACAGAGAAAAACATTGTAAGTAATAAGTGTTTTGTCCCATCTACCTTTTGACAGGAGAATTAGATGACAGAGAACAGGCAAAGCTGGAAGTAAAAATATGGGATCCAGATAGCCCCCTTACAGACCGTCAGATTGACCAGTTTTTAGTAGTAGCACGGTAAGATTAAAATCCTCTAATAAAAAAAGAATCCTTTTCCTTTTTCTACTGATTATTTATTCCCCTTTATCGTTTTACTTGTTTACCATATTGTGAGCCCGTCTGTTTCCCACAGTTAGCTAAAACTCAGAACGTAAATTTCTGAATATTTATTGAGTTTAGCAGTACAGAAGAGAGAGAAAAAGAGAGTGAGTTGTGCTAGACTGCCTGTATTTCAGACTATGGTAGATTTTGATATTTAAATGTAGACATCATTCTGTTTTCCCATCAGAGTAATTTGAAATAGGATTTCAGTGCTAATATTTGTCTTGTACTACAGTGTTTTGAATTTCATAGTGTAATATAAAGAAGAAATAAAGAAGGTGTAAATGAAATGGATGCAAAACTTGCCAGATTTGCATATAAGTTGACTAATATGCAGTGCGGTTATTTCAAATGAATGTTGAAATTAAAGTTGTGAAGTGATACTTTTTATTAGTGGAAAAAAAATTGGTCAGTTCAATTTTATAAATTAACATATGATTATGCAAACTAATTTAAGGAACATCAAAGCCCTTGGAGTTCATAAATACCTTTTAAAATAATTTCTCCACGTTACAGAGTTTTGACAGATTTTAGAAAATTTTTTTACTGAAGGATCATTCTACGCTTGCACAATACAGCGTGTTTCTCTCATCCTTCAATTCACAGTTACAAATACATTACAAAAGTTCTGTTCTTAAATAGAAAAATGCTAACAGTGCTGTTGATCATGGCTGACATAGAGATGTTGTCCTGATTCATTCTGTCTCCTTTTTTTCCTCTAGCCTGATTGCAAAACATATTCTCAAATCTTACTAGGCAAATAATCTTTTAATGCTGTTTCCAATTTTTGTTCTTCTTTTCTCTCCTTTGAAAAAAAAAGTTCAGGAAAAGAGGAAAAAACAAAAGGAGAAATTACTTTATATTTTCCAGCTTACGGGTGCGTTGAAATGAGTTGCTAATTGACTGTTTTATTCTTCCAGTTTAAATGGCGTCATAAAATCATTGGACATCTTGAGTTGAATGGGACCCACAGTGAACATGGAGCTAAACTCCATGGCTCTGCATGGAACCATCCAAAATTCAAACTCTTTGAGAGGGCTGTCCAGATGCTCCTGGAACTCTGGCAGCTCAGGGCCATGCCCACTGCCCTATGCAACCTGTCAAACCCACCACCTTCTGGTGCAGAACTTTTCCCTAACCCCCAGCTGCCCCTCCCCTGACACAGCTCCATGCTGTTCCCTCAGGCCCTGTTGCTGTCACCACAGAGCAGAGATCAGCGATGTCCCTTGGCTCCCTGTGAGGAGCTGTAGTCACCATGAGACCTTCCCTCAGCTCCTCTGCTCTGGGCAAAACAAACCCAGGGACCTCAGTGCTCTTCATAAACACCTTGCCCTCCAGACCTTTCACCAACTTCAAAGCCCTCTTTGGATGCTCTTTAGTAGCTTTATGTCCTAATACTGTGGCACCCAAACCTGCACCCAGTGCTGGAGGTGAGACCACACAGCGCAGAGCAGACAACTTCTCCTCTCACCCAGCTGGCCGTGCTGGGCCTGGGGCACCCCTGAGTGCAGTTGGTCTTTCTGGCTGCCAGGGCACGCTACTGACTCATGTTCAACTTGCTGTCAACCAGAACACTTAAATCTCTTTCCACAAGGCTGCACTCCAGCCTGTCATTCCCCAGTCTATATATATATCTTTTTATATCCTGGGTTGCCCCACTCCAGATGAAGAAACCAGCACTTGCTGGATTGGTGATTGCCCAGTCCTGTAATTTGTCAAGATCTCTCTGCAAGGCTTCTCTGCCCTTGAATCAACAGCTCCTCCCAATTTGATGTTACCTGTAGATTTAGTGTATTTTCAAGTCCTGTATCCATGTCATTGATGAAAACATTGAAGAGAACTGGCCCAAAAATGGAACCTCTAGTGACTGGCTGCCGACCTGATGTAACTCTATTTACTTTCACCTTTTAAGCCTGACTTGTCAGCCAGTTGTTCACCCATGGTATTGTGTACTTGTCTAGCTGTTTGCTGGATATTTTGTCCAGAAGGATACTGTGAGAACGAATATCAAAAGCTTTGTTGAAATCTGAAAAGATTGCATCAACTTCCCATGGTTAATGGAAGCTCTTATGTCCTAAGATGAAGATTGATAAAAATGATTGTGTGTCTTTGCAGAGTTTGTTCATTGCCTTCACATCCCTCCACTTCCCATTTTGTAGCCACCCTGGAGAGTTTAAGAAGTATGCTGTCAAGTTGAAAATGTTCTCCTCTGGGAACAGTTGTGCCAGTAGGCAATCTACTGGGAAGTGACAGAATAAATGACTGAAATTTTAAGAGAGAATCTCTTCTTCTCCTTAGCCACAACATCGTATGCAGTGCTGTTTTTCCCCTGATGAAGTCTGTATTCATGTAGAAGTTGATAAATTTCAGAGGGTATTTTTATAGAGAGAATGGATCTTGGTTATAGCTGCCCAATTGTAGGTATCAAAGATCTTGTGGTAGGTGAATCACTAATGACATCTAACATCTTGTTAGAGATGATCACTTTATTGATGCTCTTCCACAAACTTCCACTCATCTTTGCTGCTTTTGAGCTGACAGGAACTCTTCTCAAGCTTCTAAATGCTTGCTTTCACAGGCTTCAAGATCAGAATTTTTTTGTGTGTGTTAAGTGGTTCTGTAACAGACTTACTGATTCCTGGAGTAAAAATTCTCCTGTGATAATTGGGGCAGCTTTAAATGCAGCGTATAGTGTGCTTGCAGGTAAAGGCTTTCATTATACCAGTTCAGTAAAAGCTGCTTGAGTATGGAATTGGTATTATGATCTGACTAAACTGTTCCTACAGACTCAGAAGATCCCTTTGCTGTATCTTCATTGCAGTTATCTGGGCATTGGCTGTGTATGCTGGGTTTCCTGTGAGATGTTATTTCTCTTTTACCTGGAAACTGTTTTCTGCAAATTTGAAATTCTGTCTATAAGAGCTTTTTCCAAAATGGTTTCTTATTTTGCTTAAGTGGGCATTTTAAAAACCTTTCCATATGATCTTTTTAAACTTGATGTCCCTGATGCAGCATGTACTCTCAAGTTTTTTTTTTTTTTTTAAGTCTGGTTCACATGAAGGAGGTGTTGCTCTTGACCTTATATGCATCAGCTTTTTCAGTCACCCAAGTGTACTTTATTAGAAGATAAAATACTCTTTTTCTATTTGTGTTGCCCATTTGCAAGAATGTATATATTTGGCCTTCTGTACGTAGTCTAACAGGATTTGTTTAGTGTTTCAGGAGCAAAGGTCTTTTTTCTACATTTATATATTTCATAGAATCACAGAATCACCAAAGTTAAAAATGACCTCCAAAATCAGCCAGTCCAACCGTCCACCTACCACCAATATTTCCCCACTAAATCATGTCCCTCAGTGCAACATCTAAACATTTCCTGAACACTTCCAGGGATGGTGACTCCTCCACCTCCCTGGGCAACCTGTTCCAATGGAGAAGAATTTTTTGGAGAAGAAATTTTTTCTACCTACTCCATTCACTTTCACCTTTTAAGCCTTTTTAGTCCAACCTGAATCTCCCCTGGCACAACTTGAGCCATTCACTATTGTCCTATTGTTAGACATGTGAGAGAAGAGGCTGACCCCCACCTCATGACAACCTCCTTTCAGGCAGTTGTAGAGAATGATAAGGTCTTCTCTGAGCCTTCTTTTCTCCAGACTGAACAATCCCAGTTCCCTCAGCTGTTCCTCATAAGGCCTGTGCTCCAGACCCCTCACCAGCATTGTTGCCCTTCTCTGGACACGTTCTAGGGTCTCAATTTCTTGTAGTGAGGGGTCCAAAACTGAGCACAGTACTCAAGGTGCAGCCTCACCAGAGCTGAGTTCAGGGGGACAGTTGCCTCCCTGCTCCTGCTGGCAACACTATTTCTGATACAAGCCAGGATGCTATTGGCCTTCTTGGTCGCCTGGTAACACTGCTGGCTCATGTTCAGCCGAGTGTCAACCAGTACCGCCAGGTCTGTTTCTTCCACGCAGTCTTCCAGGCACTCAGCCCCAAACCTGTAGCATTGCCTGGGGGTTATTGTGGCCAAAGTGCAGGACCTGTCACTCAGTCTTGTTGATCTTCATCCCATTCTTGTGTCAGAAAAATCTATAGAATTTTTGCGAAGCATAAATGTATTTGTCAGGAAAGACCCTTAACCTTGAGATCTCTAAGGATTCTTGCTTTATTTTGTGGATTTAAAAATCATGAAAGTATAACACTGCTGCTACTGCAGCATGATTTGGACAAGGGCTCTTACTTAAAGTTGCAGACCTACTTTCTAGGAGAATCTTGAGGCCTCATGCTGATGTACTCCTGTTTTTTTAGGGTTTTTTTTCTGGATAACACAGTGTATATTATACTCTGGCAAAGGTAACTCCAACACCATTTTACATTCCATTCAAATAAGATAAATAACCAATTTTTATCCTGTTGTATAGTAACAATTATTTGTCTACTAGTTTCAAAGGACAAGATCTTGAAACTGTAGCAGCAGATAGAACAGTCCAGTAGAAACTGATTTGTAGAATGAAATATTTGGTGCTCGTGACCTAGTGTCCAAACTATTACATACACTTCTTGTGCAGTTTTAATTTTAGGCTAACTTTAATCTGGTCTTGTGGACTAAATATCTACTAGTATGTGATACTAGAGCCTTTTCTAAAGAGGAAAAAAAAAAGGACAAGAAAAGAATAGTTAGAGTTTGGTAGCTTAGGCTGCTTTGGCTGAACAGTGAAATTTGTTTTGCTAGCAGGAAGGTACAGACAATAGTGTATCATTTGGAAATGAGCACTGATGGGGATTTTAACATTTTTAAATCACTCTTTCATGGTAGTATTAAAAAAAAGTCATGCAAGAAAAAACCATAAAGGAAATTTATGAACTTCATATCAATATACTCCTTATGTCTGTATTTTCAATTAAAAAAAAAAAAACCATAGTAAAGGTTTTTTTCACTGTTTCTAAAGGAAATACTTAAGTTTGTATTTTGAGTGCGTGGCTAGTTTATATGGAGCACTGCATAACAGTGTGTTAAGTTTTGAGACTAGATAGCTACTTAGCAGCCAAATGCTCTAGGATTTCTACGCTTTTTTGGGTTGTCTGAAAAACTCAGTCTTTCAGAAGTTTTCAGGAAAGTTGACCCTGAAGTTGATTTTGAAATACAGCTGCAGATGCCCCATCCTTCCTCCTTAAAACAACACACTGCCTGTATTTTAAGGCATTTCTGGATTGTTTTGCACTCACATAACCCATAGTCCAGCACAGCAATCGTCATGATTGTGATATTCTCTTACTCAGTACAGCATTGGAAGTGATGTCAACCAGTACTTCAATTCTTAGCTTTTTATCACTTTCTTATAATAAACCTAGTTCTATAATGTCTCTTAATTTTGTTTTTATGTACTGGGCAACGTCATCTATATATGCTTCTACCCTGAAGTCAGCCTAGAAATTTTGTAAGTAGCTTGATATGGTAGAAACTGACTTCTTTGTGATTTTCATAACATGCTCCTATTTTGTTCTAGAAACATGGTCAAATAAAATAGTGTTAATTATGCAAAAATGATAAGCTAGTAGGTAGCAGCAGAAGGGAAATACAGTCGTGCCACATGCTGCATTACCGGTTTGAGCAGTAGCAACAGAAGGGTTAGAATCATAGAATCATAAAATTAGCTAGGTTGGAAAAGACCTACAAGATCACCTAGTTCAACCATCCACCTACCACCAACATAACCCCACTAAACCAGGTCTCTCAACGCTATATCTAAACGTTTCTTGAACACCTCCAGGGACGGTGACTCAACCACCTCCCTGGGCAGCCTGTTCCAACATCTGACCACTCTTTCAGAAAAGTAGTATTTCCTAATGTCCAGCCTAAATCTCCCCTGGCGCAACTTGAAGCCATTCCCCCTCGTCCTGTCACTAGTTACAAGAGAGAAGAGGCTGACCCCCAGCTCACTACAACCTCCCTTCAGGTAGTTATAGAGAGCGATGAGGTCTCTCCTGAGCCTCCTCTTCTCCAGACTGAAGGAGAAGATTACGGCGAAGATTGTTAGCTACAACCCTTATCAAGGCCAGTGTGTTTAAAGGGGTTGACTGACTATCAGGATATATGTTCACAGTATATTCTTGGGACTGATCTGTGGACAGATAATAATTTATATATAGCCAAGCATTAAAAGACAAAAAAAAGTGTGTGTAGATATTTGGCACATATTTGCTATCATGATAGAGAAGAAGTAAAGGTTATAGAACAGTGTTTGAATATTGCTTATTTACTCCGCAGCCTTTAGAAATTTAAGCAATTAACGTCTGGAGTATGTGAATCACTGCTGTTTAATCTTAGTCGTGTCTTAAATGTTTTTGGCAGTGTACTGAAATATGTTCAATCTTAAATGTTTTGAGATTGAGGATAATATTTCAGTAACAGATGTTGTTACTGGTTTCTTCACTAACTAATAATCCATAGTGAGTAAAACTCTTGATGCTTATTATTTTGTCACTGAATATTAGGTTTGTAGTACGCAGTAGTCTGCCAGTTTGTGTATGCTGATGTCTGTTGAGGTTGACTTACCTCACTGATACAATCCTGCACTTGTAACTTGTGTGGGGTATAATTACTGAATGAGGCTTTCAGTCCAGAGATTTACACTATATTAAAAATGTTAGATACTATAATTAGAGTTTTCAATTTAGAGAGATTTGCATTGTGTTATAACTTGAACAAATCATTTTTTTCAAATATCACATTGCCACAATGCACCTTAAGAATTTTTTTTCAACTCTAAGGGTACTGGAGCAGTTTGTTATATTAATATATCTTTCTCACATGTCATTGCATCCTTCCTCGCTTCTTCTGTGATGTGCTGAGCCCAGTCAAATTATTTTATAGGTCTTTCCCATCACTATGCGTACTTACTATGTGATGGATACCTGGAACAGGTTGCCCAGGGAGGTTGTGGATGCCCCGTTCCTGGAGGCATTCAAGGCCAGGCTGGACATGGCTCTGGGCAGCCTGGTCTAGTGGTTGGCAACCCTGTACTCAGCAGGGGGGTTGAAACTCAATGATCATTGAGGTCCTTTTCAACCTAGGCCATTCTGTGATTCTATGATATGATTCTATAGATGTGCTTGTAAGAAAAGTTTGCAGTTCAGACACGCTATCACACTAATTCTCCATCTCTGTGCCTAAATGAATGCCACAAAAAGGTAGAATTTTGGAGAAAAATGTGTCCCATTTCAATAATACTGGTATGCTCTTATTAATTAGGCTGAAGGATCTGCTTGTTCATTCATACTTTACAGCTGTGAGAAAAGTATGACTTTGGAGGTACTAATGTGCTCTGTTTACTAATAGAAATAGCAGAAATACACTACTGAAGTGAATAAAATGTTAATAATTTCCTTACAGGAATATGGTGGTGAACTGCTTTTTTTAAATTGTATTATACAGTGGATTGGCTTTCTAATTTTAAAAAAGTTGTCACAGTTGCAAAACACAAAATAAGTCTTTGGCTTCTAAATAAGTAAATAAGCTACATAAGAACGAGTATTTTTCATTTCTAGACTATTTCAAACAAGTTGCTTTTACATGTAGAATGTTACTTTTGAGGGAAAAGGTCAGAATTTTTACTGCAGTATTCGATAGTTTGCCTTTATAAAATTACCCTGTTAGCAAAGATCTGAAATCTTAGAATTTTAGTATGTGCCTTTTTATTTTAAAATTACACCTTTGTGGATATTGTATAATCAAGGCGTAAAAAAAGGAATAAATCTTTAAAATCTTTATGCATTTACTGTCTACTCTTTCTCTGTTGCAGTGCGGTTGGCACGTTTGCTCGGGCGCTGGACTGTAGTAGCTCTGTCAGGCAACCTAGTTTACACATGAGTGCAGCTGCTGCTTCCCGAGACATCACACTGGTAGGTGGTTTGTTAAAAACCCTGCAGCTTTTCTGTATCTGTGATTTTAGTAGTATGTTTCTTATTGCTCCAGAGTCTTTGTCCCCTAGATGTTTGAATTCACTTAGATACCTGCGTGGATTTTTTTCCATGTATATGGTGGATAATCCTGAGCATTTTCTATAACCTGTTGGTGCTGCTATTGTAATCGTACCATAAATCACTTGGTTTCTACTGAGGTCTGTTTAAATATTTTCACATGTGATGATTTGTGTAGGAAGGTGGATAGTACTCATTGCATAGACCTCCACTGGAATTGATGTGTGATTTAAAATACATTGTAATAAAGCTGATTATACCTCTGTGTCTGTAGATTTTCTAGAATATAAGCAATATAACTTTGTAAACAACTTCTTGAAGAACATTTTACTTTGGATATCCTTAGGATGCTTACTTAGTTTGTTGAAGTAGTCACTATGATATAAGCACCTGCATCTTTTAGAGGAAGTTTAAAAGTATACTAATACAGACCTAAGTTTTATCTCTGCATATTCACAGTAGCTGAGATGACAAGATGTGCTACAGAGATTAAAGTGTGCCAGGAAAGCAATGTGACAACAAAATCTTACTGTTTCATGGAAATAAGTTTGGTTCTAGCTTCCAAAGACACCAGCAGGAGTTCATTATTTTAAATATTTGTGTACAGAGAGATGATACAGTACGGCAGGCATGTCCAACCTGTGGACCATGTGTGGCCTGGTGCAGCTTGCAGTGTAGCCACTCCCTACTCTGTGCTGTAAAGGCAGAGTTTCTTCCCCATGAGCAGCCCAGCCTGGTGCCAGGAGCACAGCCATTACTCAGCAACAACCAAACCATCAGTGTGCTATTAACGCTGTTTGGGGTGAAACCAGGACACAGAGAGGGCTCAGTGCGGTGCTAACTCACGTTATGGCAAATGATTGTATGCATTTTTATACACTGGCTACAGACAGTCCTGTGAACTGCAAAAAACATGTAGCCCAGCTTTCCATTCTGATAAAGGAATCTGAGGATAGGTTTCAAGATTTCTGGAAAAAAAAAAAATTTGTTTTGTATATTTGTCATTCTGTTTTCAGTTGATGTAAATAAATTACTTGTGAATTTTCAAATGGAATCTATAGAGTTGCAATCAGACGTTCAACTCAAAGAAAAATTTGATCATGTCTCTTTACCAAACTTTTATAAGACCTCTCTTACCACAGAAAAACATCCCTTGATTTACAGTCATGCCTTATTCATGTCATTGCTTTCTCGCAGTATGTACATTTATGAACAACTATTTTGAAGGATGAAGGACAGGAATAGTAAAATTTCATCAAAAATCTCTGACAAACAGCTTGAGAACTCAATAAGAACTGCAACAACTGCTATCAAACCAGACTGATGCATTAGATTCACAAAAAAAAAAAGGTCAAATATCTCCCACACAGTGAGGTGGTGGGTGGTGCATTTCAGCAGAGGCAACAGCGACTGTGGTTCACCACTGCTAGTGCAGGTTTTGACAAGCATGGCATGCAGGCCATGTTCATCAATGGCAAAAATGCGTAACTAATCATGGTGACTATATTGAAAAACAGTGTTTTGTAGGTGAGAATTTGCTCTATCAAACAGAGTTACTCTGCTCACTGCATTTATTGTGGTTTCCATGAAAATAAATAGGAGGCGTTACTTTTGGTGCGACCTATGTTTATGTCGCCCAGAACAATTCCTCTTTACTCAGTGCAGCCCAGGCGAGCCAAAAGGTTGGACACCTATGCAGTACAGTATAGAGATGATAGTAAAGAGGGTCCATTACATATCAGATAATTGACTGAACTTGAGGACACTCAGTGAAACTATCACTTGAAAATCTTGAATTGAGGTATTGCCTTATACAGTAGAGCACCTCTGCTATTCAGTGCCTCAAGATTTTGAAGGAACAAGCAATGTTAGCAGGAAAAAAGAGATTAGAAAACTTACAGACAATGGATCCATAAGTTGATAATAAGAGCCAGAGAGAAGCTGACCATCTAGCACTTGTAATTCCCAGAGCTTAATCTCTAAGTGATGTTTTCTAGTTCTGCTGACAAAGACAGAATACTTCAATACGTGGTTGACTAATCTGATTCAATAGGGCACTTCTTATATTCTGAGTAAATTATTTTCATTACTATGATGAGAAAAATATTTAATTTCTTACATTTTACCATGTACTCTCAAAGGCTATTAAACAGGAAACTGATTTAGTCTGGACTACTGTGGTGTAGTAAAGGCAGTAGCAAAAGGTAATTTTTTCAGTAATGTTCAAGAGAGTTTGTCCTGTATTGAGAAGCTGCTTTTTGTTTCGTGCTTGCTGATATGACCTTGCTGACGTAATTCCGTTCACGTTAAATACTTCCGTTTTTTCCATCATAACAGTTCTTCCATCTGATGTTTTTCATTTTATTAAGATTGCATTGGATTAAGAATTTTTAATAAATCCCTCAGAACGTACATCCTTCTTAACTGTATTCAATGATTAAGAGAATAGATTGATCCTTATATAAGTTTCTTTCTGTTTGAAAGTAAATGTGCAGCGCTGCTAATAAAAGGATACATTTAGCGTTTGAGTGCCATATAAATGTTTCTCCATTGCAAATGATCCATTAAATTCCATTACACTTAATGAAAGGCATATCTTATAATGAGGCACTAGAGGAGCCTCCCCAGGTTTAATTATTGTGTCTGTCTGTTCTCTCCCATTTTCCTACCCCCACAAGCTTTTTAAAACCCTCTTTTGTGATGTACTTCCTTCTAAGTTAAGAAAAGACATATTTGTCATTTTAATAATTATTCTATCATATTTTCTCATGTTAATTAGGTGCCTATTTTGAGCAGCAGTTAAAGTTAGTACAGACATTTGCAGAACTTATGGTGGATCTCATTTATGGTTTGGAAGGAATGTAGGTGCCTAATACTAAGACAATTAAGCCGATGATTTTCTTAGTGCTGGATAACCCTTGCACCTGAAATTTTATTAATGGAAATTCTGTATGCCATGTCTGTGGGCTTCCAGTATTTTTAATTAGTTGTTTCAGTTATAGATGACTTTAAGCAATCTGATAGCACAGTTTATAAACATAAGTAAATTCAGGGTAGGTATGCAATTAGGAAGGGTCTCGTGAGCTTAACAGTGAGAGGCTACTCTCAGCCTTTTTTATCTTGAAAATCTGGGGAAGGTAGTGAGATAAGGCAGGAAATTACCAAGTTATTTAGAAAACCTTGATGAAATACACGAAACTATGCAGGTTTATCTTCCTAGATGATAGTGTACTTTTTTTGTTGTTTGTTTCTTACAATAATACACTCTGGTGAGACAACTAAAGGTTGTGTTTCTGGGGCACCCAGACACAGCGTTTTCTTTTATAATGAAATCAGTCTCTGAGAAGAAAAGGAAACTCAGAAGGTCTCCTGTTTCAAAGTCCTGAATGTTGCAAGGTATGTACACTAAGGATGAGTGCCCTTAAAGCAGACGAGATTGACAGATTCAGTGTACATGTTCTGATGAACCCATGCTACTTTTTACTATAAAGTAGTAGATCTATTCTTGGATGTCTCTTGAAAGTTAAAAAAGTGTGAACAGGTGTCTCTGCACCAATTTTTAATGACAAGACTTCTGTATATGTGGCACATAAGATAATCGTGTCAAAAATTGTTGAATTAATATATCCGTATTCAGTTTCCGGTTTGAGTGCCATCTTGGAGGCAGTTCAGTCTAGTTTATTTAACTGATTACTGAAATTGCAGCTGTTTTGGGAACTGTTAGAGCTCGTTTGCAATATGCCCTCTTACTTCTTTTTTCCCGGCTCTGTTCTGCCTTTCCGGGCTTCGTGGATAGCTTCTTTCTTTGCCTGTTTAAGTTTGAACTTGAAGTTCCTTCTGTCTGTGTGGACAATATCTTCCCTCTGATGGGATCTCTCATTTGTGTTGGAGAGTATGCTCTGGGCAAACTTACTGAGGGTAGGTGGTTCTTGTGTTCTTCCAGGCCCTATCTGGGAAAGTCATTGACTGACAGCTCTTCCCAGCCTCCTGCTCCTTGGGTATTGTGTACCCGTTAGTTGATTCTTGTAGTCCTTGTATCTTTGGGTAAAAGAGATAGAAAGGAGAAACTCCAGGACTGTGTCTTGGACAGCGTCTTCTGGTTGTTCTTACTTTTGCTGGCACAGTTTACTCATGGTAATGTGGGAATCTACTGGAAGTGGAAGCTGACAGACCTGCAGAAGGCAGATAGTGTTACTGTGAGAACTTGTCAGTAGTCCTTTATTGCAGATCAGCTCAGTAAAGATGGTTCTTACCACAGATTTTTTGGTCAATTTCATCAATATCAGGGAAAAAAAAAACCATTTATATAATCAGTTGTTCATTTTGGATGGAGAAATGAATGTAAAGCAAGAGCAAGGATTTATTCTATTGTAATTTTTTAAGAACATTGATATCAACAGTTAAATTTGGATGTAGCAGCTGGTTGGAAATTTTGCAGGATATACTGCTTTTCCACAAGGGCTGCAATTTGAACTTAGATTTAAATCTTCTTAACACATATATCATAAGAGTTCAATTTTTAAGCTCGTTTTACTCATTGCCCACATGATAAGCCATAGATCAGTAATTTAATTATCTAATCTGATGATTTTGGCTTTTAAACATTAGGCTGCAGTGTTTCCGTATTAGAATACTTTCTTTTAACAGTGACTTCTTCTCAAGGCTGGTGAATGTGGCTTGAACAATAAGTATAGTGACTTATTGTAGGATAATGGTGACATTACTTCTGGCAGATTAAACAGTTCGAGAATCTTGTCCCCAGTAGTTTTCAAAGAGGTATATGGAGAGCTGGAGAAAGACTTAGCACCTCATAGGAGATAGCGAAAGATAAGAAGAATCCATTATTTGCGTTTTGTATGCAGAAGCTCAACTGGAATTGCAGTGTAAGTGCTATACTGACACATAATTCAAGACCATTCCTTCCTTGAACAGTTTCAATTTCAGTAAGATGAATTTAGGGCTATGTGAGAGATTGCATGCTGCACTTACAGCTCATTACTGTGGTGGGCCCAGCGTGTGGCAGCTCAGTGACATGTAGTCACACACAGACAGTACTGTACTTAATACCTCTTACACCACCTTCAGCACAGTGGTTTAAGATGGTGATGACAGGGGCTTTCAGGATGCTGAGTTGGAAAGGCTTCTTGCATGTTGTTCATTTTCCCTGCAGGTGGATTTATGAAGTAACAACTTACTTGTAATGTTCCCCATAATTTGTGAGTGTCCAATATTACCTGTAAAGATAAGAACACTATAATGTGTTTGTTTTCTTTTTCCACTTAAAGGGAAAGTGAAGTAAACCAAAAACCTAATTTACCTGTCTCCAGAGTTTTAGCAAGGGGCAAAAATCTTACTTGTTTTTCACTAAGATAATAATGAAAACAATAAATTATTTCCTTTTCCAGCAGTGAGAATATTTAGCACGTGTATGTCTGAGGAGCTCTTCAGCTACTATTTAGAAGTTTTCCTAATTAAAATTGCTCCTCAGTCAATGTAAGCTGTTGTCTCTACTGGGTTACTTGAAACCAATTTCTACCAAGTAAAGATTCTCCAGAAATGTTTGGCGGTAATTTGCAGGAGCTAATTAATTAATGTTATTTTTAGCAAACATTTTATTAAGATGTTTCCTTTCCCAAATTAAGTAATAAACAACTTATTTTCCTCATATTTCACAGTGGAAATCCTATGATATCAAAATACATTCTAAATTTAGCATTAGTTGATGCTTGTTGCACAGCATATAGAAAATAATACACTGTATTTGTGTTAATTGGACTACTGTCTAATTAAACAAGCTCTTTTTTTCACTCTCTCCTTCTCCTTCCTAGTTTCATGCAATGGATACATTGCATAAACATAACTATGATTTGAGCAGTGCCATCAGTGTTCTAGTGCCACTTGGAGGACCTGTCTTGTGTAGAGATGAAATGGAAGAATGGTCAGCATCAGAAGCTAGTTTATTTGAAGAGGCATTGGAAAAATATGGAAAGGACTTCAACGATATTCGACAAGACTTTGTGAGTACTGAAGTAGAGTACTTCTTTGTAACTGTGACATGGGTGAGCGTAACTACTTTCTATAGGTTTTAAAGATCAGTTGGAGGAGAAATTTGTGTAGCCAATATATGTTATGAAGATGTACATTTTATCCAGATGAAAGTAAATATTTCTTGTTTGGTGCAATTCTTTGGAAATATGTTGGCAGAAGATAATCCCCTGGCCAGATAGGGCATATCATATGGAAATGTGTTTTGTTTGAGAATTTTACAAGGATTTTACAAAGATCTGTAAAAGCTCCAGAAGATTTTCAGAAGTTCTTTACAATTTTGAGTGGAATTTATTAGATATATGCTTGTCTCCTCTGAGTGTTTTTGGAAACTCTGAGGTTCTCTTTTATGATTGGCAGAGAGAAAATCATATTCAGATAGCTTTCAAGTCCACTACAGTGAGTAACTTTGACATACTAGATATTTTGGCATTTCTAAAAAGTTTTCTAATACCTTCTAAATGGAGTTTTTTATAATTAAACATCAGACTACAGGACAGCAAAGCTTTAATTTGCGGCGTTCTACAACAGAGTAATGAAATGAAGTTAATTCTGACATTGCTGAAATTGTTAGTACCTTGTTTACAATTTTTTCTTGTGTGATTCCTGAAGAATCTCCTTTTCAAGGAAAAGTTGTACTAAGTTGTTCGATCTGTGAAAAGGTTGGGATACAAGCAAAAAAATTTTGTAAAGGTTGAATTTAAGATTGTAGTTGAATGAAACATTTTCACAGCATTTTCACTCTGAGAATTCAAATTTTATTTTTCTTTGTAGATGTTACTAATCACTTTTGGAAAGGAAAAGCAGTACTGTATAGTACAATGTAGAAGTCCTTTCAATTTAGCATGTGGGACGCTGGAGGAGGCTAGGCACTAAGCTGTCCTTCTCATTCACAGTGCTGGAATGAAACAAATAATTGAATAAAAGTGGGAAGGCCATTGTTTTTCTGAAGAGCTGACATTTTAACAAGTGTATTATATATGCATGCTTAATTCTTAGCTTTCTAAGTGAGAAAATTCACTGTTTATCATGTGAAGTTGAAAATTGCATTGTGGACAAAAGAGCTCTCTTAAATTTGAGAAAATGTGAGTGGAAAGGAGTACTATAGATTTCTAGAACCTAAATCAATGTAAACTACATTTAGTTGTTATTTATCTTGCAGATAAATGAGTCCTCAGCTGTAATTGTGGAGTAATTCAGTAGCTATGACTTCTAACTGGATGTGCTGCTTAAATGTCTCTTAATGCATAGTATTTGTCTAAGGCATCTACTGTGTATTTCATTTGCTGTTTACAAGTTGAGTCCTAATGCAACTTGTGAGCAAGTAAATCTAAGTCTTTTCTCTGTTATTTATTGAAAAGAAACTTCTATATAATTTTAGTATGTTATTACATGTAGCTAAATTCTGTTGATGCACATAAATTGACACAGCACAATAATATGTTGCAGAAATAGCTTTTTTGTCTTAGTGTTCAAATATAGCTACTTTAGTGAGTTTAGAAACTATTTTAAATAGCTTAAAATCTTCCTGAATTTTATCTCAGGTACATATTTCCTGAAACACTCCGTCTTTCATCCAATATTCCTTCCCAAAGCACAGATGCTTTTCCCTTGCCTTTCTCCCAAAATGTAAGAGGTCTAAAGATAGGGTTACATAGCCTAAAGAGGGCACATCAATGATGAATCAGAGTACAGCAGAAGTGAATATGGGTTAGTAATCAACTACAGTCCTTTAGTTAAAACGGGAATGTTATCCTTCGTCACTTTTCTTTTAACGTTTGGAAAAATGGCATGCCCTTTTTAAAGTATCATTAGAAGAAAATCTGTTTTACATATTACTTCATACAGTATTGGTAACAGTGCACACAATCTTGAGATAAATTTTATGTAATTTGGAAGCTCTCCATTAATCATGTAATCTTGTGAGATACCTTAATTTCTCCAAAGTAAAAGTTACATATTTTTGCTTGCTATGTAATATTCTGAAGTTGAAGAGTGTTAAAAACAAGCCTTTAGTTTTAAGTAATCATCTAAAATAGATCTTCAAGATTTAGATTATGGATAATATGAAAAGTTTCGGCACACTGAGATAGCTGTAAATTTCTAGTGCTCCACAGTTAGTTTTTCATTAGAATACATTTATCGATTACCAATTATCATACCTTGTAATTTAGTCTTATATATGTGGGAAAAGCCCAGACAAAGAAATTAATACACTGGTAGTCTATGTGCTAACTTGTTTCAGCACCCATTTTGTATCTAATGCTATGTTGTCTGAGAACTTGAACCTAAGCAGTCAGCACTGTGGTGCCACTGTGCAGGCAAGGCTGTCATGGAGTTGGCAGCAATGCTGTGAAGAAGAGGTTTATGCCGTACTCCTCTGAGTCATTACATGCCAGGAGAGTCATCTTCTGAATCGGCCCAGGTTTCCAAGGCAAGATGCGATTGCAGCCCTTATATTACAGTTCTCTAAAGGGCAGGCTCATTTACTTTACAGCAATTAGTAAGAACCAGCACTGTTTGACATTAAACTTGCAGCTCAAACACTGTGCAATAAACATTAAATATTAGGAAGCAAAATAATTATTATAAATTAAATGGTGTAAAGGAGTTTACCTTTTTTAATAGACAGGAGAAGCTCATTTGTTATCAAATTACAGTCTAGTCTTTGATCAATCATTTTCATCTGCTGTTGACTCATCAGCTGCTAAAGGAGCTCATTTGCTGAGGTTCTGCTGACTTTAAGGAGCTATGTGAATCCTAATCAACCTAAAATTTTTATCTTAATTCGATTTACTAAATTTACTTGAATTACTTCACAGCCCATGATAGTAAAATAAGAGTGAATATTTTATGTTCTCCAAACATAAATATTTTCCTAAACAGCATGTTAATTCTTAGTTTTTCGTGATCATAATTTTTCACAAATATATGACATTCATATCTCAAAGAACAAAGGAAATGCCTTGAGAATCAGACTCAGTATCGGAAAATCATGGAAATACGCTTTAACGTTAACACCTTCATTTTAAAATAACTTAGTCCTATGTTTTTCACGCTGATCTGATTTGAGTGGTCCATTTTTACCCCATAGAAAACTCAGGAATTGAAAACTACCTCTTCCTGTTTTTATACTGCTAACAACTCTTTTGTCCTACAAAAATGTCCGTAAGATGGTCATTTGTATGTTTTTCAATTTGTTTTTATTATAATTTGATAATGGCAGTACATTATTCTGTATCTGCTTTTGGTTTCTGTGGCAGTTGGGAGCAACTTAAGGAAAATTCTTGTGCCCCTACAGTGTTTTATCATTTTGGTGTGCAAGTAAACAGAATAAAGGCAATTCGTACTGTGTGTCAAACAGGTTTTCTGGGATGTGTGACTCAGTGTAAAAAGGATTATGGTTATCCAGTTCAACCACCTTAATTATCTTTCATTAATTGCAGTTGCCTATTGAGTGAACAAACATACTCATGTCACAGTCATAGTTGTAGCAGATGGGAGTTTAGAGAAATGGTAAACATATTCTGTGGCATGAATGCGTTAGTAGGATAAATGTTGAGGAAAGAAAATAGCTGTTGAGAAGTTAAAATGGGCTAGATGGCAACAACAGATAGTTGGGGTTTCACCTGGATGTCAGGAAGTATGTGGACATGCTGAGAAGCAGCTCATCTGTCAACTCACACCAAAGGTGTGTGCTACTCACTGGCCTTTTCTTGGGAAATTTCTCTTAAGGCATCCTTTACCTGAGAAAGTAAAAGAACTTCAGTAAACTGAATTGTGTTACTGTTTCATTGCAGCATCAATTTATGTATTTGGTGTACTGCCACTTATTTGTTAAATGCAAATAGACAACCTTGCTATTGTTTGGACCAGGGATTTATACACTGTGGTATACTGTTTGAAAAAGAAGATGCAACTGAGTCTGAACACAAATCCCAGCTCCTGAAAGTGGAAATGGGAGCTGAATTCAGTTCATCCGAGTGTCTGCAAGCAAACAGAGTGAAAAACTGGCTGTAAGCTCCTGCATGCTGGCAGAGGCAGTTTGATGCAGTTTTTCTTCTGCTGCTTTTAGGAACTCACTATAGGTTCAGGAGCCTATTGTTTTGTCTTAGGACATGGAGAAAGCTGCCAAAGTGGAGTCAGTAAGATTGCAAAGATAAGTTTTCACAGCAGGATTATTATTAGCGTTCATGAATGCCTCCATGAAATACTATGTACAAAATACTAATGTGTTTCCAAGTTATAAGTAAAAATTACATGAAATCTGTATGGGAATTGCTAATTTAAGTAATAGAGAATTGATGGAATTGAATGTGTATTTCTGTGAAGTAGATAATTCAGTATTAATTACAAATAGCTGCTCTGTGCTTAATTTTTTCCCATAAACATAGTCTAAGATTCTGTGATTTTAGGCTCATAGATTTTTACTTTACTGATAAATCTGTGCGCCCAAAATTAAGGAGGTAATAATAATAATATTCAACTACTCCAATCTTGCTTAGAAATTTTTGCAAAGTACTCTCAGTATTGTTCTTATTGCAATTTGTCCCTTGCATCCTTTTGTTTGAGGTACTTAATGGTTGAGTACGCAGAGGTTGATGCAGAACCAGCAGTATTATAAGAGCAGCTGAGCTGTTATGGGACTTGAAAAACCCGTGAATTAAGTAATACAGCCAGTGTATTTTTTTCTTATTTAGAGTAAAACTATTATGAGACTTGAACACAGTCTCAACACAAGGTGATTTATTTTAGTCCTGATGTTATTCTTAATCTGATGCACTTCATAACAGAGGTATTACTTCACATTTCCTGATGCACCTGCTTCGATCATTTAGTTTGACTGTCGGACTTACACATCTAAATCCGTATGTCATTTATTTAGTTTAATATCAATGCAATTCTGCGTCTTTGTTAATTATAAAGGAAGATTGTTATTATTAGTAGTACATGCATTTATATGCATATGGATTTTTAAGGTAGATATTTAACACATACATTTTAATTTCTACATAAACTGTACATGATTTTAATGTGTTGAGTAAAATGTGAACACTGCAATTTCTTGGAACTTCAGTTTGTAACATGTTTTTCAGCTCCCTTGGAAGTCGCTGACTAGTATCATTGAATATTACTACATGTGGAAAACTACTGACAGATATGTGCAGCAGGTAATTTAATGGTTATTTCAGCATGAATAATTCTGACACATTCTTTAAAAAAAATAAAGAAATCTCAGCTTGCTAAAGAATAAAAAATCATTTGTGTTCTTAAAAAGACACGTGGCAGGAGGCGTATGGTAATATTTTAGGATGCAGACTAGTGGTTTTGTGCTGTTCACAGGATGTATTGCCAAATCCTAGAATACCTACTGTACACTACATAGCTGTGAAGAACTTTTTAAGCCATTTGGATTGTATGCTTATTTGGAGCAGTATGAGTTCTGCATCTTTCTATGGTGTGGAGGAAAGAAATAGGCTACAGAGCAAATGCTCTAGGCTACGAAACTGTGTAAGGAATCAAAGGGTAAGGAAACATAGATTGTATTAAATGTGGCTCTTAATGTTTTGAACATTTTGTTGATACTTCATGCTAAAATATTACTTTGGCATGACCAGGATGGAAAAACAAAGTTGAGAAAATTCTGCACACAAAGATTATGTTCATCCTTCTGAATGAATGTTTGAGTCCTCCTGGAAGAGAAAAATGATAATATTATAATGGGTACCTTTGCTGGGATATTTGAAACAGATTTAGGCAGAACTTGAGTGTTACTACATTTTACATATTGTACTATTTACCTATTTATTTCTTGATTTAGATACTCAAAATATTTTAAAATACTCCATTGTAATTCACAATTTAACATTTTAGTTTGTAGCTCATTCACTTGTTGTATAATTAGTAGAAACATTAAGTACAGAATGTTGAAAATAAATTTTACGCTCTAATGAATGATGACAGCTGTATTGTTAAATGGATGTCTGCAGTTGTTCCAGATTTTTCTTGCAGTGTGTCAGAGGATGATTACTGCAGCTTGTTCTGTGGTTTTGGTTGAGTTTTTTTTTTTCTGTGTGTGTGTTTTGGGTTGGTTTTTTGTTTGTTTGTTTGGTTTGGGGTATGAAAAGTAAGGGAAAAGGGTGGGGTTTTTTTTAGCCATATAATTGAATTTTGAATTATCACTAAGATCTTTTAGTTCTATTGATAATACAAAAAGAAAATGACTTGCACTGTATTCGAGCATATTTTTTTTCAATTTGTCTCTGCTTCACTTTTTAGCACATTTTTTGCCTTACTCCATTTATCTTAAAAAGGCATTGCCAGCAGAATTTTGCTGTGCTGTTTGTCAGCTCTTGAGGAATGGTCATTGGAGGATCTTGAAGAATCAGATAAAAAAGGTTTTATTGAGACTGTGAGGCTTGGAGCAAGGATAAATTGAACTGAAAACTTAGTTTTGTTAGCATTTCTGGATTGCTCAGAGCTGATCATGTTTCCTGTGAAATTCTTCTGAAATATTTGCTCTGAATTGGTTGGCAAAAGACTCTTAAGACTCCTTTTCTAAAGTGCTGTAGGGCTTCATTATTATTCTGCTGCTACAACAGTTGAGATGTGATACATTGAGCTTTTGTTATAAAGGTGTAACATCCTAACTCAAAACATGGCACTACACCACAGGATTTAATGTTTTAAACAAGATCTTTTCAAAGTCATGCATGATTATCAATAACAAAAACAGTGAAAAACAGTTATCTCATTTGTACGCTACCAAACATATCTGCAATCCTGATCAGCAATCAGAACTTCATCCTGACATTGTTTTGGTTGGTCTGGAATGATAGAAATAATATAGTTCAGAAAAAAAAAATGGTATCTGTAGGGTACTGTGGGTTTTGTTTTTCAATTCCCCCCCCCCCCCCCCACTAGAACAAGCTGTAATGATTGAATGCATTTCAGGAAGAAAATACGTTCACTAAGAAAGTGGCAATTTTGGAGTTGTTCTTCTCTAAATATGGTCCTTGAGGAGTAGAATAGCTTTGAGGAATAGGAAAATATTGATGTACATTCTTGAATCTTATACATACATAAAATGCAGACTTTGAGTTATAGATCAATGCAGTTTAATATGAAAATTTGCCCTTTAATTGTTTATTTCTTTGCATGAATTGGCTGTGTTGTGTCACTCATAATAAATATTTCGTTGTCATAATAGCCACTAAATGTCACTCTTATTTTCTAGCTAACGGTGGTGATTTAATGGTGATGGAGATACTGCTGTCACCTTTAGAGCATGTTCCCTTCAAGTAAAGGTGAAGGGAAATATTTATAGTGAAGTCTTCTATCTTTGCTGAACCTGTCTAGCCAAACTAATTCCGGCCTTCAGTAATCATTCTTGGTGACCACAGCATTATATAGTGTCGGAAGAAAGCCAGCTGACCCATTCCACTCATTGAAATGTTTCCACATTGTTTTCCTCTTAAAGATCTGATTCGTTATTCCAGTGTTTCATTATCCTTATTACCCTTACAAACTAGTACTTGTTATCTTAATGCTTCCCGCTTCAAGTTTTAGACTTTCCCTTCTCAAATTTCTGTTTCCTACGTGTCATTTATCATGATTTTGGAATCTTTTCCTAGTTTCCTAGCTTTTGCCCTCTACATTTCAGTATGCAGAAAGTTCCTCTAAAATTGCGACTATTTGCTGATTATTTTGTTTCTGCACCCTTTCTTCTCTCACAGTACTTGAATTCACACTGACTGACCAGCTTTAAAGCTGTGATATTTTCTATTACTTGTAGGGAACAATGTTAATCATCGTTTTAGTGCATGAAAATATAGTTTATACTGAAATAACATTGTGGAATTACTTTGTAGAAGACAATATATGATTCACTTTAGTAAATAAAGAAGGAAATGAGTTGTTAAAATTGCATTCCTTACAACCACCATTCTAGTATTAAAAGTAAGCTAAAATTTAGTTGTGCTGCTGTTTTTTCTTCTTGGTCTTGTAAAAACTGATTTACACATGTAGACCATAGCATATTTGTATTTTTGCTGTGGGCCTGTGGAAGGTAATTCAGTGTTGCTGATTGGTAAGGCTGATTGGTGCTGGTGAAAATGTAACTGCACCAAATGTGCAGTGGAAGTCACTTCTGTAGCTCCAAACACAAGGTGACATATGTGAAGGGGAAAAAATTGTTGAAATAAACCCATCTTGGAAGAAAATGAAAAGCACTCTAATATTGATTATGAATTAATTCATGGTGGCATGGACTGCTTAGAAGTCTCACTATAGTAATAGATTGCTCCTTGAAGATGCAGTTTTTGCAAATGAGAGTTATGGCATGGATGGCAACTTTGTGAAATGGAAGAGTGGTGGTTTACATGAGGAAGCTTACTCAGGCTACTCAGCCAAAAAGCTGATAAAACCTCGAACTCGCTTCATGATTCGTGTAAAAGACTCACAGAGCAGAGTTTTCTCAAGGTGAGAAGTATATTTCCAGATTATAAACCTTGTAAAGATTGGATATAAAAAAATAGGAGTTCAGCAGAGGAGAGAATTGACTGCTGTAGGAGAAATGGACTGATATTTGAACACCTGCAAAAGGAAGGGAGAATCTTGGGAGGCAGGGAGATAGCGTTGACGTATTATTGCAAGACATCAGAGACTTTTTTTCGTCTATAATAAAAATGACCTTTTTTCAAAGCCATTTTTATTTTTTGAGTGAACGGGTGTAATGTCCTGAATACAAGATCAGGAAAATAATATTTTTCCTTGATATTTTATTTAGAGACAAATATTTCAGATATCCAGTAGGCAACTGAACATTGTATTTCTTGTGCCATTGCTGAGAAAACTTGTTCTTTGTATTATCTCAAGTCTCCCACTGTTCTCAGGCACCTGCAGAATGGTTACTGCCTGACGTGATGAAGATAAAGGATGTAAAAAGTGGCAAAACCCTTACTGAAATGAAGGGACTCCAGATTTTACCTAAGAGACAGTGATGTGTAACTCATGATTTGCAACCACACTGAAGTGTCTTCTGTTAACTTTCAAGGATTTTATGCCATTGCTGCGAGGTTGAAACATTAAAGAGAAAATTGTCTTCTCTATAAATACTTTCATAACTGTTCTGGCAATATGTCATGGATAACCTTCTTGTGTAAAAGGTCATTCCTATTATGCCAAGAAACGCTAACTTAAGTAAATTAGCAGTACCACTTGGAGTTAAGGTGGTAATGCTGCCTTGGATGCAAAATGCATTGAGTTTGTTGAAAGGAAGTCATAGCTTAGAAAATTCAGAGTATCTCTGTAGCGGTATAGCTTTTCTGCTACTGCTGTGTTCTTGACAGAATTTTAATGATACTTAGTGAAAGCAGGTGCTTGATGGACTTTCCTGTTCTGCTTCCTTATACCGTCTATAAAATACCAGCCTCAAGCTGATAGGGCGCAAAAGAAGTATTGAGTTACTTGACTGATGAAGCACTCATCATGTTCAGTTTCACTCACTCATTTTCTATGTATTCTGTGATGAGAGTTAGCTACCATGTCATACATATTTCTGTAGGTGTAATTTATATACACTGTAGTTGTTGTTTTTACAGATCTGTTGTTATGTGCTGAGGATTGTGAGTTTTCCTGGGAAGGACAGTGTGCTGTTATTTTCAAACCAATAATAAAAATAGACAGCTCTACTTTTTAATGATTTTCATCTTCTAGATTTCTACTCTTGTTTTGGAGTCTTTTGTAGAATTGCAAAATAAAATGCAAATAATTTAAGGGTGGATTATGTGCAGTTTTATGAGTTTGTATACTTGACGATAATGAAGTATTTTAATGTGTTAATTTTTCATCTAGAAACGTCTGAAAGCAGCTGAAGCAGAAAGTAAATTGAAACAAGTATACATCCCCACCTAGTGAGTATAACAATAAAGTTTTTTTTTGAATAACTTAAAGATAAAAATGTGTATCAGCACACATGATATTTCTTTCATCATTGTCCCAGTACTTTTAGCATTTCTATACAAGCAGTATGTATACTTCTGCATGTGTAAGCAGAAAATGCTATAAATTCTTTGTCCTTATTTCATTGGCTTTGACCACCAAACTTTCTGTTCTGGAAAGGTGAGAACTTTTGCAAAAGTTGATAAAGTGCTACGTGAACTGCTCACGTGCAATAAGGATCTTGTCATTTAAAAGCAGTTTTTCTGGAGTAGTTGCTTCAGAATCTCTGTAGCTCAACTTTTAATATTTCTGTTAATGCAGAATTTCAAAATAGAAACTGTTGTTAATGAAGTTACATAAAATCAGATACTCACTTTGGTTAGTTTTATCTTCTTGATATCATCTGTTCTTGAGCTGGAGACGAGATCTTCTGGCTATGAATTAAAGGTAGCACAGAGCCCCAGATCTTTTGCCTTTGATCAGTTCTTGTTAATGAAGTCTGGTTTCCTTGGAGAGATTTGTATTTTGGTTCTTTAGATTTAAACTTGATTCCACATTTGCTTTTGTTAATGTGTGTCTTATAGAACCAAGATATAATCTCTATTTCATATTTATAATTTCCTTGAGATTATGATAAAAGAGGGGATTACAGATGACATTCTTTAAAGGTTTTTGTGGATATATTGAGTTTGTGTGTGAATTTGCCCATTAATACCATTGTTTTTATAACAGAAGACTAGAATACCAGATGAAATACTTTGAAAATCCATTGTTGCTTTTCTGACTACATGTATAAATTGGATACAGTAGATCTTAATTTGCATATTTTGTACAGATTTTTTTCTCTTAAATGGATTTAATACAAACAGAGGACTGTTGAATTCAGTCTTTTAATTTCATTTTTGAGAAAGCGCTGTGAGTTATACAGCTCAAGTCTCTAGTAAATGACATCTTTGAAAAAAATTAACATTCGTTAATTTTGCAATATGGATATTTCTTGGCATCGTAGACTAGGTAGTTATGCTGAAAAGTCTTGTATGAATGTTCCCTAGAGCTGTCAGGGAAGTAGCTGATTTAGGAAAATTGTTAGGGACTAGCTGTATTGTTTGACATAACCTATTGTTGAAATACAGATACTTGCCTTCATTTGTTTTACTACTGTCTTTCGCCTCTACGTCAAGACAGAATCCATAGTCGATTGTTAGAATAGGAATTCTTGAGTCTTTGATAACTGCAATCTGAGGCACATGTAAGCAAACAGAGTTCTAACGCTCTATTTCAAGACAAATTTATTGTATTTGAAATCTGAGTGGTATTGGTTCTTAGAGCTGAACACCTTTTTGATCTTGTCATAAGGTACTTCCTGTAAAAGCAAGATTCTGTCCTCCGTAGGCAGAGAGTCCCTTTCAATTCATGGTTGTTCTGGAAGGTAACTAAGCATGAGATAGTAACGTAAAAAGAGACTTAGCTACCTCAACAAGCTGGATCTTTAGAAATACTATACTTAACCTAGTGAGGACTATACTGGTGAGTTTATTTGGGGAGAATAATGTCCCACTTCACTGAACCATTAGCAAGTAAAATAATCATCATACTAATAAAATATCATACGCACACGTGCACGCGCACACACACACACACACACACAATCAAATCCAAGAGCAGTTCTTCAGCCCTCTCCGAATGAGAGTGATTTAGGACACAACCCAGGCAGAACCTGATAGATGGGTGATCTTTGCCAGAGTTGTAGGATTGTAGCATATTGCAATTAGTAGGAACTTACATACTTCTCCTTTAGATACACAGCAGTGAACTGTCCTCTACTCTGAACAGCCTTGTGGAATTACAGGCAATGTTACTACTTTCACATGTTACATATTTTACAGAAAGACCAACCTCATCTTATAAAGCCCTGCATAGGGGGACTGTGCTGTGTCAGACTTCTTTCAATGCTTGACGCTTGGGCTTGCTTTGTCTTTAGTAGCTTGCTAAGCGGGTTTGACCATGCTACAAAGATCTGTAAATTTGAGCACTGAAGCAGCTCTTTATGTAACAACTCTGTTGAAAATACTGGAGAAACATAAAAATTAGTCTTGTGATAATTTTTACAAATGTTGTCACCAGACAGAATTCCAGAATTAAATTGTTTTCGTTTTTATTAGCAGGTTAGAAAATAACTTCTGAAAAATGACTTTTTATTTTTTTAAGCAATAAACCAAATCCCAATCAAATATCCAGCAACAATGGGAAACCTGCTACAGTCAATGGAGCAATGGGAGCCTCTTACCAGGCACAGGCCTCACTAATAGGGCGGGCTTGTGAAAGTTGCTATAGTAAGTACAATTTTTTGTTTAATTTTTGAATAATTCAGGAGTTTTGGCTAATCTTAATATACATTAAACAAAATCTATGTACTTCTCTTTGCATACTGTAAATAAAGGATAATTTTTGATCAACTGTGTGGCAGAAATAAGTTCAGATTAGAACTGCCTCCAGTAAATTGATTAAATGTTAACACTCAAATCCACTAATTTTTTCTTCAGCAATTTAGTAAGTATGGTACAATCTATTATTGAATGATGTAATGGAAATTATATGTTATTTCTTTACCCTCGGGCTTCTAAATCTAAATTTACTTCTGTGTGTCCTTTAAATTTCTTTTTAAGTCTTTTTGTTGGAGATTTTGCTTGGTTTTTTGTTTGTTTGTTTGTTTTTAATCTGCTGTTGTTGTTGGACATAGCAGGGTTGAGTAGTTTTGCTGGTTTTTTTTAATTCTCTGGTGTTTTGTGCATTTGGGATTGTCCCTTCTTGAAATAGCTTCTAATATAGATTGCATGAGAGAAGATATAATAAAACTGCAAACTGGTACAGACTCAAAAAGCCTAGCACGTAGAATTTCTTTACTTATTGTGATGGCTCCCCATGTCTTAAACAGCAATTAAACTGAAATGATATTTTTTATGTAAAAAGTTCCTGTTACATACATCTGTTGTTTCTCAAGTTATATTTTTAAAGAGTAGTTTTCTGGTCAAATTTTGATTACAAGAATAAAAGACTAAATTAATGTTTCTGAATGAGACTCTACATGCACATGGTAAAGGTAGGCATGCATCTTAAAATTTAGTAGATGTGCTTACCCTTTTCTTACAAGGATCTTGACTTACAAGCTTTGTGTAACTTGGAGGTCACGGGTTAGGAACACTGATCTTAAACAATTTCTTAGGTAGCAAGCACCCTAATAAGCCAGTTTTCCACGTTATGCTGAGAAATCCTGGACAGAGAGAGTGAAGGGGTTTATTGTTTGGGTTGATTTTCTTTTGTTTTTGAAGACCCCTGGAAGAAATCTCTTTCTGCTGATAGAGAGTCCTGAGTTTGAAAGTAAACTCAGAAATACTTCACTGTTCTCATTTTGGAATTGACTTTTGGGGTGCTTTTAAATAAGTTGCTATTTCCTCCATATCAAATGTATTAAATATTTCTCTCAATAGTGCTTTTAGGGAATGCCATCTGTTAGAGAATTTGGATATACTGTTCTGAATGTAGTATGCAATTTAGTTGTGGTGTTTTCTCATCCTTAGCTTCACAATCTCACCAGTGGTACTCTTGGGGTCCTCCTAATATGCAATGTAGATTGTGTGCATCTTGCTGGATTTATTGGAAGAAATATGGTGGCCTGAAAATGCCCACACAAACAGATGAAGATAAACTCTCTTCCAGCCAACCTGCGGAGGTAGGATTGTGTAGATAAGCCTTCTTAAAGTGAAGTGTGATGCCTTCACATCACTATTGTGATTTGAATACTTAGTGGCATGCATTTTATATACGTGTTCAACCATGATGTTACAAAACTTACCTTATTAATCCTTTTCCTTTCTTAAGTACAGCTGAACATTGTGCTAGTCCAGGCATGTCTTTATCTGACCAAGTCTTAGAAAGGTGGACAAATGTCCACTTCATGCATTTTTGGTGGAGAAATGATATCTTGTCAAGCAATTGATATATTAACTATAAAACATTAATTTCATCTGTAATAGCATAATGTGTGTCAATTCACAGCTGAGCTTTCAAGTGTGTTGTATAGCTTCATATATAAGCCCCAGTTTTTTGAATAGCACTTACACATATTATTTTATTAACCTTGTGAATTTATTCAACTTTTGGATGTATATTTTTTTCAATTAATTATGAGGAAAATATCTTTTGTTCGTTTTCTTCATTTGTTTTGTGGAAAAAAGCTGCTTGTTCTTTCAACTCGATATCACAAGATCTAGTAAAACTAGATAATTCTTTTGTTAAATATAATTATTTTGGATATCACCTGTCACTAGTAGGGAAGGTTCAGATTGTGGAATTCAAGTTTGTGTTACGATTTATTTTTGTTTCATTTCTGTAGGAATCCCATGTTAGAACTCATATGTCCCGGCAGGCCACACAGGGAACTCCAGTTCGTAACACTGGAAGTCCAAAGTCAGCAGTGAAAACACGCCAAGCTTTCTTTCTTCACACAACGTGCTGGACAAAACTTGCCCGTCAGGTCTGCAAAAATACCCTTCGGCTGCGGCAGGCAGCAAGACGTCCCTTTGTTCCTATTAACTGTGCTGCCATTAAGGCAGAATGTAAGATGTTTTTTTAATTCTTAGTTCTGTGTGCTGTGCTTCCTACCCATTTTTGTCTTTTAATTTTATTTTCTTTTTCAATAAACATCTCTTGTCTATATGCTTTTGCTTTTCATTTTTTCATTTGTCTGGCACATCACCAACACATTCATAAAGTCTGGCTGCCTTGAACAGTTTTCAGACTCTTTCAAAAATAGAATGTTTTGGAAGGTGCTGGAAGGATCAGGGATGAGGTGGGGGCTGGGGAGGGTGGGAGGCATTTCAAGTGAATTAACAGGGACATAGCAATTGCCTCATTCACTTACAAAACATGTCATTTAAGAAAAATCGTGTGGAGGATCAATGTTATGACAAAAGTCAGGCTTCCAACTAGATAATGTGAAAGAAGTTTGTGTTTACATTGTTTGTTTATTCTTTTACTCATTAGAAAGTATAGAACTGTACTTATTTTACTTTTTCTCAGTGGGATTGGCCAAGGAATAAGTAGTATTACTGTGGGTGTGTAAGAATATAAACGTGGTGTGCAATGCAGCAATTTATCATGTGATCAAGTAGGTAATGATAGCCAAGTTTATCATTTCACCATAGTTGCATTTTTTTGTCCATTCCAGTTTTACATTTTAGTTTTAAATAAAATAATGTATTATGTCTTTTGCTTTTGTAGTCAAAACAAAGGAATGATTAATTGAGTAATATCAAGACAAATGGTTATGGGTTATTGTTGATAGCATCAGGAAATCACTCTATGTTCATGTGTCTTGGTTCTGTTCCAAAGTCCGATGAAGTCACTCGCTATTTCATCAGGTTTTGTATCTGTACTAAGAGCATAGTTTTACTGCTCGCACTGCTTGGTTCTGTTTCAGTGTTCATCAATACAGTTCTCCAATGAGGCACTTGATTTTTCAAAACAAGCCGTGCTGGCACACTGCCAAATGTAGTACAATTGAAGAGACCTATTTAGAATATAAGACATTGCTTTTATAACCATGTTCACTAGATTAGTGGTAAATGTTTTCCCAGGATGCCAATGATACCAGTCTTAATTATAAGAAATAATAAGAGGCTTAAAATCTGTTTTTGAGTATTTTTCCCTAATGTACTTTAACACCAACTTTCGCACATGTGGACTCTTAACCTGCTTCTGCAGACTTCCAGATCTTGATGAATATTTCTGCTCATTGTCCTCATTTGTTTACTTGTCCTATTGTACGGCTTTGAAAGAAGAGAGAAAATGGCCAAGTCAACAGCAGCTTTCATATTTAAGGAAACAATATGCCCATTGCGTCAATAAAATGGGTTGTACTTTCATGGGACAATTGTTTTGAAGGCTGGACTGTGCTTATATTTTTAATCCTTAATACAAAATAACTGTTATTTTCTGAGAGGAAATGACTGTACCGTTTAACTTAATTGTCACTGATTTCTACTAAATCATGGAGAAAAATTATTTTTAGAATTATGTTCACTTGAACATGAATCTTTTATCTATAGCCGTGTTTCTTCTTACTGCAGATGAACTTTTTGTTTAAGAGGTCAGAGGGGGGAGGTTTCATCCAAGCATTAATCATCATAGTAGAACAAATGTTATAGTCACTCCTCAGCTTTTAAAACAAAGGAGGTGAAAAGCTGAGCTTTTCAACATGGAAGAGTCATTTTTGTATCAGGCTAGCAATGTCGTGACTGCTTCATCTTTGTTCCTTTAAGTGAACAAGTGCCACATCAGATTAACATCAGGAACAATTTTGTTTTTTCCTGTAGCTTCTGTCTTTTATTATTCATTTTACATAAAGTAATTGGGCTTTGCAATTTCATCTTTGTGAATAATGCTGCTTCCTGTTTAGATCTAACACGGATTGGAGGGAAAAAAAAATGAGTTGTGGATGTTTTTTAAGTACAACATTCAAGTTACTTTATAGTACCGCAAACCAAAGTATATCTCATTAAATGTAGTTAATGTTTGTGAGCATTGCACACATGTACACATTTTCTGTTACTTGCAATCTTCCTATGGAATTTTACAGTGTTCTTACCTGCATATAATTTTTGTCATATTCTTACTCCAGTAAAGCCCCTTAAGGAAATCATTAAATAATTGACTGTTCTAGTTTCAGTCATGTACTTACATCTGGTGAACTGCATTCATTGCACTATGTACATTTTAATTTTATATTTAAATAGAATCTTTTTTCCCCGAATGCTTTGAATCTTTAAATGATAGCTTGATATTAATCATCTTAAATGAGGTACTTAATTAGCAGTAATAATTTCATATGTTGAATACCACTGAGTAGTTGCAATATTGAATGAATGTTTGTGTTGGTGTTACAGTGCTTACTTTCATGCTTAGATGATAACCTGGCCAAAATAGGTTACAGTATGGCATGAGATGGTTAGGATGTCCAAGCACTGATAAAGGATTTGGAATTTGAAACTTGAATCTAATTTTTTTTTTTCAGACTCTTTCTAAGAATTACCTAATTTTCTGTGTGTGCAGAACCAGTGCTGGGAGCTGCAACTGCATTTCACAGCTATATTGTAGTAGGCACCATGCCAACATTATTACTCTCTCAGAAACCTTAAAGTGTAAATGAAGGAGGATGGCAGGGCACTCTAACCCTAGCAGTTTATCAGGTTTTGATGCCTTCTTAGTCTTAGCAAATCGTTGAAGTGCCAGGTTGTTGATTAAATTAATTACCTGTTATGAGAAAGGAAGTCTGAACAAGCTAGTCACAAAGTGGATTTCTAGCTTTCATTTTCTAGCTTTTACTAGCTTTCTCATAAAGTAAATTGTTTTTGCATTCTCCTTGAACTTATCTGCAGATACTACTTTTGTCTTGGAGGAGCATGGAAGCTTTTATAATGCTAAAACAAACAAAAACCCCACAGATTTCAGAGCATTTATTTTATTCCTGTAATTCTACCCACATCATCTCCCTCAGCCCTTTACATCTGCTAGCAGAAAACAAGGCCCTATTCTGTATTTTTCATTCCTTTGGTTAGCTTAAAGAATTAGATTTTTCTCATTAGTGAACCATGTAGCATGACCCCAGCTCTGATGCCAGCAGGAGGTAATTGAGAAGATATATTCACATCTCAGTTTAATCTGCGGATGGTCACCAGAAGGTTGAGAGAGCATGGGGTCTCTCACTAGATGTACAATCTATTGGGGAAATTGCAAACTTTGTTCTGCCTAGAGATAATAGACTTGCATTAGTTGTTGACTATAAACTTGGCTGGTGGATTTTTAGGAATGATTAGAATTGGTGAACTGTTTCAGTAATGAAACTTTTATGCTCTGAATCAGGCAACACACCCAACTTTTTTGTTAGTTTACAATTTTTTAGAAAGTTAAGCAAAATAATTCTGTCAATGGATGCACTCTTAATTAAAGGAAACTGAAGTGAATTTTCTTCTCCACAGTCAGAGATCAGCTGGAGATAGATCCAATCTTACGAGTTGTTGATGCATGACAGTGAACCGTGTATGTGGACTTCACTGCCTCAACAAATGTAAATTTTAAGTTTCAGTGGTTGTTTTTTGTTTGCTTGTTTTTTTCCTCCTCACATACAGTCTTATCACTATGATTATCTATAATAGTTACAGTAATTTAAATTTGAGTAGTTACACTGTCTACACAGATGTTTGTCAAAATGTTCTCAGTGGAAATTAGATTGAAATAGGTATACTGTCTATGATCAAAATGTATGCCTTTAAATCTGCAGATTTAATAACAGACATTTGGTACGTGATGCTGTATCTTACAATACTGTTTGTTAAAGACAAGCGAAAATTAAGTAGTATATGTAAAGGTCTTGTTACCAATTTGTATTTCTAAGCATACAGTCTGTGTACTTGTAAAACACTATCCATTCTTTGTAAGTGAATAACATTTACCAGTATTGAGTCAGAAGTAATTTCTTTATCTTCTTGATTTTGATAGCTGCAGAAGATCTTTTGGCTGTATGAAGGATGAAAACATTTGCTGTACTATAATCTTTGAGTTTTTTTAGCCAGCAAAATAATCTAAAGAATGTGCATACTTTTTTTCCAGTGTTACTAAGAAGAGAAAAATTCAGAGAATATCTTTAGTAAATTTGTTGGATATCTGTTGGGTGTTTGGCAGAACTATGTTAGAATGGCAGAAATAACTCATAAGTGAGAATCTCTAAGCTTAAGAGGTCTACAAATCTAATAAATACAAAAAATTAAAAACCCTTTCAAATTTAAAAGAATGAGCTTCGTTCACTATCATCTCCTTAGAATGCCTGATTTCCTTGACATTCATGACAGCCTTCCCTTTTTTAGGTTGAGAACTTAGTCTGTTTAAAACCTCATAGAGAATCCATTTCACACTGTGGTTCATAATGTTGTTCCCTGTAGCTTTTCTAATTGTACTCTATCCTTTTAAGGGTCATGGTATCCCAAATTCCACGTACTTCAAGATAAGAGTTTCTCATCATTTTACAGAGTGTTCTATGTTTTCTGTTTTGCTCACTATTTTGCTCCTGGTTTCAGCTGGGACAGAGTTGATTTTTCTTTCATAATGTCTGGTATGATGTTGTGTTTTGGTTTTAGAAGAAAAACAATGCTGATAACACACCAATGTTTTAGTTGTTATTGAGCAGCTTTATACAGAGCCAGGGACATCTGAGTTTCTCAGCTTCTCGTACTGCCCTGCCAGCAAGGGGACGAGGGGGCAGAACCAGGACAGCTGACCTGAACTGACCAAGGAGATATTCTGTGCCATATGGCATCATGTGGAAAAAACTTGAAAAATAGTGGGAGTTGGCTGGGGGCAGCTGCTGCTCAGGGTCTGGCTGGACATAGGTCGGCAGGTGGTGAGCAATTGCTTGTGCATCACTTGCTTTTTTGTGCATATGTTTGTTTGTGGGTGTGTGTGTGCATATATATACATAATTACTATTACATTTTTTCCTCCTCCTTTTCTGTCTTAGCAAAGAGTTTTTATCTCAATCCATAAGTTCTGCTTTGTTGGGTTTTTTTGTTCTTCTTTTTTCCAATTCTTTCCCCCATCCCACTGGGGAGTGGAAGGGAGTGAGTGAAAAAACTTGTGGTGCTGAGCTACCTGCTGCGTTAAACCACAACACTCACTCTTCTTCTCATAGTAATTTGTAATACTGTAATCATTTCACCAAGCGACCACTTTCAAATATTGCCAAACCCATTGTTTTATCTGTATATTGCAGTCATTTTACTCTTTAAGAATTAGTTTGTTTAGTATTTGATCCTACTGATATCCTTTGCAATCAGTTTTAGTTTTGATTATGCTCATTATTTCTTGGTAACTTTAACTCCATAATCACATATTTTCCTAGCAATTTAAATGTTGAACAGTGCAGATCCTTTTGAGATTGCATAGACAATGACTTTTAATCGGGCTCTAATCCCTGACAAAAGTTTCTCTTTTACAGCATAGCCACTGAAAAGTAACGGAGTTCAGTGGCACAGTTTGTCCAAAGCTGTTTGAAATTCCAAGTTGGATGCTAGATCATATGTGTGTGAGCGTATCAAGATCGTTATGAGGATCTTGGCAGATCACTGACACTTGCGGTCGCTGTTTTACAGAACATGGGTAGGAGGGGCCTATGAATGTCTGATCTCACCACCTGCATAAATCTCAGGACCTTTTGTCAATCGCCAAGGGTGGGGACGCTACAGCCTCTCTGAGGTAGTTGCAGGTGTCAGTCAAGTCTCCCCTTGGCCTTCCTATCTCAAGGCTTGCCAGACCCAGTTCCTTCAGCCTCTCTCTATGTCCTGTACCGGAAGCCCACCAGCCTGGTGACTCTCCAGTAGCTGGATCTGTTCCAGTATATCCATCTCTCTTCTGTGGTGGTGATCCTAGAACTCAACAGTGGTTTAACAATAGCCAAGAAGAGGGGGAGGGTTAGCTCCCTTTCCCTGCTGGCTGCACCCATGCTAGTAGGACCCAGCATGCAGTTGTCTTTGTTGCAAGGGCAAGCTGCTGAATAATGTGAACACAATAGAATTGTTTTCCATTTTCAAGGTCATTGTTGGCTCTTGGTGTTTCTGTATTTGAGCTGTATGCCTCTGTTAATAGCTCAGCCCTTTTGCCAGTCTACAAAACTACTTACTGAAGAATGTTACCACATTTGCCATGTTTTTGTTCTCTTGAATTGAGAGGAGTTTAAGCAATAACTAAACACCATTACTGTATGTGCTCAGCAGTTTCTATCTGAATGAATTCCACCTGGTCCCAGAAACTTGTTTTTATTCATTAATCAATTTGTTTTGAAATACTTCCTATGGACACTTTTATGTGAAATAGTTCTCACGTTTTTCTCATAAAAGGGTTTTCTCTTAAGTTTCTCAGCAATGAAAACCGATTCAAAGAATTAGTCCAGTTTTTCTGACAAGTCTTTAACTGTCTTGTATATTTGCGTCACACCTTGATCATCTCATATCGGTACAGGCATGAGCACACTTCTTGCTTTTGGTATGTCTGGAAAAAAAAAACCACTATCAGATACAATACTCCATTTTAAAAAATTGTTTTTTTATTTTTTTTGCAATGCCTTTTTATTTCTTATTGCTACCATTATTTCACTGATCTTATTAAAACTTTTAGTGTTCACACGCCTAGTCATGTTTGATTTTAGAACTTTGTTGTTGTTGTTTTTCACAAGTTGGATTTTCCAAGTAGTAGTGAACTTTATTACCTTTATCATGGGAGTACCATACTGTGGATTAAAGTCTGCCATTGTTAAACGTGTTTCACCGACTGCAGTGCTTTGGAATACCCACCAGGCACCTTTAGTGAATATGTTTTGCCTCAGGTGTGGAAACTGCATTCTTTCTACAGTCTGTATTCTCAGTCAGCTTATTAGCATCTCACTATGATTCAATGTCTTTTCTTTTTTTTTTTACAGTGAAAATATGTAGATGGAAAAACTTCTTGCTAATTTCTTCATAGCCAATGCTTTACTATTCCCAAAGTAACTATAAAATATTCACTGCATAGCGTGTGCTTAGTTTACTAAGAGTCAGTGGAGATGCTTCTTTCTGCTGTTGCTTAAAATAGTCCAAGTGTTATGGAATGTTAAAAATATGCCAGGCACTAGCTTCAGTGCATTTTCTTCACTGAGAACAGCATATGTTGTTACTTACATTAAGAAAAAATAACATTAAAACAAGCTGAGCATTCTCTGCTGGATTTAAAACACCTGTGAACAGACTCAAGTACTTATTTCAGTCATTGCTGTGGTTACATCACTTGCACATTTTTTCACAGGGCTGCATAGATTATATATAGATGGTAAATGTTATGTTTTTCCTTAAATATAAATTGTTCTGTATAGCGTCTTACCCATTTCATGTAGGTGTAATCACTGCATGTAATGTACGTATTCCTCTGTGCTGGATTGAAGCACACAGGAATATTTTAGTAACACGCACTGTGGATACAAAGTACAATTATAATTACTATAGTCTATTTTTAATATCTACTCCTTGTAAAGCTCGTTTATAAAATGCAAATTTGTGTGCACGTGATCCCCATACAAAGAAACATGTACATGGGTGTGTGTGTACGTGAGAAGAAATTATACGTGAGACAATTCTGTATCTACAAAATTAAAATATGAATGCAGTTCTGTATGTTATCTGTGTTCTGGTACTACCCTCTATGGGGATTATTTATATGATCTTGTAAAACAGACGACCTATTCTTTCTAAGGAGTTTAAAAAGAAAGCTTATTCTAGTAATCATGAAACTGCTTAATGAAACCTGGTGTCCTGTGGATTTTTACCTTTGGTCGATAGATTCTAATCCCCAAGCACGAACCTGTTCTTACAAACACTTATGTGTTTGGGGCATGTAGAAGTTCTGTATTTGGGTATTCTCAGTGCCTCTAAAGGTGTGAGATCATAGTCTTAGCATCAAACTTGGGTAGTTACTGAACTGCTTGTTTTCATTTCGTTTGCAGGAATTTACACTCTGTCTTTGAGACCCCTGAGCTCTGGCGTACGTGCTTGGTTACAAATTGACCAGTTTTGCTCAAATGTTATAGTAAAGGCTTTTTTTCTGTTTGCGTTTTCTTTTTTGTTTTTGTTTTATGTTGTTTTTAAGATTCATCTTTCCATGATAGTCACAGTGGAATTATGTGAATCACCGTACCATGGGAGTAATACGGGACAGAATTCAGACTGCAGAATTAAAGGCCTCAAAGTTCTGTATTACCCCAATTAGAGCCAGACAAGATTGTGGAGAACAATAAAGTGAAGAAGTCAACGTAAATTCTTGCTAATAGCCAGAGCTGCCTTTATTTTAGCACTTTTCTAAAAATAACTTTGTACGCAAAATGGAATTTCTGTTAGATCTTATATTAACTTTTCAAATAATCTAAAAATCTCTTACATTAGTGAGGACATAGCCTACCTTTAAATATCTATCACTGTTAGCACTGATGGCAAGAAAATCAAATGAGAAATCTGTGGTAAAAATCTAAGTCAGAAACTGGCTGGTATGTCCTAATTATATTTGTAATGGAGAGATGTTTAAACTGAGTTTTATTCTTTAAAATTCTCAGATGCAGATCGGCATTATGAAATTGCTGGAAGTCCTCTGAAGATCAAAAGCACCAGAAAACCATTGTCATGTATCATTGGGTATTTAGGTGGGTATCTTCTTCCAGTGTAAAATAAATGAAATGACTATTTGGTATTTACTGATGCTTAGAAATTCTGTATGCATAAAATGAGAGATTTTTGCTTTTAGTAACAAGAAAACTATAATGTGAATAAATTAATAAATATTCTGTTCTGCTACTGTATTCAGCTGAAAAGTTGTTTGATTGATCATGGAAAATGTAGCCAGAAGGCCTTCTGATACTGGTTTAAAGTGGCAGAGTGAAACCTGATGTTATTTTCAATGGGAAAAATAGTCTGGTGGTTTGAGAACGTTAGCAGTTAATGGGGAGATGTTCAATATGCTGCATGCTGTTCTGTGCCTCTTGAATCCGCATGCAAAATTCCCATTTACTGATGCAGCAGACTTCAGCCACCCTAACACACTGATCTTCTCTTAATTTGATGACATAAACTGTACTGAGATTATAGCCAAGAGGATGAGATGCTCGCATAAGATAATGGGGAGAGGAGAAATTCCAGTCATTGTTATGTAAAAAAAAAAAAAAAAAAAAACTCATCTTTTTAAGGAACTGAGAGTTAAATATTTACATTATCATCTAAGAGATGAAATACTGGAGAGACTTTTTATTTATTCTGAACTAAATACAGAAATCAATCCATTGATCAGATACAGGGAGTAATTCTGCAGTGTATTATCACCATTCTGCAGAAGTAGAACCATTTTAGATGTTCCTGCTCAATATTTAAACCAACAGGACACTGTGTGTTGTACAGCAAAGTAAACAATAACGGTCTTGTGACTTACTGAAACAGAAATCAGATATAAATGTGGTTATGACTGTTTTTCCAGAACACCAAGTTTAACAAAATCCAAGCTTCAAAAAAGCAGGGTAATGAAGAATTAATATCCACTCTCATGGAATTTTGATTCTTCCTCCTCTGAAGTTTAATAAAAAGACAGTGCTAACTTCCTGCATGCGTCCCAGCCATGTTTTCTACGTTACTTATGTCCCCATCAGAAGGGATGAGAGAAGGGCTGCTTCCACTTACTGGGAGGAGCTGTGGTTGCGGGAGGGGATGGCTTATCTGGCTGACCGCATTTGTATAGCCAGAAGAAGAAAGGACAGCATGAGTATTTTAGGAAATGCTGAATGTTTTTAATGCTGTGTTGTCTAGGCTGAAAGGGATCATCTTAGTACCTCTGGGAGCACTGGTCTGTAGATTTAATGGGAATAAATGGATGGATGATGTTAGATAGCATTATGTGCCCTTAGATGAAGGTTTTGTGTAGATGATTAACAATGCTAAAATATAAAAGGTATCTGTACAGTCCACTTAGCTTCTGAGTGTATAAGAAGTGAAATATCTCAGTACAACAGAAGGCAAAAAATGCCTGTTTTAGGGATATGAAGTGTACCCAATGTAGTTCTGGGCAGAGGATGGCTAGAAATTGGCATTTTTTGGGTGAGGAGAGGAGGCTGGGTAATAACGGCATGTTCCAGTGACTAAGTAGTGCTTTCATTATTTATTTTAAAATTTGTTGTTAAGCATCATGTGATAACTTACACAGGAGGTAGTTGTTGTTTTCCTTTTAAAATCCCTTCCGTGCCATACCCACAAGCATTTATTGAGATGCTGTTAACTGTGTCTCACAGACTCAATTCTTTTGAGCCCTGCTGGTGAGGCAGAAAGGATGTAAATGCCCTGCACATTCCAGGTCATTGCCTTCCTTTGACTCTTCTGCTTCACAGCTGCTAGTTTCCCAGGTGAGATAAGTTAAGTATTAAAAGTAAGCCCTGTCCTCCAGAGATCTGGCGCTAATCCCCTGTAATCTCTTCAGTCTTCACTGTACTTACTAAGCAAACCCCCGTAAAGTGAGTCCCTGGCTCATTAAATGTCCTATATTGCCTCTTAGTTATGAGGAAACCAGTCTACAGTTTCCAGCAGGGGTGCATGCTGAGAAGAGATGAGAGAGATCCAACTGCTTAAGCACCTATGGAACTCAGGCTGCTTAGTTAAGTGACTCAGCAGGAGACTTAATTCCTATAAAATGTAGGAAAATCTAAAATTTTCTTAGCTTGCTTTGCATATGCATGTAGTACCTCACTGACATTAGTGGAAATTGAAGTTTTTAGAGTTTTTATTGCTATTACTTGGGCAGCAAGCCAGTCTCATAACAAAGGCTCCTAATATGTAATTGAAGTATTGTTCCTCTTCTCATTTCATTTTTATTTTAATTTCAGAAGTGATCATAGAATCTGAATCTGGCCAATTGGTTATTTGTTTGGTAGCTATTGGGATAATTTGGATTATTTGCATGTTACATTTAGTTCTGTGAGATAGCAGAAGCTGCAAGTGCATAGGAGATTTTCAGTGAAGAAACGTACTAGGCACTAGAATAAGGGTAACAGCAGTGAGAATAAAAAGATCCCTAAGGGTGCAAGTATTTGAAGCAAGTCTATGGGTAGAGCATGAGAGTGGTGTAAAGACACTAAAGGACTCAAGCTGCTGAGAAATGATCCTGACTGTTTAATAAAGTTTCTTTGTAAAACTTGGTCCTGCTACTTCAGCCATCTGCAGAAAGAGAAAGGACAGTCTTAGTGGCAAACTGAGAATTAATGACCTCCAAACTGAAGAAATGTCAAAGGAAGGAAATGCATCCTTCCTCAGCTGTTAGCACATCCTGGAAACACAGAGTTGTATCTCCTTTATATTGTAGATAAAAGGAGTTTGAGTTCTAGTCTGTTGATCCAGCTCTGGGGATTATTTTGCTTACTGCTGGAGCTCTTTTGCAAACATAATATTTTAGTGGTATTATCCCTGAATATTAATCATTTCCTTCTGAAAATTGGAAGAGATTGCCAAATGAGCATTTTAGAATCCAAGCTCTTAAGTAAACAGTGAGAATATCAGAGACACCGAACTGGCTGTTACATGTGCAGCCTTACAGGACTGTCTTGAAGTAGTTACCAGCACCCTGGCTTTATGTTATTCTAACAACTGAAACTGTTATCCTGCTCCACTCTTTTTAATCTGAATCTCTTGAAGCATCTTGGATAAGAGTGTTCATACTTTTGAGAGTATGATTCCACGCTGTGACCAAATCATTGGACAGTTAACGACAGTCTTCCAATGTGAAGTTTGTTGGTGCTGTCCTTTCCCACCATGCAGCCTGGCTGACTCCATCTGGCTGTCATACTCCTTTTTGATAGATAAAACTGTCTGGCTCTCCTACCTCCCTTTTTCTGCCTATTAAAGGTTATTGTGGCTGCCTAGGACCTTTTGCTGAGCTTCTGGCGCCCGGTGTGGGTACATGTGAAGGCCTGCAGTGAGAATGGGCGTGTGGTGTACTCTGATATTGGGCTATAGTATGTGTGGAAGGAAAGAAATGCGCTATCGGAGTGGACTTTGGCTCCTGTACAGTGGTTTCTTCTGCATAATAACTATAAGCAGCAGAGGCTGGGGGCCTTCCTCCTTGGACACCATGCCTCCTTTTAGATGCTGCATATTCCTAGCTCCTGCACTTTATTTTATAAACAAAAAAGCAGAAAGGAGCACTCTTCCAGTGTAAATCTGGGCTACAGAAGTACTTCATTTTTATTTTTTCTTTCTTTTCTCACTCTCTGCAGACAGCTGGCTCCTGATCTGCTGGCCAGCCTCCCCCGCCCATAGGGTCTTACAGGGCATCTCTGACCAGTGGGGCACTCAGGCATCAGGCCTCAGCCGGGCCACAGGCCTTGGGCAGCCCATGTGGCACTGGTTGCTGTTACCCAGTGCCTTCATCTGGCAGGTTACTGTGAAATTTCCATACAACCACACCAGCCTTTGGCAAACACAGCAGCTACCTGCTCTGAATCCCACTGGGCAGATGAATTTCACTGCCTTTTATGTACTTTTCTTCCATTTCTAAAATAATCCTCCTGCATGAATTCTTTTAGATGCTCTTAGATATCTGAATCCATAATAATGGTTCTGTATTGGAGTCTGGCAGTGCCTAGGTAACCAAGTGGAGTCTTGACATTCTTGATCCTGCTGCAGTTTTGGGGTAGCACTGCAGCTCACTCCCTGATCCTTGCATCTAGCAACTTGTATTTCAGATGATCCCTTAAAGCTTGCTCTTTTGACAGAAAATTTTGAATAAGCTAAGACACTGAGGGGGCTTCACTGTTGTAAAATGCTTTTATTTGCTTCACTAACAATTTATAGGTTAGCTCTAATACAAAACCCAAAAGGGGAGGAAAATGAAAACACAGAACTGTTTCAGTTTGATCTATATTATTTCTTCACCTGTGAACACCTTAAACCATTGCAGTAAACTCATACAATCTAACATTAAATTGATTCATTCTTATCTGGAAGAACAATAGGTATGAAGGTGTGTTTAAATTGTTATTCAAGGTCCTACAAACACATTCATGCTGAAGAAACCAACTTCCATTTTACTAGAAATTAAAGTGTAAATTCAGTAAACCAAGTAGACTAAAAGCTTTTTAAATCAAGTCTGTCTCTGTCTCTCTTTCTTCCTTTTCTCTTAAACAGAGATTCATCCTGCAGTGAAACCCAATGTAATCCGATCAACACCAACCCTTCAAAGTGCAAGTGCAAAACGACTGCTTGCGCCCTCCAATCACTCTTCACTAAGTATTTTGGGAAAAAGGAACTACAGCCATCATAATGGTCTTGATGGTAAGTGTGAAGGAATATAAAAGGAACATTCTATTAAGTTTCTGAACTGCATAATTTTCTTTGGACCTGAAACAGCAAAGTTTTGTGACTTTTCTGTAGGGTATATGGTTTTAAAATAGACATTAAATAAGAGGGTGCAGTCATAGAAATTTAAAGTATAGAGAGCATATTTTCAGCACTAATTCTTAATGCAATTAATGGTGATGCATATTCACAGAACATGAGTATTCATTAATATCATTAATGCCATGCCTTACAAAACCTATTTGTACCATTTTTCTTACTAATATTTCACCTCTACATAAAAGCATAAGAAAGGAATAAAGCAAATTTAGTGAAAAGGGAAAGATGCTGCAAATGCTTTACTTTGCATTATTGCATTCTTATTTGAAGAAACATTTTCAGAGATATGCATTGCATTTCTTGAATTATTCTTGTGAGATGTAACTGCTGTAAGCAATTAGATCATTTGCTCTGTGGTGTTGCAAGTAGAAAATCTGAAAGAAGTTAGGCTCTGAAATACGCTGTTCAAGACATGATTAGCACAAAAGAGGAAAACTTTCTGTTTTCATGTTTCACAGGTCAAGGTAGAAATGAGAAGGATTATTTTTAGACAAGATAATAGAAATGCTATTCCATGTATAGGAGGGAAAGCTCAATCCATTATTTTACCAGAACAATCACGCTTTTCTGTCATTGTCAATATTATTTGTATCTTGCAGTGAAAATAGCTACTGTACGTTCAACAATACCTAGAAATCACTACATTTTTTGACAAAAAGTGGTTCTTTACTATATGTGTATGACAGGATCACTAGGACCTTTGCTCAATGTGCAAACAACCATCACATGGTAGGCAAGTAACATGCCTGGCAGCGCAAGCTATTCAGTGGACCAAGATGACAACTGTGTGATAAAACAATGATGCCATAATAGGCATAGCTATAAATGCAGAACATTTCACATAGCAGATTTTTCACTGTGGACATTCATTGTGAAGTACTGCAGTGCTGATCTGGTAGTTTCTGCATGTGATTATGAACAAAAGCTGCTTTTTCTCCTCTCTAATGCTGGCCATTAGACTGGACTGTCTATGTAATCTTCGAGTGAAGAATGAATTTTACCTGGAAATAAAGATGTTGCTACATTTCCACAGCAAAGAAAGCTGTAGCAATATGTTCAAGGTAAACAGTATTATGATGATATCCCTTTAAAGAGAAGATATTGAAAATTCACATTTTCTTCTATTTATTTTGAATGTTATCTTCAACATAAAGAATTTATAAAACTTGTCATTAGCCACATTGATTAGTTTGTGTCAAATACATAACTGTGTTAAGAAAGTTTGCACATAATAGCATCTAATTTGAAGAATTGCTATGGAGAACGGTAAGTTAGTGCTTTAGGAGATAATTATTTCTACTTATCTATTTTCTATGAAATCATAAAGAAAGCATATATCCAAAGTAATGGAAATCTGGGAGTTGTATTTTGTTCATGTAATAATGGCTATTTTAGTTCTTGTGCTAGTCTTCCCTTTAGTTAAAAGCTTGCAAACTGTAGAAAGAGCAAACTGCAAAATAATTTCTGAAATACTGGATGTGATGCAACAGTGCTCATGGAAATATAATTTGTATTAGACTTCTTTGTTGAACCAAGTCAAACAGAAGTTTATTAAACACTAAACTTAGTTACTGGCCAAAACTTATGCTTTTTATGACATATCCTCAAGTTTTCTTAACATTTGTTTCAGCATAAAATCAGTTGCGTAATCATCTTCTGCCACGAATCAGCCTTAACCATAATTTTTATTTAGGATCATTGCTGGCTATAGGCACTTGGATCACCTTAATCTCCATTTTTCCGTAGTGGTTGTGGTCCTTTTGGCTTTTTTGTTTCCAAAATACTATTGATAGTTTCTGGTTTTATTGCATTTTATCAATTAGCAGATTGCAGAAAGCCGAGTGTGAAGATGGTGATATATTCTGTCCTTCAATTCATGCTTTGATGAAATGAGCACAGTGAGCTTACACTGTCTTCTCTCTAGACATTTCCTTAATGTTGTTGACATAGAAAGGTCTGCATGTTCAGGTTTGCTTTTTTTTAAACAGTATTAGAATATTTTTTAAGCCATAGAAATATGTTTACTTAAGATATATGATAATTTACAGTATTCAAGTAAATGTCACTTAGGCCTTTGTAAATATATGTTTAGATTAGCATATTTCAAGTCAGTCGTATCGCCTAGGTGAGTTGAGTGCTGTATTTTGACAGAATTTCTTACTAACAAAGCAGTAAGTATTGTCACAGATGTGAAGATATATAATATTTCTTAATGTCTCTTTCATAGAGAAGGGAAAGATTGACGAAAAACCATTAGTATTTGGTTTAATGCTTTTAAGAAAGTTGTGGCTGAATAAGACCATGATTACAATTTCTTAGGGAAGTGTTATGTTGGCTTAAGTCCTGAGTATGGCCAATGCAGTACAAGATTCTCTTTCATGTCCCATGTATGACTCTCAATCAAAAAACTGGTGCAACTGATATGAGTGAGGGAGTGTGTCATTTTCAGACCTTGATTCCTATTATTCTTTGATAAATGAGGGAGCTCATTTATCTCTTTTTGCAAATAGTGGGGCTTATGTTTAAAGATCTGATTATCAGTCATGGATGGCTGAGAGACATAGTTCTAGTTTTGTGCATGATCCACACATAATGCATACACCTCAATAAGATGGCGCTGCTTAAATGCCCTTTGTAGTACTATGGCTGTTATTATGGACTGTTGGTGTTTTCCGAAGAAAGGTTGTGATCAGAGGCTGTTTTTCTCTTCACAGTTAAGTATCTTCTAGCCATTTGTGTTCTCTCCTGTAGGAGGAAGAATTTTTCTGAATGATCTTAGAAAAGTGTTTTTTCCTTCTATTTTCAAATAACAGGAAATCTTGCATTCAATAGGATGGAGAGAAAAATATTATAGACCTTTTCTCTATTCTGGAAAAAATGCAGTGTTTTTAGATTTTTCATACAGTATGCATTCTGGTGCTTTTAACTACTCTAAGATACAGAATTTCCATTGCTGCTGAAAAGAAAATCAACACGAGTTATTTAAATGGTTTTCAGTAGTCGAGAGTCTCTTTCAAATGGGGAAATTTATATCTTCAGAAAATCACGGCGTTGCAGAATGTTGCTTGTATCTTATCCTAAGACTGTTGTTGATGATGAGAAGACTTAAGTGTGACTATAAAGTGCTTTGTAGATATTTTGAATCTGATCTTTAAATTACTGTGTCTGAAATTATTCCAAATGATTACTTTTACTCACAAGCTGCTTAACTGTGTGCAACAGTACGTCCAAGTAATCGAGTTTCACATCAGGCTTTTGTTTTTGATAGGTTGAGTAAAGATAATTTTCCATATAATATTGGAAAAGATCAGGTAAAGTTATTTTACATTAATGTAACCTCTGTCAACTGGCAGGCATTTCCTTGCTTTTATATGCATCAGAACCAAGAATATCCACAGGATGTCCAAGATGATACAGTGACTGATGAAGTATAGAGATTATTCTGTATCCAGTGATACCAATTTCATTACTCATGGGCAGAAGTAGAAGAATCAGTTGTTCATAGCTGAAGAGATTTGAATCAACAACTGTGATCCCTGTTTCCTCTTTTGAGACTTTCAGTGCTGTATTTCAGCCTGAGATGTCTTGATAACTTCAAGAGGATTCTTTCAACAGTCATACTTCAGTTCCTCAGGGAATAAATTACTGAGGTATTCAACTGTATCTAAGAACGAGAAAGCAATTTTTTTGGCCCATTTTTGTAGGAACCCATGCATCTCTATCGCTGAAAGATAAGAAAGTGACATGAGCAATTGGCAAAGTGAGAAAGACCTCAAAAAATTGTACCTTTTCACTTAGGTTCTGTTTTGGTCAATCTCTCTCTTCCTGTTTATGACTAATAGTATTGGCTACTGAGGAGATAAACAAGGAAGGAAAGCTTATATTTCACTCCTATTTTTTTTCCATTGGGAATTTGACACTCTCCTCTGTCAAATATATGAAACTCTAAGCAGCCTGACAAGCAGAGAATCTGAAGTCTTTCCTGCTCAAAATTTTCTTGAAACAGAAAAAAAATTAACGCATATTTCCTTAGAATTTGTTTCATATAGCATTGTGTGAATTTATGTTAGGAAGAAGGTATTTTCACTGTTGGATTGAGTTTCTCAGCAGAGAGAGGTGTCTTTTTGCTAAGGTGTCTGCTTTTTTTTGTTATCGCAATATTATTTCTGGTAAAGATGGAGAAGTTCTACTGAGTTGGCAGATTAGAACCACAGAATACATACTGAAAAACATCTGACACTCCATTCGTTTTAAAAATAAAACTGTAATCTTTTTTTCTGCATATACTTCACATTAATAAACTGTATGCCTACCTAAATTGTTTTAAACTTCATTTTATATAACAGTCATTTCAAACTGAAAGAGAATGAATGAGATGCAATAAGCTATTTTGTGAATCTACTTATACCATTTCTCCCATGCTGAAAGAAAACGTGCAGTTAATATTGAATTGTGTACCTGTTTTTCTGAAAAGTGAGAAACAAATGCTATTTATTGTTTTTGTAGCCAGATTTTTCTCTGAAATTTACTGTGGAAATGTGCATTCTAGTTTTGATCTTTGCTATAACTAGTACAAGTTTTGAAATACTTGGCTACAGATCATACTTCGGTAAAAAACTGAAACTGATGGAAATGTGAGCACGGGAAGTAGATCTCTCTGGAGATATCAGTAGTGCTATTATGTTACTGCCGTTTGTTGGGCAAGCAGAGCACCATGAAAGAGGCGTTTATAACTCTTTGTTATTCCCCAACTAATATATGACTCAGAGCTTTTGTGTGTGAAGATATGAAATGCTTTATTTGTAAGACTTCTTTACCTACATTCTGTTCTAAGATCTTTAAAATAGAATTGCATTCATGCCTCGTTGCCTCACTTTGAACTTTCTGTACATCGCTTCCATTTTGTTGGACTAAGGAGAATCTGAAACTGGCAGTTGAATAGAAAGAGCAAGCTACGTGGGATCACAGGGGGAGGTAGGGATATTTCATGGTGAACTTCCCCCTGAGCTGCTCCCAGTTTCTGCTGCTGAATAAGGATTTTTTTTTAATACGTATAGATAATGTGTAGGCATGATTTAACAGTAATACAGTCTTTTATAATTGACAGAATAAACCGGCTCTTAAGACAGTAAACAATTAGAACAACTTTATAATCGAATTAGCAAAACAGTGCAGGTAGTCATTACAGGAAGTATGTTCTGGTTACTTTCCACTAGTAGTGTTTTAAAGCATTAAAGTTGCAGAAAGACAGGATCGTCTGTTGATTAACAGGGTTAAGAGCATAATTATCTCACAAATTACATGTACTGGATTTGAGACCTGGAGTTTGTACTTAGTGATTCTGTGTATGATTACTGTCAAGTGGATTGATTATCGTACGCTATGATTGCAGACTACAAGTTCTATTTTATTGCATAATGTAATATGGAAGGCACCTTCAAAAACTGGTTGAACAATATAAGTGTAAAGTTCCTCTGTCTGCGGAAGATACTTTGTGACTTTGTGACTTTTGCTTTTCTTGTCTATGTATTGTTTCTCTAGTGCTTCAGATTTTGATCTTGGAAGACTAAGAGTCATCCTCAAATAAATTCAAACTCATTCATATTACATGATTATATGCAATAACAAGGCAATGATAAAGCTTATTCTTAGGGGGAGGTTTAGACTAGGGCAACTCTCACCTGCTAGTCTTGCTGATGACCCCATAAATATATATATTTAAAAAAAATAAAGTGAATATCAGATGACTACATTTTCTATTAGCAGACTATTTAGCTAGACTAAAGACTAGCACATATAAACAAAAGACGTGAACCACTGGAAAAAGGTGTGACATTAAGGATGTGGCTTCTTACCTAGTTAGAGAAGACTCTAAGGGAAAAAAATATAGGTCCCTGGGGAATTATATGCAAACTTGAAATAACTTGGTAGTTAGCACCATCTTTATCTGGATTCTTTCTGATTTTACCCGTTACTCATTTTACAGTATGAAATATTATAGTCTCATGGTGCCTGTCAACAGAAAGAAACACTGATCAGTCAGTAAAGTTTGTAAAGCAACTTGTACTGTGAGAATTTTTATTATTATTATTTTTATCATCTTGCAGCTTGGTCATTTCTTTCTGAGTTCGAAGAATATTTAGTTAACAGAGTTTGCAAGAGTTTAAATTGTGCAATAACAGTGCTTTAATAAGTAGCCTTTGCTAGAATCTTTTGACTACATCTCCTTCTTAAATAGATCTTTCAGTAACTTTTTATTTATAAATATACTCAAGCGTTGCTAGAAGGTGTTTTGCAATTGAGATTATATTTCAGTATCTCCAGCAATTAAAGCTATACAAATACATAAGCAAAAAAAGAGAATAGTATCTCAACTTTCTTAAGTAGTATGAACACTTTGCATGTGCAACAGTTCTTTCCTCAGTTCTTTGCTTGGTTATTAATAGGTTATCAAAATGCTAAAATCCTGGAATTAACAGCTGTTGGCATTATGTTAAGAGTGTTTGTAAACACAGTTTTGAAAAATACTTTAACAACCTCCAGGTACATTCTGCTGTTACGTGTTGCAGTCCCCAGTTCCCTCAAAAAATATATTATTCTGGAACATTGGTAGTAGAATCATGGCTAAGCATGATTTTATGGGATTAGGCATATAAATCTATGCCAAAAGAATAGCACCTCTGAAAAAGAGTGAAGATATTCTTATTTCTGGAGTATCTGAATATAGAAAGTATATGTTTTAATGTGTTCATTTCGGTCTGTTTGTGAATGAGTGGATGTGTTCTGCAATGCATCTTTGTGTTTCAAGAGAGAAGAAACCTCATTCTTTTTATTTAACCTGATTTTCAGCTCTTCAGGAAATGGAGTTGTGCTCTTTTAGGTTGTTTTTTGTTGTTGTTGCTGGTTTTGTTTTGGTTTGGTTTGGTTTCTGGGTTGGGCTTGTAAAAATAATGAGTCCTTTCTCGAGAGTTATATCCTTCCATGAATGCTGTCTCTGGGTTTTCTCAGGAATAAACCAAATAACAACAAGAAAGGAAACGCACTATAAGTTACATTGGAGGGTGTGCTGTGTTGGCTATTGGCCCAGTCATGGTTTCTCAGCAGTATTATGTCACTGTGTGTTCAGTTGACTAATCTGTAATTAATCGTATATGAGATAGTAATTAAAATTTCTGGATGTTACAATTCTCAATCTTCTTTGTCAATTAAAATAAGAATCCATGTAAATTCTCTTAAAAAGGACAGTGTATTTTCATAGAACATTTCAAATGGGAATAGAAATGGAATTATTTTGATAGTTTGTATTTTTTTCTCCAATGCTAATCATTCATGAAAAATGATGCCACAGTTTAAAAGCAAAATGAAAAAAAAAATCTTGAAATACGAAATATGAATTAGTTCTGTTTTTCATTTTCTTGCAGAAGAGGACAATGAAGAATAGAGAATGAGTGCATGTAACAGTATACTATTATCTGCTATTTATTTTCAGCGATGATTCTCATGTTTGTCTCATGAGACATCTTCCCAGTCCCTGCATTTCTGATATGTTCGTTGTTGTAGCTACACAGAAACATTTTATACTTCAGGGTAAATGTAAGAAAATAAGGTTTTTATGAGTAAAGACAACACTCTAATGTACTGTGGTTCTTCTGTTTTCCAGAATCATCCAGCCACACAACAAGAACAATAATGGTAAGCATAAAGGAAATTTTAGGTATAGATCAATCTGTGGAAATGATTTGTCCTTTGAAAACAAGTTCGGTATAGTAACATTATAAGTCAGCATGTTAGCATGTTGTCGTATGAAGTCCAGTATCGCTGTTGAGTTTAAATGAGTCATTTCATGGGAAGTCTTGGGGAAAATGTAAGGGTGAGTAGTTCAAGAAATTTCAGTGCTGGCAGTTTAGATATATGAATATCCGATTACAATTCTGGTGTTGTCTAAGTGATGTTTTTATTATGTCAAATTAAGGTCCATTAAATCTCTTACATTGTATGTTTACGTTACGTGTTAGAGCATGTTTAAAGTTCAAAACATGTTGAGTAATTTCTTGTATCATGTCCCTGTGAGGTTGGTTTCTGACCTTACCTTAAGTTTGATAGTTTGTGTTCCAGGAACAGGGAAACACTTAAGCTGACTGTTAAACTTTAAAAAAGTTAGATTAAAAAGTTTTGTGCATAAAAATGTCATTGATTTAGTGTCTGTCTTGGGTTTTTTATAGAGTGAGACGTTTTATCAGTCTCTTTCTCTTTCAGCCTCCTAATAAAAGTTAGATAAGGACTGAACAAAAATTAAAGGAAAGGTCTGACTGGGAACATGCCTCTCTAGCAGGGATTTGGGATAGGGCTATCCACTTTTGGGAAAAGACTGATCTTTTGATACGGACTTGGAAATTTTGATACAACCTGAAAAAAACATGATGTCACTATAGCCTTTGTTGTCATTTCTACAGTTTTCAGTGTTCGTTTAAATGAATTACCTCTTAGGCATGTACAGCATTTGTGGAACAGGTGAATTCCCACATGGAAACTTGATTCAACACAGAGGAAAGGGTAAATGTAATTATCATCAATAACCATTAATAGTCTAATGCTAATGGATAACAAATTGGTTAAGACTACAGGCCACAAACAATCAAAGTAGTGGAGACATCTGAAAAGTGATGTTTCTGTTTCCTACTGGGTGTGATGTAATCCTTGCTGTGATTAATTGGATTTAAGTCGACCTGTTTCCGCATAATGTGTTTAATCAATGGAATTTCTCTGCTTTAACATGTTGAAAGAGTCTGAAACATTTTTCAGTATTTTTCAAATTTTGCATTGCTGTCAGAAAGAGAGCTAGAGGTTAATACTGAGACTGTTGAAAAGTGCATTCTTCATTTCCCTGTAATTTTTTTCCTTCTTAATTTTACTCCGAAGGTAACACACATATTGACAGTCTGTCTTTTCAGTGTATGAAAACAACTGTAAGAACTTAACCAAAGAAATGTTCTTGTCCTGTACAAGTTTATCCTTACACAAAGTATGGCCAAACTTTAAAGTGGTAAGAGGGAAGTTCTGAAATATCTTGAGTTCTCTAAGTTTTTGCCTTCTGAGCCTCCCCAGACCTCTTTGCTGAAAGCTCAGGCCTCTCAAACTAATTCTGTGCAATCAAAGCAATATGCTGTAATTGTCCATTGCACTTAAATAAATAGAAGTGCAATTAAAAATAAGTACACTAATTAGACAGTGAAAAGGCTATGACAGTGCCCACTCTTCTCCTCTAATAAAATAAATGAATGTGCAATGGAAAATTTCTTACCACCCAGTAGGGAGATTATATCACTAAAGCCAGAAAATATATTATTCAGCACATTAGAAGCAGTATGAGAGTATCTATTCAATGCAATGATAGTAAAGCAATACTGTTGAGGTTTATTTTTGAATGAATACTGCAATAAATAATTATTTGGAAATAAAGTCCACTTGTTCTGACTGATTATAGTCAATTTTCTAACATACAAAATTAAAACATAACATTTAATCAAACAGAATGAGAGAAAAATTGCGTAAGTAAGACATTACATATGATCTTTTCTCTGAAGAATTCAGATTTGTGTTTCAACCAAAGCCAAAATGGAATAGTGTGTACATTGCTATGGAAAAGAACATACAACTTTTCTGAGAACACTACATATATCTTTATTTTTTAAAGCTCAAGAATTCTGCATTCAAATACAGTCACTGTCCTCTGCTGCTTGTTTCAGATTCCTATTCATAAAAATAATAATAATAATAATAATAATAAACCCTAGAAAACAGCTTAGGGGTGTGTTTGTAGGTGAGGGGATTGAGAGACTTCTCCATTTTAAGTATAAAAGTAGAGAAATTTAGAGAAAGAAAAAGTAGAAAAATTTATATGAGAAAAAAATGTTAAAAAAAAAAAACCAACAAACAACACTAATATAGGTAATGAAAAAATGTCCTTTAAGAATGGGAAGAGGGTTGGATATGAAAAATTCAAAGCCGCTTTGGATTTTACAATAATCCATGTAAACATTCTTCCAATCACAGCCTGCATAGCCATTCCCCATTAATTTTTACATTGCACTTATAATGCCTGCTGGTGTTATGTGCTTACTTCAAACACCTTTTTATGTAGCTTCTGTGTGGAAGGGAGTATTGTATTCACTGAGAATTGGAGGTGTCTCACTTGCTCATTAGGAATGAAGAGTTGTGTACGCAAAGGGGAAACTCGTGTCCCTGCCAGGTGGGTGCTGATTAGCCGTACTTGCAAGCAGCTTTCAAAAATGGAGCTGCATACCTGCCTGTGAGTGGGTTAAATACCAGAGAAAGGTACCCCTGGAGAAATGTTGTAGCAGGGCCCTGTGAAAGTGTTGTGACAAACACATGACCGTCCCCATAAACTCCTCATCAGAGATTTGATGAACACCTTCAGGAGATGGCCATTGGTTTCTGAAGCCTCTGAGGATGTCGGAGTCCTCAGCATGGAGACCTCCTTCTTGGCAGGTGAAACTGTTACAAGAGATTACTCTGTGCTGACTCCAATTTATACTGAATGCACTATGTTGCCTTAAAATTGTGTTGGGGATTTTTTTTATTCCCTGCTGGGGTCATAAGGCTGGCTGGTGAGAGGTTGGTTTTCTCACCAAACCTTCAGCGCATGCATTTATTAATGCACTGAAGCAATACATCATCAGGACACTTCTCTCTGTGGGGCCTTGCACCAAATTGTGGTGTGGAGGTGCCTTTCTAGGCATCTCACATGAGCTCAGAAATGTGTTTCAAGGAGTTATTTGCTGTGATACATGGGCAGACTATGTATTTCTTCGGTTTACCTCTAGGAGGTAACTTCTTGTGCTGTGTGTTTCTCTTCCAATTGCTCTCAAAAGTTTTCTTGAAGTGTCTTGAGATGTAGAACGGTTTTATTCTAGGGATACAAGACACCTGAATGAATGCATTCAGACTGAGATAAGGAAGAATGTGTGAGGAAATCATCACTCAGTGGGAAGGTAGATTTGTCCAATGTGCAGCTGGCAAACTCTGAGTAATCCTGCTGCTGATCTACGATTTCTCACTGTTATGTGGACTCAACATACCAGCAGTCTGTTGAAAATGGTAGCACAGCTTATTAGTAAAGTAAATACTCAAAATCAAAATGCCAGCTGCTAGTTGCGCACAGTAGCATTGCAATGAAAGTAGCATTCTGCATGCATGGTGTTTGAGTAGAGCTTCTGAGGTAGTACCAGCAGTATTCCTCAGGCTTCCATAGTCCTTCTAGAATTCTGTGTGCTCAGAGAGAAAAATAAAAAATTGAAACATTAAAAAAAAAAAAAAAAGGAAAAGGAAAAAGAAAAAGCATTTAAATACTTAGTATGAAAGGTCTGTTTGCTCTGGGTATTGATGTCAGTATGACCATTTCACTGAAAGCTCATTTTAATACACAGAGGTAAATATATATTTTTAGAGGAACTAATTGAACTAGTTTTCTACTTTTAAATTGTTTGAGAAATTCACTTGTTTCTATTAACTGGAAATTAAAGATAACGTGGTCTCTTGCACACAGACTAGTCTTTAAGCAAAGTAGAATTAATTTCTCCGAATAAATTGAAAGGACTCATGGAGAAGAGAAATAAAAGGAAAAACAGTAATCATTATGATGTGAGAGAGAGGAGATGATATTGTAACCCTTGCACCATTTTCTGTAATGCTTTATCTTGCCTGGAATAAGAATTAGATTCTAAGAAATGGAAACAAAACAGAAGTTCAGAAGTAGTACTGACATCTGTCTTTACCATGGAAAAAGTATTATGTAAAAAACCCCATGATTTTTCTATAAGGCTTAGCTGTTTTACAAAGTTTTTGCCATAGGAAATGCACTTCTTGTATGTTTCCTGAACATGCTTTGCATGTTTATGGTTGTCTTGAGTGAGGGAAACATTCGGTGACATATTAGAAAGGGAATGATACTAACCAGTACATTTGAGAACGTAAACGTGTTTCTGGCTGGGGAAGCAAAACAAAAAATTGCTCTTTAATCTGTTGAATGGTCCACTGTAGTGTGTGGCACTGCCCACTGCCAGGTAAAAATAATCACTTTGAATATACTGTGAAATCTGTACATCTGGGCTGTATGACTGCGTTTTCTATGCACGAATTGTTGCTCACTTTTTGAGCAGTATCCATCTTGTGCACTAAGACATCATCAGTTAAATACCTTTTGAATTTTTAATTTAATCTAAACTATGTATTTTGTCCTGAATTTATTGTAAGTAACAGCTGAATTACTTCTAGCAGCATATCCCTTGCTTGTTTCTCCCCACCAAAAACCAACACAAAAAATGTGAAAACCAAACTGCAGTCTAGACAGTGAATGAAAATCTGGAAAAATTTAGGCAAATATTTAGAGGGCCTGCAAAGGAAGATTTGTAGCCCTATGTGCAACTGCAACTAAATTCACCATAAACCTTCTTTGTCTCTAAGGCAAAGGTAAATAATTTAGCTTAAAGAAAGAGTTATCTGTGACTCACTCAGATTGTTCTTTTCGTTGTTTTTGTTGCATCACATCTAAGAAAACATAGAGAAGATTGTTCAGTTAGTGACACTAAAGAAAAGAATGCTGAAATTTATCCTCAAATGAATAAAATTTGTCCTGCTGGAGGGAGTAAGTGGTCTGGATTGGGGTTTGTTGAAAATCATGGCATAATGGGAATGAAATACATTAAATGCAAATGTAATATTTGGCTGTTACGTTTTTGTGGCATGATTTAAGAGATCAGCTCCATGTTGCATTCTGCCAGCCTTTGTACATGTTACTGGCCCCTTCCTTACTCAAGGACTGTGGACTTTCTCCCTCTCATTAGAGGCTGCTCCCATGAATGTGCAGAATTGGGCATGTTTTATGAATATTACAAAAATACTATCAGTAATGAGGAATACTTGGATTATATCAGCAATAAATAATATTTCTTCCTAAGAGAACATGATGCTGAATCCATGTGAGATAAAATAAGTACGACTTTCAAATTTGTATGTCTTCTAACTTGTCTATTTTTATCAAATAGTGCAATTACCTAATCCTGCTGACAACTGGTCGTGCAGCAAACAAGCCTCTAAATTCAAGAATTCATGTGTTCATCATGGAATTTTCCTCCAAAATGTTTCTTACAGACTGTACAGAGAACACTTGCACTCTCAACTTGCATGTATATTGGAAGTCAGCTTTTCTCATTAGATGTGAACACCTGCTGTCTCTAAATCTTGCTACGCTATTAGTCCAACTAAACATGTAGTGATGAATCAATGTACCATTTTATGTTTATTGTTATCTGTGTTAAAATGATGGTAGAATTGTTGCAGTCAGCTGTAGAATATGTATAGTAACTGGTGAATCAACTTAAGAACCGTGGCCGCTACGAGGATGATGTAAAACTTTTTTACAGCAGTACCAGGCCTCTTGTCCTGTACAGTGATTTTTATTTAAAAGAAAGCCAGATACAGTAAGGATCTATGGAGTGAGAAATGTGGATTTTTTTAATAGGATTAATGCAATATTTGGATCAAAAAACATATAATTGGTTGGGATACTAGGTTTTGATCAGAAGATATGGATTTGCTCCCAAAGTGAACAGGTTTCTGTTGCAGACCTGCTTAGCTCATGACATTGATTCGTGCTTCACTTCTCTTCTAATGAGTGGCATTAGCAATAGTTAATTTAGGTTTTAAAGAACTTTCATTTCTGTGGCTAAAACATATCAGTGTGCACAGATGATCAGAAGTTGTTATCTGGTTGGTAGGTATTTGTTAAAGAAGAGTTAGCTGTTTTTTGAGAATGACAGTGCGTGCAGACTGCCCTTTACAGCAGAATCAGTCTATGCTTGTTCTCAGGCAAATATCTTTCCCATTTTTCTGTTATGATTTCAGCATGCTGCTCCCCGTGTTCATATAACTAATGGTAAGGCCTTGCAAGCCAGTGCGAGTGCCATTAAGACAAGCGCCATTCCAGTGATCAAGAGGCAGAGACAAAATTGGCTTGATGCTTCAGATGATGGTTTCTTTATAGCCACTGAAGAGACCAGGTAAGAGAAATCAAAGCAGGGTATGAGGCTTCACTGCATACATGTTATTGATTAACTATTTGGGTAACAGAGTTTGTCATTATTATTTGAGGTTGTGTTACAGTGAAGAGCCATGCTGCATCAAAATGTACACCCAATTTTGCATCTCTTGCATATTAACATTATCAGTATTTCACTTACTCAGTCTTATACTTTGTGTGGTAGAGGTTAGAATTTTTTAATTATTACTAATTGCAGTTCAAATACAATGAAGTTTAAGGCACTTCGGATCATTCAGGAAAGTGCATGTGTATCCACAATGGAGGCTACAATAAAATTTTAAGAACTAGAAAAATATATATCACAGAAGAGAGAAATATATAGCTGTCAGCATGTTTTCTGGGATATTAATTGATTTCCAACTAAGATAATAATCTGCTTCAGTCTATCCTTTCCAAAATTAATTGGTAAAATTTAATTAACTTTTACTTTTCCCAGAAGAGTTTAATATCACAGAAGGGTTGCTTGTGAAGGCTTCTCTATTCATTTTTTCTCTGTGAAGATCTGTCTGTTCCAAGTTTTAAATTCAAACTAAGACAAGAATTTAGTCTTATTTTTTAAGCTCTTTAAAGTTTTCCTTAGCTTTAAAGCAAGGGGATTATTAGAGCAAGTAACATCAGACTGATCTTCATTTATGTGATTATTTTACAGGCCTAGATAGGCCGTCAAACAAAGAAAAATGTCAATAATAAAATAAGAGTAGGGAAAGAATATATGTAAATATAGATCTAACCAAGAAAAATATGCATACTTAATTCAGATTATGGTAGATACTCATATGTGATTATTTGGTTGTTATTTCAAGATCATTTAAACATGGTACTTCATTTTTCTTTTGCATGAGAGGTTCAGCAATTCAGAGATGATAGTGGGAGAATGATAAGCCCTTAGGCTTCTGATGTCTACCTCAGTGATAAAATTCGGTATTTTAAAAGTTGTTTGATAGTGGCTATACAAGCTCAGCAGTATCAGTCAAGTCCCTAGTGATTATATCGCCAAAATGTGACAGGTAACCTAAGCCACTGGTTTAGAAATTTTAGATGTTTTTTTTTACCATTTATCATAGAGAGGTGCCTGTCAAAGAATGAGATGAGTCCTACACTGACAGTAGCTGTCTCTATTCACTGATCTCAGGGATAGCCCAGACAGCTAGCTTAGGTGTTTAAATTCTAAGTGATTGAAGTATGATTATATGAATCTTGCCTTTGCAAAACACTCATCTGGGATAGCTATGTCTGCTCCTGATGTTACAAATCTCCCTCTCCATCTCCATGGTTGCAGAGGCCATTCCCTGCCAGGGCTGAGGTGGAAGAGCGAGGCAGAACTTGCACCATCTCCACCTCTGGGGATGGTGATGGGTAAACAGGAGTTTAGATGTCATGACTCTGTCTGCTGCTCTTCTTTACTTTTTTAAATGATTTGAATAACATTTGAAAGGCCATTATATGGGGAGCATAGGGGAATATGACCTCAATGATTGTTCTTCAAAAATATTAGTGTCTAAAAGTGACGAGCTGCATCACTAAAGAAGTGGAGCAGTCAGTGCTTAAGAACTTGCATTTGTTGAGCCATCCCTTGACAGTTTTTCCCAGTCTGATAAGAGCTAATGCTGTAGGTCTAGCACAACTACACAGACAATCATCTTCCTTCTGTGATATCAACACACAAGGAGTAATAGTGCCTTTTTCACAACAAGTGCAACATTCATAACTGCAATTAGTGTCAGACAGCAACTTTTATCCCTTGAAACTCCATTTCATATGAGATCTGTTCCTTCTCTCTCGCAGGTCTTTTCCTTTTTTTTTTTTTTTTTTTTGTTCTTTTTCCCTATCTCATCTCAGTTGGCTCACTCCCTAACTCCAGGGATGTTTTCTTCTTTCTAACTTTTTCCTTTGAGTTTTAGATTCCCTTCACCCTTATTTTAAGATTATTTGGAAGCGATGGTGTAGCTCATTCTCCTCTTGGCTTTCACTTGCCTCTGGCCCTTGTAACTTGAAGTGGAAAGCCCTACCTGGTCTTGCTGCTAATACTGTACTGATGCTCCAGGCAGTTATTAAATATTCTGCTCCTTGGGAGAGAAGAAATAGGCATTAGTCCCTGACAGTTGACCTGTCTTGTGATAGGAGTTCACACAGTTGAGCATGGCCATGACATAGTTGAATGCAACACGACTGCAATGGGAAAAGATGTCTTATGTAGGGAGGAGATGGCTGTGAAAGCAAAACACGATTTATCCAGTCCTGCCATAGGATGAAAAATGAAAATACTTCAGTTGCCAGTTTGCAGCCATTAAATATGTGCTGAATACTGAGCTCAGAAAAAAATCATCACATTTGAGTCAAGATACCAACTTGTTTTTTAAGGCACATGTTTCCCTATTGTTCTGCATCAGGGTCCTGTCTGTTTAATCCTGTGTATTTGTTAAAAACGTATGTAAGAAAGACATATGCTAAATACAGCCTGCAAAAGAAAAACAATTTTTCAGTATAATATTTGGATTGGTATTGTCATAGCAGTTTTCATTTCTGTCCAAAAACATTTTTGCTTGTGCAGTGAATTAAGGTTTAAGATGCTAATTTCTATAAAATCTCGAGTGGAGAGTCATGATTTTCTCAGACATTTAGCTAAAAAATTATACCACAATAATGTAATCCTTTTGCTGCTAAACTTAATGAGGTGCCAGTCTATTTCATTCTAACCAAGCCAAAGATGTATAACATAAGCATTCAAAATGTTATTGTCTTTCAGTAGGTAAGATGAGTATATGTTTTTATGCCTATACTTTATGTTAAATGATATTTTTAAGAAATTATATCATCCTTCCCACTTCTGAATTTATACTCCAATCATATTTCTATAAAGTTCAATACTGTATGTCAAATTGTTCAGATTCCAGGGTACTTGTAGTGATGGATGAGTAGGGCTCTAAGTATTCAGAGCATGGAAAGTAATTACAGAAATTACTTTCTATGTAGAAATTACAGCTAGTCTAATTTTTCCAAGGCAATCCTTGGAATTATCCTAGAATTTTAAGACCGTGACCTGAATGCCTATTAGCATGTCAAGTGAATTTTCCCCAAAAATATATAAATCTCCAGTCCTGCTATTCATCAGTGGTGACAGGCTGCACTCTCCGTTCAGAATCCTTTCTGACACCTGTGTGAGTTCAGCTTACTTGGGATTTCAACATCTGTGTTCAGTCACAGGATCAAAGCAGGAATTAATCTAGGCAAAAAGTAGATGACAGTTCAAGAGCACTTACCATAAAGTTGCATCATAAAATTATTTTGCCCTTTAATGAATCTCATATTTTCATACTTTTCTTTATTCATTCACTTTCCAAATGAGAAAGAAATTCTCATTTCCTACTCTAAAATAACTTGCTCAAGATTTTATTCTAAAGTGTAAATCTATTTACACAGTTCACTGAAAAATCACTGTTTAAAGAGCCTTACATTCATCACTACCCACCAAGGGAGTCTACTTATTTCCTTTTAATATACTTAGATATTAGCTGTTGGGATTGTCCTACCACCATGTGTATAATTGAGGATCAGCCAATAGTCTCATAACTATAAAAGAATTTTATTCAGAACATTGTATTAAATCACCTTTTCTGTAAAGAAGCTTTTTGGATTTTATTCCCATTTTGTTGACTGGCTGTACTGTGGATTCTATTGTAGGCTCTGTTGGAGTTTAATGCAAAAAATGGCTACATTGTGTAAAATTAAATTCTATGTACTGAATTACCATTCTGGGACTTACATAATAAATGGGGGGAAAAAAGGAAAATTCTTATTGTGGTCTAGAGAAACTTAATAAAAATGTAATATATCATCTTAATATCTGTTGAGTTATATAAGACATAATCTGTGAATAAAACTAGTAATCCAAATAGCTGCTGGATGTCAAGGAAAATGTATCTGTAGATTGTAAATTTTCTTACCAGTTCTAGGTATGCAACATGCATACTGTTCCTATACATATGCTCTGCCCATAACAGAACATGTGTGTGTGCTGTTTATCATATTTGTATAGGGACAGCTAAAACATTGTGTGAAAAATGGAATTCTTTTCAGCATTTGCATTATAAGAAATGTCTGGAAAGATTTGGCTGAAAGGGTTATAGCAGCAGATTCCATATGCTTTCCCTTCATGGGCCAAAAAGCATATTTGCATATAGAACTACAGTTGAATGACTCAATGCTTGTTTCCTTTCAGCGCTGAAGCAGTTAGAAACCTTCTCACGGTAAGTGCAACTCCATTGGGAATGAGTTAACTGCAACTGTTAAAATTAGAATATGATCTTTAGCTGTTACCAGCAGACATTGCTTCCTTTCTGCTGATAAAATGATTTGAGAGGCATTCCCGTGGCCGCATTATAGAGGCAATTTTCATATTCTTCACATCGTGTTCTTCCTCTAGAACAAAAAAGCTTCCCTTGCTTTGTTGAGGTAGTATGTAAGGATATCACAGTGTTTGTGATAATTACCTGATATCACTCGTTTTTATTTATGCATGTCTCATAACACACACAAAAGCTTAAAGCTAAAGTTGCATGTTGAAAAAGAAGAGAATGTGGTGCTCACAAACTAAATTCAGCAAAATGTTATGTCTTGCTTTTGCCATCCGTGGCCTGATTCTTTTGCAGAGGTGGGGAAGGCTAATTCTGGTGCTCTGGCATAGCGCTCAATGCACTGTGGTTCTATCAGTGTAAACCCTAAACTCAAGTGAGCCAAACCCTTATTATATTACAAGTTGCTAGTAACTTGCCATTGTCCCGTCTCCTTCCAGAGTGGGTTTTAATATCAGGCATTGCCTTGAAGTTAACAGTTATAGTATGTTGCTGGGAGAAAAGGGGTGAGTGGAGGAGTAAATCTCCTGTGTCTTGATTCTTTATTAAAGAAGATACATGCAGGTCTGGTTCAAAGTCAGGATTCCACTATTTACTCTGTTCCTTCTTCCTCTTCACACTTGCAGTTTCTGATCACAGAAATGCTCATAGACATGTGTATACTTTTTTCTTAGTTGTCCTCCAATATGCATAGAAAGTTGTGCACCAAAAAAGTAGTTTTAATGTTCACTCAGGGATGGCCTCTGCTTTTCATAAAGTTGAGGCAATTTGATTTGAATTGGGATTCTGGATTTAAACTTCACCACGGTTGTTGGAACATAGAGCACAGTGCCATTTCATTTCTTACCTGCATGGAACTGCGGCCATGAAATTTCCATGCTGTATCTGACTGCACGGAGATGCTTGGCTGCACACTTGGGGAATCAGCTGCAAGTCTAACAATGCTATGCACCAGCTGCAAACCTGTAATCAGAAAATAAATAACTATCAACCTCTAAGGATGCATTTTTCTGGTTCCTTTACTTCTGCTGCGCTATATCATTGTCATACATCTTGAAAACCAGGGATTATAGAATTAGATTATCTCTTTCAGGATTATGTCTAATCCCTGTTGATAGGATTGCAAATATTGATTGGATGCATTTGAGTACAGGTGAGCTCGCAATCATTTCTAGTACAATACTGCAGATGGGGAGTCTGGGGAGGAATTGTCCCTGCTCCAAGTAGAGGTCCTACTTGGCTAGGTACTGTTCAGAGCCATTGTATTTTGTCACTTTCATCAGAGCAAAAATCTAAGAATAATAATAGTTAATTAATAGTCTAAGAATTTCAGTGAGCTGCCATTTTGACCTTATTTAGTGTAGAACATTGGTGAATGCTATGTATTGTTGATGCCTTATAAGTGATAGTTCTCCCTTGAGCTCTAGCTGAGGTGCTGTGATGCAGAATCCCAATTAGTAATACAGAAACTGGGTCATAATCTCTCCCTTTCTTTCTCTGAGCAGTTTTCATGGATCTACAGATACTTTCTTTCACTATTCATCTAAAAGTGCTTTTCCTCTGGCTCACTTTATGATACCTTCTGGATCAAAGTAATATTACTGTAATAATGCTGAAGTTTATTTGTTTTTAAGAGCAGAATTTTTCCATGAAACTAAAATCAGCATCATTTGAAGAATGAGAAGATGTTTTTTAACATGTAAAAGGAATAATAAATAGTTATCTACACAGAAAATGAAACCAGAACTGCAGTGTTTCACCTATTGTCTCATTTAAGGATCAGTTCTGTGTATCTTATTGTCTCATTTAAGGATCAGTTCTGTGTATCTTATGCCATTCTTGATTGATGATAGGTTGAAGAGCATATGCTGTGAAGAATTTTGCTTTGTTAGCCTTCAGAACAAATTAAATACAATCATGTTGGCTTGGAGCTTTGTTTAAGATAAAGTTTCAGTGACACCTTAGTAAGCTACTCACCTTGTTTAAAGCTATGAGCTAAGAGAATGATGTTGGCACTCTTACACAGAACATGAGAAAACTCACAGGCTTCCCTGAGACCTCAACTCTGTATCTCCAAGCCTTTAGATGCCCAACTCCTCATAGCAAAATTCATAAGCTGAATAAATACTTTGTTGGAGATTTGAGGGTAATTCTGTACAGATCTGCTCTCCATCTGAAGAATCAAATGAAGACTACTTTATTCTTCCACAGAGCTGTTGTACACAGAGCAGGTCGGAAGGAATCTCCTTTCAAATACTTTTTACCTTTATTAGTAATGAAGTCTCACGGAAATGCCATCCACAGGAGTCCGGAAGCTGCTGACTGAGACTGGGCAATTTGTTAGTTTCAGAGGTATCTCCACTGATTAGAAGGTGAAAATTAATTAGTCCACAGCTTCAGTGATGACAGCAGGGAGACAGGGGGCTATGAACAGATGGTTGTAAATGACCTAGTTACTGCTGCCTGAAAAGTCACGCAGTTGGATCTTGTAAAATGATCTTGCACAATTCTACCCTGTTGTGAGCAGAAATTCACATATGCAGCCTCTCTATGGTGGCTTAGATACCAAAACATATTTTTGCAATTGCATTTTAGGTAGGAGCTTAAATGTGGTTAATTCACATGACTCAGCTAAAGAGCAGTGACACATTTAGAAGTGTTACTCAACCACTTGCACCCATCCTCTGTTCATTTTGACAAGAGTAATTTCACATTCAGACAGAAGGCACAGAAGTAACCAGAGGATTTTACATTTAGGAAGAGAAATACAATTCCTGAAACAAGACTTTTTGCAAAATTTTATTTTCCTGGGAAACCTGGGGGAAAAGGAGCTGAAATAAAACACAGGGATAGCATTAATGATTGTCTTAAGCACAGGTGTTGGTGGAAAAGCTCCTGTAAGATTACTTAACTTTTCCAGGAACCTCATTCATTTTATTAGACCTTCTAATCCTGGTTCATTAAAGCTCCTAAATGCATGCCTGGCTCCCACTGAGTGCAGCCAGGGAGCTTGAGTGCGTCAAACAGTAACACACCTTATGTTAAATTAGGATGTCACGCAATTTTTTTCACCTGTTTTCTTACAGTTCTTCACAAACTTTGAATTTCTCAAAGTACTGTTGGCCATTTCAAAAGGTTTTCCTTCAGAAGCTGTCTTTTGTGTTTGTGCAGTAGATTTGATGTAGCTGAACCCAATCCTCTTTACAGGATGTTTTAACTGAAGGTCTTAGGGCTTACTTTTTGTTAGCTTGCTGCTCAGCTTTTTCCTAAATCCACATCCCCAGTGGGAATGTGTCACCATGTAATACTTGGCCTTATTCTACTGTGGGGCTTAAAACCTATTATTTGATTTTGAACAAGCATTTTTTTTTCTATAAGGAAACATCTTTGTATGTGAAGCCAGTTTCCATTTTAAAGGCACTTTAATAAAGCTTTGGGAAACATATAAAAAACTGATGAAAATGCTAGCTTGTCAGACCAGCATAGTCTTCCACATATTTCAGTATCAAAGAAAAGACAAGATTGATTATGCAGATTTTATCTATAGCAGTGCTCGAGTAACACTAGTTCAGGAGTAAAAGCAGCTTTCCCTCTCAATTCCTATGCCTGAACCACAGAGCTTTATCACATTAGTTCTCTGCTATTGATGGCTGTAATTCTTAAATGCTGCTGCTAAATTTCAGTCTTCAAAGATTTTTTTTTTTACTGATAGAAGATTTAATTCTGGTGTAGTCTATATTTTAGTGTATACATTCAATCATTTATTATTTGTTATGCTCTTCTGAGTACTTTAACTCCATATGATCTGTAAAATGCATGATTCTGTAGCATTAATGTAAATAAGGCTGTGAAGAAGCAAATGTTGGTGTCTTTGTGAAAAAGCTTGCAAAAGTAACTACACGGGGATTTTAAATGTAAAATACTGAAGAGAACCTAATGACTGTGAAAGACAGTCACAGAGATAACTGTCAGTTCTTGTCAGACATTTAAGGAGACAAGATGGGTGGTTGATTTCATTACTTGTGCTATGAATAGAGGTTAAAATAGTTACTTGACCAAATACAATAGAAATATTGTGCAAGTGGTAAAAGCTTAGATCTGTGCTTCACAATTTCTGTTGCACCAGACAAGGCATTTAACGTCTGAGCAGCTCCAGCTTTTAGTCTGTAAATCTGAATAATATTAATATACAACTACTCTCGAGGATGTTCTGTACTTTTAATTAAACCGACCAACAAACATTGTGCAATACTGACAGGAGAACTGTTGGCTATAAGACTGGAGAGCAGAATGAAATCTTCTGAGTGCAGTCAGAAAATGAACTAGAGTAGACCCTTGCTACTATGAATATTAAATAAAAATTCTGATCTTAAATGAGAATTGCCTTAAAAATTAGCATATTAAATCATTTTGTGGCAAAGCTTTCCTCTACCAAGGAAAGAGGTGGTTGTTGTGAAGCTGGCCCCTTGGGGATGGATTTTTAAGGTAAATTTTGGTATCCCTTCTGGTATGAAGGATTAATTCTGATTTTCTTCCTTTGCTTAATAGCAAGTAGTGCCAAGAAGCTCATCCAAACATATGCTATCAGTACATGTATTATTCCAGGAAAAGTATATGCATTATTGATAAAGAGAAAACACTGCCATTTTTTTTCAGCCTCAGGTAATATTATAAGATGTAATACTGTAAACGTAGTGTTCAGGCCAAAAACCTCAGATGAAGTAATCAAACAAAGTAAGAAAAGAAACAAACAAAAAGGATAATAAAACGTCATAGAAACTCTTCTCCTAATAAATAAAATACTAAAGTAGTTATGACAGTGTTTGAAAGTATCCAAAGTATTAAAAGTGGAAAAGACAACAGAATGCAAGATTTTTTTCTATGAAGCATATCATAAAAAAATATTTTTCATGTTCTTCAATTTCTGTCTTCACTTTTTTCTTAAAAAAAAATAATTTGCTTTAAAGCTATTAAATTGTGAGCTTACCTCTTTCTTTGGGAATGATGCTGCTAGACCATGTGTCACCGGAACATCTGACCAGTCGATATCTAACTTAAGAGACAAACCATCCAAGTCAAACATCATCACAGAATTGAAATCAACCAAAAACATCTTTCTGAATCTATATCAAAATGCTGAGACTAGTCAAGTAGGGTTTTCTGCCATCTATCGCTAAGGAAGTGGCGCGTAATGTTTGTAGCCCAAGGCCAGAACTCAGATGCTATATGTTCTTAACCCCTTCTTAAAGATAAAAAACTGTCTTCTGGAATATCACAGGAATCATGAATTACTATGCAAGATTTTCGGGAAGGAGGTGAAAGAAATTCTGAGTTTACTCTGCCAGCTCTGATACATTTTCTCTCTATTTTTTTGTCAAAGAAAAAATGTATGCTGTCATGTGGGTTATATTTTCATCTAATAGTGGGTTATATTTAATATACAGAGTGACTATTCTTCTTAAAAATGCTAGATGGTGATGACAATTTCTATTGGCGAAGTATGAAATTCTGTAGTGTGGGAATTCACCCACATCCTGTAGGGGAAGAATAAAGGACTTGCTTTGAGATCTTCAGGCTTTTGTGACTATAGAAGACTTTCTGGCTCCTGGGTTCACAGGGTGCCGACATACTGACAAATGTGCAGTGATCTTGTGAGTACATTGACAGGGAAGGGGAGGTTAAGCAACTCTTTCTTTAATAGAACAAATTCACGCCTTAAGATGTCTGAACTCAGTGTTAACTAAGGAGAGGCTAATTAATTTCAAATAAGGTTCAAAGCAGCTGTCCCATAGCTCAGGTTACAGGTCTGTTGAAGCCTGAGCCATTGTTTTGTTAAGATGTATCAATAATTTACGTTTTACCCATTCCGTTGATCTAATTTGCTAGGACCATTCCCTCTACTAAGGTGGGCACTGTGTATGAATGCCATGACTCCATCAGCCGACCTTTCTCCCTTCTTTGAGGGAAACTGAGGAACATGGCCCTGTGCATGCTTCTCCAATAGGCACTGCTTTTTGGCTTGCAACAGGGGTAATGTCACTGCTGAGTTACCCTACCTCTCAGGTGGAGTTTTGTTTACTACCTCAGCTACTTAATGCATGCTGAGACCTGTGCTGTCTGTCATTCCTATCAACTGTATTGAGGTTTCTCTTTTAAATGATGCCTACCACAAATCAGAGGGGACTGGGAAGGAGTCAGAGCCCCTCTGCTGCCAGCATTGCCAAAAAGTGAGCAAACCCATGTTGTAGTGAAACTGATGTGGTATCATTTTTGTCCTAGCCATCTGCAGTGGGTAAATTTAGTCTCTTGGTGGTAAGTACCAAGCTCACAGATGAACTGTGAGAATAATTCTATCGCTGATTGTTAAGGTTTAGTCATCGTGTGATGACTGCTTTATGACAGCATCTATTTAGAACGTTTCTTAGGGGTTAACAGATAAGTTTATCTCCATTCCAGCATTCAGCTGAAAAATTAACAGTAATGCTGAGAATAATACTTTGCACTTTTTAAATTCTTTCTCTCAGAGCACTCAAAGCCACTTTACAATATTAATGAAACGTGCCATTTTCAGAGAAAACAAAAGCATGGAAAAATCTGCTGGATGAGATGATTTTTCAGAAAGCCATGCCAGTTGTTTGCAGTAAAAGTGACATAAATAATTTCAGTAATGGGTCAGGTCCCTGTTGTTCTAGGAGATGCTCTATAAATGTACACAAAGGGGTGGTTTCTGCTCTAAGGAAGTTGGATTTTTTTGAGTCAATTTTAAACCAGCAGCAAGTAGAAAGAGACGGAAAGGCGACTTGTGCCATGCCACAACATTATCATAGGAGTCTGTACTTTAAAACACTTGACCTGGGTTTTTCCTCTCCATAATGAAAAGGCTCAAAAACACTGTTTACTGCTTTATATATTCATAGTAACTCTAAGCTGTTGCTCTGAAACACAAAATGCCCTCGATGTGATATGGTATTTGAAAATAATATATTAAGCTGCTCAGGAAGATCTGGCACCATGACTTTTAACTGGTGTGTCTGTAAATTGTTCACAGAGAACAGTTTTCTTCTGTGAATATTTATGCCGAATTGGAAGATAACCACCAGCAAGGGAAAAATGGATCCTTGCTAGGAGGAGAAAAATAAGGCAAGCTCTTAAAGCATTTATATGATGCTGAAGTGTCTACTGCAGCACTTCTTTAATCTCATAATGATTTTAGCATGCTCTGCCACCTGTATTAGTTTTATAATGTAAATAAGTGGCAAAAGTCAAGTGTTTTCTGGTAGCCTGGAACATAATAATATCATCCTAGTTTCTATAATTTTGAGGTTAGATCAAAACTTTAATAGAATATAGGTAAACTTGAGATTAAAGTGTTGACGGGGAAAAAAAAAAGCCTAGATCAGCAAGCCAAATAAATAAAATACAGCATTCCCACTCTGCATTTCCACACAGGTAGAAATGAAGGAACTGCTGTGAGTTACCAAGTCTCAGCAGATCTGTATCTGTGTCTACAAATTCATCCCAGTTAATTCTTCTTTTAGCAGACTCAGGATTGCTCACTATTTTGCCTTTCACTTAGTTTAAAAGCCTTGTTGAAATTAATGGAAAGACTGTCAGACTCCTAAAATAGTCCCCTTTCTTGTAATTTAATCCACTAAAGAGTTATAGTGTACTTCTGGATACAAGAAGCCCTCAGAGAAATATGTGGTAATTAAGACTAATACGCCTCAAGGAATCTTGGTTACTTATTAAATAGTTGTGTTTTGCTAGGTGGCCTTGAGCTTGCACTCAAAGAGCTTACATAGCACACAGTGTTTGCACTGCCCTGGAGCAACAGCAGCAACTCCATGCATCTTTGTTACTTGAAATATGGAATATGGTGAACTTTTTAAATTATTATTTTCTCCCTGCATGTCTTGCTATTAACCCTGATTGCAATTTTTGCATAAAGCATATACAAAAATGCAAAATTCTGCCTTGCTGTAGTCAGTGTTTAAAACTCCACTTTCTTTTAGGGGGGCAGTATTTTGCAAAGCTGGCAGATTTAAGTTACTGCTTGCAATTGGCAAGTCCCACTGAATAGTGAACCGCAGTCTAGATAGTTGGTGAAAGTTCAGTGTAGATTGTGCAGCTAACACATTCTCTTATGCCTGCTACCGACCTGTTCAGATTCTTTGTGCTAGCAGCAACAGCTATGTAACAATACAAGGGCTGCTCCAAAAGTAATGTCTCCTATGTTTTTCTGTTGGCCCACAATGTCAGAGGTGGATATTGGTGGTATGGCAGTAGAGGTTGAACCTTCCCACTGATATTCCATTACATTTTGTTGCTGTGTGACTGATGGCAGCAGAGGGGCACTCTGACACAATGGTGTCTGACGTGGAAATGTCTGTTCCTGAGAAATCTAGATATCACAACAGGTTATATAGGATTGCGCTTAACTTCTGTAGATGGTTAGTTCTGTAGAATTCACTTAGATCCTAAAAACGGGTTGATTCATTCAGCTTGTTTGTCTGACTATCTTGAAGCATGGCATAAAAGCCCTATTTGGCATAACTGTTATTTCTACATAGTACATTACAGTCCCTATATAGAACTTGGCAAGAGAAAATACATCTGAATAGTATGCAGTACTTACATTCATTTCCATATTTCTCTGAATAGCTGCCAGGTGCCTTATTTACCTTTATCTGCGGTTACTATCATGTGGACATAAGTAATTTGTCACCTTACATTCGCAACAGTGCATCACATCAGACATAGAAATGAGCGCAGTGGGCTTTACATACCAATCTCCTATTTGAAAGTTTGATTCATTTTCCTGCCTTTGGTCTCAGGAGGACTAGAAGTACAATGTAAAGGCTTTGAGACATTTAAAAATTAGCATTTCAAATGAAGTCTTTAACACATCATGCTTCAAGCACCAGTACAAGAATCGAAAGAAAAAGCAGGTGAAAATGGCAATTACTCTTTCCTAACAACTGCAAAGGATGTTATCACCGCTACAGATATTAAAGTCATTTACTTGCCAGCACCAAATAAAAAGCTGTACGTAATTAAAACGTATGGCTGGTATTAACTGAAAAAAGGACAGGAAATTGAACGTTAAAGGTGACTCTGCCCTTAATTTGCCGTATTGCTTGGGGAGAGAGGAGATTGTGTTGAAGTGTTCTGAGAGAGAGGCACCGACAACCTTATCTTTGAATATCCTACCTTTTGTCAGTTACCATTATAACCTGATTGCTCAAGCGTTTAAAACAAAACAACAAAAAAAAACAAACAGCCCGATGAAGGGTTGTAAAACACAATCAGTGGCTCTTTAAAAGTTTAACTGTTTTAGATGCTAAATTCTTCAGCGTAATGAGTCGGTTTCCTCTACCCTGTATATTTTTGCTATGAGAGGAACTGTTTTGAGCTTAGCTAAATGATTTTTCAAATAACAGGCTTAATGAAGTCAGTGGAAATTTCCAGCCCTCCAGTTTCATTTCTGAAAGCTAATTTCTGGAAGCATTTTCACAATCCTATTTAAATAGAACTTCTGGATTGTCTTTTCAGAACGTGTACCAGATGAGCTCTTCTGACACCTATATGGAGCTACTTTGATTTACAATAAATGAAGAGCCGACCAGTCAGTTTTGTGGTTTGCTTGATGCAATGCCAATGGCCTTCCTCTTTTTAATTCTGCCGTTCTTCATGCTAGTTGTTAAATACATCTCTTGACTTTACTATCTTTACATAACAATCATAAATCCTAATCACAAATATTTTACTGTCCTTACATTTAGTGTGAGCTGCACATTTCATTCATCACTAAGAACTTCTTGACAGTTTATGAAGTTACCATCTTATAAAGTCAGAAGGGTGAGCTATTACCTAACCATTTTATAAACTGTGGCCTTCTCATGTTTAATGAGAACATCAGTTCTTTAAATAAATGCAAAGTTCTGCAAACAAATATATTAAAAATGGATCCAGTTCTGTAGTCTTTTCGTGGAATGATCTCCATTATAATATTTGTGGGAAAAAGCTCTTGTCTATTAACGTAAATTTACAAAACCTATCTGTCTCATTATTTTAGAAATACATTCTTTTAACAGTTTCAGGTTACGTTTCTATGATCTTACCATTCTGAATGCAATTTCTTGTCAATTTATTTGATATCTCCTTAGGCTTAAATTGAGATGACCATGTAAAGTAAGTACTCAATGAATAAGTTGTGTTTCTGTGGAACTGCATGAATAGCAGAAGCTTTGGTTTTTGGGGATTCATTTCCTTTTCTTTTATAATGCTTAGTACTGAATGATGCTAAATCTTAGCTTGGTATTTGAGACTGTGAGATGCTGATGACATCCTACTTTCAAGCAGCTAAGACAAATACTTCCCTGTGCCTTTCAAAAACATAAACCAAAACAGGTATATTTTTCAGGCTCCCTTAATCTGTAAGAGCACAGTATATTCTCCTGATTTTTGGCTTATTGTTTTGTCCTCAATTAGATTCTCTTCTCTGGCTCAGTTACTTGGTTGGTAGCTTAGATTCCTGAGGAAAACTCAACCAGCAACTAAATATGTGCTTGAAAATTTAACATGCAAATAAGAGCCTTCTTAGTGCTCAGCGGAGTATATTTTAAGCTGTCCCTGTATTTTCAATTTCAGGGACCACCATTTTTCAGTTTCAGAGTTAGCAGCTCATTAAGATGAAAGGGAAAAATCACTTCTTTGGTTACTGTGTTGAAACCTTGATGCACTCTGATGCATCTCAGCGCCATGTAATTTGCAATCAGGTCAGATATTCAACTTGGAAAGTCTGAATTAGAAAACCTGGTCTCCCTAAGTAGGTAGAGGGCAGCATTCACTGTAATTCATTTCCATAAGCTCAAAATCTTTGTAATTTATAAATTGCCTAAATGAAAGCTGGGATTATGAACTTGAGTGAATTCAGAAAATAAGTAATTTTCCACCAACATGTAGTATTCTGAACTCTGCCAATGAAGATGGTTCTCAACATACACTGTACTCATCGTTTCTGTGTTTTCTGCTACTTTACTCTGTTTATGCTCAGCATTATGGTTTTGATTTGTAACAATACAGAGACAACAGAGCAGTTGGAACTTAACAAAGCTTTTTCTGTCAAATTAATTATCCTTCAATGCATAAGATTACAGTACAAACAACATGACCACCTCTAGTTAATGTTTGACTAAAATTAAAGTGAATTTACTGCACCTGAAAGGCACTAGCACAAAAAGCCCTAAGTCTCAGGCTGTTACTTGCAAAATTGATACAGTGAAAATAACCACACTGAAAATTGCTCCCAATCTATCACTTTTAAAGAAATAACACATTCATTTGCAGTCTTTCTTCTGTGATCCTTCATTCTTGTATTGAAATCATACATGATGATTCCCCATTTGAGCATTCTGTCCCAAGATTTCATATAGTTGTTATTGTCCATATATTGTCTAATACCAATTCACTTTTAACTGAGTAAGTATTAGTTACTAGTTGGAGGTAACTGTGAATCATCAGTTGAAGGCCAGGGCTCCCTCTAGTTGACTGCAAGTCTCTTTTCCAGGACCCAGCCTTCCAGCTCTGGTAAGAGTGTTTGTTATTTATCTCTTCAGCAGCCTGTTAAAGACTGTTTTATCTCTGCTGTTGTCTCTTTCTTCTTTCCCTCCTTTCCTCCTTCCCTTCATACAGAAAAATCCGTAAGAAGTTTACCAGATTGCAGCTGAAAAGAGCTTCCAGAACACCTTGTTCTCCAATTCTTGTGAAGACAAAATCTCTCATGAACAATAGGCAGGCACGGATAGAGCCAAGAACCATCACACACTGAAGATACAACAGCATCAGCAACATAATTATGTTAAAATCTTGTTTCATTGAGAACACAGATACAACAGGACCTTCCACATCTTCAGGACCTGTATGGACATTGTGGCTGGATTCTGTGTTCTGGGCAGGATCCAACAGCAGCCCTTGTTCTCCCTTGACTCTGTAAGGGCTACTTCAGGTTCGCCGTGCAGGCCTATTGATGATTGTCCTGCTATTTCCCTCACTCCTCATCGTCAGAGCTGGATGGTCAGAGAGGGACTATCCATACTGACCACAAGGAAGAAATATGGTTGCAGAGTACCCCCCCAACACAATTTTGTCTATGCCTTCTAGTGGTGTGATACAAAAATAAGCAGCTTTCAAAACAATTGCAGTGTCTTTGAAGCAGGATTTAGCCTTTAGGGGTCTGCATCTTCAGAAAGTGCTGCAGACTTTGAATGTTTGGATTTTTTAGTATTGGCTTGAGTCACTTTGGATTTGATTTTCTGATCTGCTGAGCAACCGAAGGCTGAAATGAGGAGTTGTTCAGCAGTTCTGAAACTTTGACCAAATTAGGGAGTGCCCAGAATTAGTGGCCAGTTTTCAAATGCTGACTGTGTTAACTTTGGTTTAAATCCTGGAAAGTATCGTGTGGTCATGAACATCCAGCTAGACTAATTGCATGTGTTAGGAACTGGTCTATACGTTTGCAAGCATCCACCTATTTCTTTGGGGATTTTTAGCATTTCTTGAAGTCTATTCTGAACAGTCAAAACCAGCAGAACGCCATTCCCAGGAAAACATAAGGAAATAAGAGTATTTCCTATTAGCAGTGACTCTCCACTAAATAATTACTACGTTTTTATACATATGGACAAGAAAGTTGTCTTGCTGCAGAATGCTTTGAAATTCATACTTGTAAGGCTACAGGTGGAGACTTACCACGGAGAGATGATGTGCCTTTTGTAACTGCTTGTAGGAAGCTGTCAGTCCCCCTGAAAGTGGGAATGGCAACAGAGGCAGGTCTTTTTTCTACTCAGGTACTTACAGGTGAACAATCTCTGCCCTACTTTGAGATCAAGAGGCAAGCAGTGTGCAGCACTGCTGTGTAAACCTAGCTGAGATACACTGATTATCTTAAGCAAGTTATGTCTTTCAATAGATTTTGTTTCCATATGGCTTTTAAAAGATAGTCAGATACTGAACGCATCACCATGAGCTGGGATAAGCTTCAAGATGTTTCTTCTAGTTCTTTACTAGGTAATTCTAGCAGCTTTGTATGGATGTCAGGTTATTAACCGGCTATGGATGTATGCCCAGCTCTGTCATTAGAAAGATGAAGGTGTAAGTGATATCTCATACCTCTGGGTGATTCCCCCCATTCCCCTCCCTGAAATATATACCCCCTTGCTATGTACAGTTTCAGTCTGAAAGAGCATCTGTGATACCAGCCTGTAACTAGCCATGCTGACCATGTCAGATTTTGAACTCTTGAGACAGTCATCCAGAGGCTTCCTCAAAAAAGAAAGCACATAGACCTCCCGAAGGGACTTGATGATTTTACAGAGTGATGGATCCAGGTCTTGTCCGCTGTCCTTCACCAGCAAGCAAAGGGTGAGTAAGGAGGAGAGATTTTGGCATGAAGTGCTTCTAGTCCCCTGAGCACCCTACTGAATGTCATTGATTGGGAATCAATTGGAGAAGACCTGGGATTCATCCGCTTACAGATTTTTCCAGGAGCCACCGAAGTGTGCAGCCCTAGGATTCTCTTCTATCCACGCAATCTGCTTTTTCCTCACAACAGGAGAGCTTTTCATCAGATACTGAGCAGAGACAACCCATTCTTATTAGTAAGAATTGCCTTTATTAACTACGACATATGGAAACACCTTCTGTATAATAGCTTTCTCACCCATTAAAATAAAGAAAATATGATTATTCAGCAATTTATTTGACTGAAAGTATGAAAAACATGAGCAGAAAGAGCTTTGTCTCCCTCAGGCACCACTGAAATCACACACAACAGACTCATTTTCAAAGTGTCTTTTGCTGTAAGGTGATGGATATTTTTTTTTACCCAGCCTTATTAAGCTTCTACTCAAATTATTTCTTTCAGTCAGTGTGCTACAGCGTCTAGCCAGTATTTTGTAAAATCCTTGTGTGTTTCTGCCTTTGACAAAAGTATTGGTATTTGTAACAGTCTCTTGTGAAGTCATTTTTTCTTCTTTTCCTCTGAGGAGCGAGAGATTCATAACATGACTCCCTGTTATGCAGCTTGATGCAGTTATCTTCTACATCAAGCATCCAAGGTAAGGAAGAGTCCTCCTTTGCAGCTTCGTCAGGAAGCACTGGTAGTAATGCTGTGACCCTGCCTGGCAGAATTGTGCTACAGGTTGCAATAGCCAACAGCCAACCCTTGGGGCGGGTAAGGCGGTGGAGACTGTTCACTGAAATAAATTCTGGTCCATCCTCAAACTGCTTTGCATGCAGCTGCATGGAGACCTTCCTTCCTCTAAAATGCACATGGTGCACAGAGAAACTGCACGCCGCGTATCGCACCTTTGTCTTTACCTGCTCTCTCACAACCTTACCCTTCCTGCAAGGTGTTCTCCAGGGTTGGATACAGAATTTAGCTGTGAATTTCAACAGAAAGCATCAGTGGAAGATTAGGTGAAAATGTGTTCCTGCTTGGTTTGGGCATAAAAATGTAAACTTCTGTAGAAATTGTGGCAGTTCTTTCCACAGCGTCTTGCAATTCCATGCTGTCTGTTGAGTTAAAGTTTGGTTTTTTTCCTACTGGCCTTGAGCAAAGATGCCACATTCCCGTATAAGTTATAACAGTATATCCACAATACTGTTTTTATCAAGCTTCTCAAGCTAGTTATTTTAAACCTAGCTAAGATATCTCAGTCATCAACAATGACACTGAGTATAAACATATGCCTCAGAAGCAAGGACAAGACATTCAGTTCTTACCATGGATGTGAGCAAGATAATCTAGGCAGCTTCAGCACTGTGTTTGCAACATGATTTATTTTCTTGTTAGCTAAATAAGAAAGCTATCTGAAAAACTGCCTCTCCTTTTACGACTATGGAGTTCAAAAACTGCGCAAAATATGAGCTCTTTTTGAGTCCAGAGGTCTCATATAAAGAAGAGGAAGATTGTACTGAAATTCAAAATGTCCATGTTGCCAATTTCAAGTATATAGCTATTCTGCACTCTTGAAATATTTAGGGTATATTTCAGATTATTTTTGAAGGCTACTCTTGATCAAGGAAGTTTTAGTTATGTAGGATGGAAAAATGAAGTCTGGAAATACTTGAAATACATTGGTGACATTTCAACCACGTTACATTGTTTTTTTTGTTTTGATCAAAAGCAAATATTTGTTTCTATAGTTCAAAACTTGCAGCATGGTATGAAAAAATGAGGATTGAAAATGAAATGAAGAACAAAAGAGTAGAAAAAATGAATCAGAATCTGCACTTACAAGATGTATACCTTTTATTAATCTGAAGCAAGTTTTTTTTATAAATATCATTTTAACCTAGGCACTTTCCTAATTATTAAGTTACGAATGAAATGGAATGGCTGCATAGTAGTTTCTGATATAGTCACAGCATAATATCTTACAGCCTTGTGTAGAGAACAGTTATACTCCTTCAGAAATATTATATTACAAAGTACAACATAGAGGACACAGTGTATTTGTATATGTGCACTGCTACGGTAATGGAAGTGTTAGAATCCTCTGGAAATGTCAGCAAAAATATTTTTGTTTTACATTTTTTCTTGAAGGTCTTTTATATAAACCCGTGTCTTCATAAACCAGAGTGGGTGTCAAGAGATCTGAGTTTATATAACTGCAGAGTGGAATTTTTTGGAGTAAGTCAGGACTTTTTTATTCAAATGTTGCATGTAGAGGGAGGAAGCCTAATTTTGGAATACATGGGTTTTGGATGAGAGTTTTGAGATTGTACTATGCAGTGATCAACACAGATTTGCAAAGAATGCTTCTGTTGCTCATAAAGGCTTAACAATTGTTGTTGAAATACAGTATTGAAAATTAAATAAAAAAGAGAAGCATAAAAAGCTGTCATTGTTAAGACTCTCTTCTTTAGATTGCAAATGAATTTCTCAAAGGAATGGTAAAACTGGGAGGATCAATGCTGAATATTTGAGGATGTGGAGCACCTTAGAATGAAATATATTACTGTTTGATTTGCATTAAAGTGTTTGCGTACAAGCTTTGTGACTCTTGGTCCTTTTTGCAGGAAACAAAATTTCTACACTGACACTATCTTATAGGCTATTCAGTAAACAAGAAACTGAAATCTGATGAACTTTTAAAACTGCACTAGAGTTAAAGACACAAATAGTTGTCTGGGGATAAAGAGAAAAGATCTGGAAGACAGAGACAGAGAAACATGAGGTATTGTTCATTGTATTGAAACTAGAAAAATGTCTTAGGATTGAACTGAAATCTAGGCAAAAGGACCACGTGCTAAAAGTTACAGTGTGCATTATAGTCTCCAATGCACTGACACTGGCATCTGAACTTTGCAGGTCAGTATTAGTGTTGAAAACTTACACTGTTTTTAATTTGGTAGCACCTAGAACTGGTGACTTCTATGAGAATATGGGACATAAACTGAATAGTTTTCTTTACTAAGATCCAAAATAATTTCTTCAAATATGTTGGATAGGTGTTGTTTTCTTTTTTTTTTTTTGCAGAGGCGATCCATACATTGGGATTCTATCAGGACTGCTTCTTCGTAGGTTTGTCCAAGGCAATTCTATCCGTCTCCTAATTGCCCCATCTATCCTGAAGACGTCTCTAAATTTTGTTTCAAGTGTCTGCATTAGAATGGATCATCTTTTTTGTCCTCTCCTGCCAAGAGGTCTATGCAGATTCCAAGTTCTATGGCGTTTGGGTTTATTTGAGATGATAAATCACATATATCAGTCCTGTTGAGTGAGCAACAATGGTAGTGAGGAGGAGATGATCTCTGGGTACAGTTTTATGTTGGTAAAGCTGGGAAAATTGGCATCTCTTTAACCAAGCTTAGAAGAAGCTGTACTCAAAAAGCAGGAGGTCCGAGATACTCATCAATTCCACTGGTGCCGATTTTTACAAGCCTGGCATGCCGGCTCTCGTTCATCGCTGGTGAAAATGCATAGCTAATGGTGATGACTATGTTGAAAAGTAGTGTTTTGTAGCTGAGAATTTGCTCTATCATGTGGTATTATTGTGCCCTTTGTATCTGTTGTAGTTTCCATGGAAATAAATAGGGGGCATTACTTCTGGAGAGACCTACATGCATCATCTGTTTACCTTTTAAATGTGTATTCTTTGTAAGTTAAGCAGGGGAACTTTATGAAAATGAAATCTATTTGTTACTGATATTATGGTAACATCTAGATGTCAGGGCAAAGCACTGTCTCTGACCGATAAGTTTTTGAAATAAACACTCAAATCAAAGTCCAGTTTGTGTAGCTGGAAGGCTCCTCCAGCACTAGAATTGATATTAGGTCAGTGATATTATGTGATGAGCACATTTGTTTTCAACTGGTTTGATAGAACCTTGTAAAGAACAAAAATCTCCTGCATGAAATAAATTTCAGTCTCTATTGCCTAAAGCAAGAGAACGAGAGGAAAGAATTAGAGCCAGATTTTGATGCTGCTTCTCTTCCTATCAAGTTAGAGATTCATGGCTGCAGAATCTCCTCCCAAAATCTAGTCTTCAGTGAGATGGAAAAGGATGGTGACTCCCTAATTTGTTAGCAGGGGTGGTTTCCCCCTAGTCCCTGCGTGCTAGTTTTATTATTACTTTGGAGATTTTCTGCCCCTTAATGTGAATCAATAGTTTCATTAATGTGGAGGAAGCAGCTTGCATCTCCTTTGGGCTAAACGTGGCTCTTTCTGTAATGTTTTCTGCTTAGGCACATAAAAGAACATTCCAGGTAGTAGTAGCGATAAAGGGACTTTTATTTCTGTGAAGCTAAAAAGTAAGTAAAGCATATACAAGCTTAAAATAGCATGACATAACATAATAGGTCACTGGATATAATTTTCTTTTGTTACATGGCTGTAACCATCCGTGGCTGAAGGACTGGGCCATCCTTCAAGTGGTCCTTTCTCTTCCCAGTTCTCTGTGTTTGCTTTTACTGCATTCATCAAACTGCTCCACTTGTGCCATTTCCTCAGCCTCATAGTTGCATAATGGGAGAAGGAACTGCTAAAATAATTTATTGGAGCAGATGCAATGAAAATTGAGGGATGAATGATTCCACATTTGTTTTCTTTCCTTCATTTGGCTGGGCACTTAGAATGTGTGTGATTTTTTTCTTAAAGTTTTAACTTTTCTGCAGTCATTAAAAAACAGAGACAAAGTAGACTATTTCCCCACAGAGTTTCCAGAGTTGGGAGCACTGCTTTGTACAGAGAAATGCATTGATTCAGGGGGAGAGCTATCTAGATTTCCATTGGTGTTTTAATCTCTTGTCAGACAGTGAATCTAAGCAAAGTTATGCTGAATGGGTTTGATCCTTAGAATATGCATTTAATCCCTAAGGCAGCTGTGTCCATGGTCTGCTTGCAGGAGCCTGACTCTTTTCTAGCCCTTTGTTAATCCAGCCCTAGTGCTTTTTTTTCCTAGTTGCAATAGTGAGCAAAGTATTGATTGGTCTTTCAAGGGGGCTAGACTCCATCCTGCAATCTGTACACAGTTAAGGCATAGTTAAAGAAAATCTCTTGTTCTGTGGCTAAAGCAGGCTTCTTGGCAAGGATGAAATTTGGAGCTTAAGAAATAGTTGAGACTAGCTGAGGACTCTGGAGGTGCTCCCATTCCACCGCTGCATAACCAGAATACGCACCAGCCCTCTTATTTAATGGCTTATTTGGATCCACTCCTCTTCTAAGTTCAGGCCCCCTAATCCTGCCATGCTTGCTTCCTTAAACCCTCACTTCTATCTATGACTTTTAACTTACTTTTCAGAATGATTTCAAGGAAGATTATAAATAAGAAGATGCTATAAGCACCTAGAAGTTTTTGCTCCCTCAGCCCTCCATCATTTTCAAGTTTAAGGCTGTTTTATCTTCTATTACTCTTTCCCTTACACCTTTCTTTATTTTGGTCTTTCCTTTACTGATAAAGATGAATCTGAGATGCTCAGGTCTTGCTTGAAATATGATGGTCTTCAAAATCACAAATTTGTACCTACCAGGGTGGAGGGCAATGTACCTAGATAATGTTGGCCAAAACTGGCCAAACAGAATGCTAATCCAAGACTAATGTATTAAATCTATTCAGTTCCTAGGGTGTTTGGAGCCGCTATTGTGTATTGTCTGTTCTAAAGTCAGGAGCTTGCTGCAAACTTGGGATCTCAACCTATTTGGCTTTTTATCCTTCTCTGAGGCTTAAAGGAGTTCTGCTTCAGGATTTGGCTCAAGTGTGTCTATTAAGCATGCCTTGCCAGACTCTAATTAGACCTGCTACTTGAATGCTGAGTAGCTTTCTTCTGTTTACTATTTGTGTGGATTAAATTTGATAGATTGCAGTAGAAGAATATAAATGAAGTGACTGTCTAGCTCTGGATTTTCTCCATCTTCCCTTGATGCACTCATAAGAATCAATTGCAGTTGCTTATTATTTTTAAGTAGCAGTTAATTTGAGAAAACCTGATTCATTAGCTCTTTTCATTTTGCTGATTTGATTTCAGCCTTCTGCCCATCTGGGCCAACCTACATACATGGTTCTAAAACCAGAGTGAAAACATCGCTGAAATTAAGACAGCCCAGTGAGGCGCTGTCTGTAACAGCACGCTCTGAACCTCTGTTCTTGTGGGAACAATTCTCAATAAGAGAAGTGTTATTCTGCATTCATTCTCCCATTCAAGTGTCTGTTTGTTCAAAATCTGGGAATAGCGTATGAGACCGTATAGTTGCACAGACAGAGAAATTATTTCCTGAGTAGATCAGTTATCCTCTCTGGGGATGTTCCAAAAAATCCCACTCTCACCATAGGAACCGTAGAATTAATCTCCATAGTCGCATGATGCTTCTAGAAAGGGCCTTATGGTCAGCGTCCTGTATCTGTGCAAATCCTCTTGAAGTTAATAAAGAATCCTGAATCAGGATTGTATGCTAAGCGTGTAAGCTCTTTAGGTTAGGGCTAATATCTTCCTCCAATTATTAAAAAAAAAAAAAAAAAAAGAGCTTTTAAAGATGTATAGCTTTGCAGAAGTGCCTGTGATATTCACTTAAAAAAAGAGAGAGAGATTCAGAACCTGGGAGGAGACAGAGTTGTCCTAGCCCTGGATGCAGGAGAAGGAGTCACCACAGCAGTTTTTACAGGTGCACTGTTATGTGACACGGGTAAGAAGAGGGTGCATTCCTCTGTTCTGAATCAAGGGACAGGGGAGGATGACTATCTCTTAGTGGTCTCCCTACATTTAAATCTAGGCTGATTCCTCTTCACAGCTTTTTAATTTTTTTTTCACACCATAGCAAAAAGACAGTATAATATACTGAAAGGTACTGGATGGTTCTATGTGGATGAAACATTACTTTTTTCATTATACAGAGGGAAGTTGAAACGTTATTTGTAGAGGATAAAGGTGAACTTTGCTCATGATTTTATGAACTTCTTTATTGCACAGTTCTCTTTGTGCAAATAGCCCTTGACACTCTCTTGCCTTTTGTTATTTCCAGCAGATTGGAGTCGTTTGTTTGTTTGTTTCAGCTGAACTGTGACAAAGCAGCAGGTGAGGGCTAAAAAGAATCAAGGTCACTTTCAGGTTTTGTGCAAATATTTAGAGGGATTTGTGAAGTTCTGTAAAATTCAATTAATTTGCTTCCTACCTCCTTTTCCCTAGAACATTGGTTTGCAATTCTGGAAAAAACATTCCAAAAGTGGAGCTGGTAGCTGTACTGGGCTAAGGCTGTGGGGTTGGTGTTCACTTTAATTCTCATGCTGATTGAAGATGTCACCCTGGAACAGCTACTCATTGCTGATCCTCTGATGGGGGTTTCTGCCCTCTCTCAGCAGAAAGAATAGCATGGCCTCTGCAGTTTTCTGCTTCAAAATCAGCCTGAAACTCAGGCTTAACTACATGGTGTTTTCTGAAATGAAAGAAAGATGATTGAAGGGACTCCACTAACAAGGAGGGAGGGGAGCAGAGAGAGCTCCGATGGCCATGGAAAACAAACAGCTCAGTTCAGTGGTATCTTTAGCTACATAGGTACATCTGGAAGAAGACATCTGTCCACAACCTAACTCAGCCTTTGGCTTTACCACAGAATTATTAACCTTGCAGAAATAAATAACTGCATGAGGTTATTGAAAAAAGTAGAAATGATCTCAAATCAATCAATGCAATGCAATCAGTCTGATTTGAGGATCTGTGTTTCTGACTGCCTGCATTTATCTGCCTGTGACTAATCCAGCATTGACATCTGTGTCTTTTCCTCACCTATTCTGAGTTCTCACTTGTGCCTGATTGAGACCACTCTTGTTCAATCACAGCCAATTCAGAAGTATCTATCAGTCTCCAGCCAGGACCGGATACCTATTAAAAAGTGTAGACATTGAATTGCTTAGTCCTTTCTCTCAGTGCTGCTTGAAAAGAGCCTGACTTGCTCAACACTCAGACTACAGCTAGTGTAAAGGTCAGAAACATATTTGGTACAATATATCTGTTTGAAATGTCAAGTGATATGATAACTTTTCCATAAACTAATAGGTTAATCCAATATGATCACTGAGAAAGAAATAATCCTATTTTCAGATGTTTCCTCAGGACAATACTGTCATGAACACAGATACTGAATTTCTGATGGCTGAAGAAATGGATTTTCTATGTTGTTTGTACGTACGTTGCTCCAAAAGTAATGCCTCCTATTTATTTATTTATTCAATGAAATCTACAACTGATACAAAGAACACAATAACTCTATTCGATAGAGCATATTTTCAGCTACTAAACATTGTTTTTCTACATAGTCACCACCACTAGCTGACTCGCATGGATCAGCTGACCCATTTCATGGCATAACAGCTGTGCATGGCAGTATGGAACATGGCTTGTTTCTCACATCGCTATCGCCACAGTTGAAATGCACCACCCACCTCCTCACTGTGCTCACATCCACTGTTTGGTCTCCAGAAACATTCAATAAATTTCCATGAATGTCAGTGGGTGCAATTATTTCTACAGGGAGGAATTCAGTAACACACCTTTGCTTCATATGCACTTCCATGTCAGACACCATTGTGTCAGACTGCCCCTCTGCTGCCATCTGTCACATGGCAAGAAAATGTAATGAAATACTGGGGGGAAGGTTCAGTCTCCACTGCCGTATCACCAATATCCACCTCTGACCTTGATGGCCAACACAATAAAATAGGAGGCAATACTTTCAGAGTGGCCCTCGTAGCAGTGTACTTACATTCACGAAATTCATTCAGCTTTCAGTAGTGCAGGATGCTACAAGTGGCTGTCTGCAAAACTTTCATAAATACGCAATGAAAAATCAGTAGTAATTATGAAGCAAGTCAGTGAAGTACAATTTTAGTAAAATGCTTTATGATCAGCACTAAGGAGACTCAGGTAAATAGGCATATTTTCCTGATTTCTTGTTAGACGTACTGTCAGGGAAGAACGTGGATTTTTGTAATCTCATGCAAAGTTTATGGAACTCATTGCCACTCATTTTTTAACTTTAGCACCATCTAGTGTGCATGATAAAAACAATTTAAAAAAAATAAATAGAGGGCCGGTTCTTTAGGGCAGTTAGCTGTGGAAGCTCAAGTATGTTGTCGGTGTCAAAAGGAAACAAGCACATCTGAGTTTGTCCTGCTAACTTTCAGTAAAACAAGTTTCAAGTTTCTTATACCATCTCATGGGCACCACAGCACTTTAACTTGAACCTTATTTAAGTACTTGCTTGCACATAAGTTTAACACAGGAAATGAAATGCACAAAAATGAAATACTTATTTACCAGCAGGTTAAAAAAAAGTCAAAATACCAATGTCTGTTTTGTCCTAGTGCAAATATGCATTTGTATATTAATACATGTATGAGTGTTGAGCCGTGCACATTGCTGCAAGTTGATGCGGTTTGCTCCATCAAGCTTCTATCTTTCAGCTAAGTGAGTCTTGGCAGATGTTATCTAGATCTTGCCCAGACTTGGAATACAGTCAGAGATGAATTTCTTCCCTGTGTGCCTGGATCAGAGTGTAGTGCATTAGTGAGAAATTCACTGTGCTGTTACTTTTCCTGTTAGCATTGCTTCGTGCAGCATGTGCTCCACGTCTTGCACTTACCTCTGGTGCTAATGAACTTTGTATCACTATTCGCAATACATTTTGTTGTAAAGTCCCTCTGTTCCAACTTCTGCCCTCTTTCTAGTCATCTGACATTTTTCAGTATTGCAAGACTTAGAGCTGCAGCATTACTAATTTTCATGCTCCTGTTGCAGTCATGGTTCTGCATCTTCCTACAAGAGCTCCCATGGTGAGAGAAAGATCTCCTGTTCCCATGTGTACTTCTGCTTTCCAGGCATTACAGATAGTTTTAAATCAGAGAAGGTTAAAACTTGTTGATTTACAAAAAAAAAGTTTATCATTTGTTCATCAAGAAAACAGTTCTTTAGGGAAGTGGAAGGGAAAGGAAGGAGTAGTTACTGTGATTTTTTTTGAACTCAAGGCTTTAAATTCTATTGATTTTTTCACTGCCATTATTTTATGAATCAGGGATAGCCTATGCAGCCAAGACTGTATTACTGTAAGCCAAATGTGATAAAACTACACAGAGATAATCAACTTTTTATAGGACTGAGGAATTTGGGGTGTTTCTCAGTTCAAACAAGGTAAGAGAGTTCTGGGGACATCACTGGTCTCAATGGGACCATGTAATTTTGCAAACTTGAGAGGTGCATGCCATCATATTGCTTTTCTGTATGACCTCGCTCCACTCTGAAATAATTTAAATCAATTACTGAAATTTTTAGTGCTTAATAGCTGTATTTGGATTAAGCTTTTGAAGCTGACCTGTCATGAACTGACTCATTACCCAGACATCTTGTCTCCAGCCTAGCAAAGACTGCAAACTTTTCACAAATGCCACACATCAAATGAAATTTCAGAATATATCATCCAGATTTAAAAATGATAAAAACTACATTATAGTTAGTGACACTGTCACCCTCAGGTTTGAATCTGTTCATTACCTTGATGTGGGATTGTTGTATGCAGCACCATCTCGGGAACAGATGAAGCAAATGCTCCTTTTAGGGGGATCCTCTGATCGGATGTGCCAAAGAAAGGCCACTGGTATCCTGGCTTGTATCAGAAATAGTGTTGCCAGCAGGAGCAGGAGGTGATCGTCCCGCTGTACACAGCTCTGGTGAGACTGCACCTTGAGTACTGTGCTCAGTTTTGGACTCCTCACTACGAGAAAGACACTGAGGCCCTGGAGTGCGTCCAGAGAAGGGCAACAAAGATGATAAAGGATCTAGAGCCCAGGCCTTATGAGGAGCAGCTGAGGGAACTGGGATTTTTAGTCTGGAGAAAAGGAGGGTCAGGGGAGACTTTACAGCTCTCTACAACTGCCTGAAAGGAGGTTGTGGTGAGGTGGGGTTCAGCCTCTTCTCCCATGTAACTAGCGATAGTACTAGAGGGGAATGGCCTCAAGCTGCACCAGGAGAGGTTCAGACTGGGTATTAGATTTCTTCTCCAAAAGGGTGGTCAGGTGCTGGAACAGGCCCAGTATAGTAACTGAGTCACCATACCTGGAGGTGTTCAAGAAACGCGTATATATGGTACTAAGTAACATGGTTTGGTGGGAAAATATTGGTGGTAGGTGGACAGTTGGACTAGGTGATCTTGGAGGTCTTTTCCAGCCTTGGTGATTCTATGATTCTTTTCCGTGATTCTATAAGTGTGTTTATTGTCTGGTAGTTTTATGATGTTTATTTCTGCTCAGATTGTAATATCAATACTGTTGAATCATTTATAAAAGACTAATTCAGTTTTTCCTTGGGAAAAGAAAATTTTTCTGCAAACCAGATGTTGTGTCTGATCTGAACTTTTATGGGTAAATTGATTACGAAAGCAGGAACTGCTTATTTTCCCTCAAGAGGAAGTATGCTGGAGAGCACAACACTGAAGTAATTTATAAGAACTATAAAATTATCAGTCTCCAATCTTACTCCCCACCACTACACACACACATCAAAAGACTTGCAGTCTCCTACATCATTAAGGTATAGCCTCCATTCCAATCTTACCAAAATTGGTAAGATTAAAAGCAAATAAATTAAAGCAAATTTATATTGTGGCATACAGCATAGAAAATGCCACCAGCCTGAGGGCTTAGTATGTTGCTTCCACCGTTGCTGAAATTGTTTTGCCTGCTTGAAGTACACACAACAAAAAGAATTCAGTCTCTTGGAGAGCTCTGCTTCAGTGGTTCTTCATTTCTTTATGTAATTTCTGAAAAGTTGAACATTTAATTCCTAGAAGTTTTAATATTCTGTGCACTAGCAGCTATTAAAGTTATCTGCATGGGAAATAACTACTTCCCACTAGTTCTTTACTGGCAATACAGGAATTCAGCATCTCACAGGGGATTTGGCTTTAACATTTGGAATATAGTTTGAGAGCTCTACCATTCTGCTTTCCTGGAATAAGCAAAGTTGTAATTTTTTATGGAATTTTTAGATTGAGTTTCTGTTTTGCAAACAGAGATGTATTTATTCCTTGTAAGAGTGTGGTTTTAAAAGCAGTTAGACTTGGCTTAATTCCTTTCTTCTTCAATAGTAGTTTTGCAGTACCTGTTAAGTCTACTGCAAATATTCATTAGTCTCCACCTCCTACATGAACTTCTGTAAAAGACAAAATCTAATGGATAGATGAAATAGCTTGGACTATCATTGTCATGAGGGATGGGGAGAGGACATCTGAATACTCAGAGTGAATTGTACTCTAAAGCCAGGCAGGGTTAATACCCCAGATCTCACAATCTGCATGGACACTTTCAGTGCTGGGGCAAGAGTTTGTGCTTGAGTGCTTGTGGCAGTCCCATACCAAATGTTTAAATCGGAATAATTTAATTCTTAAAGGCAATGAATGAAGAGGAGAGCTGCCTATCTGACACCAATGAATAGGGAAGTCTGAACACTAGCACTCTAAGCTTCTTACGAGCACAAATGAAATGGCTTTGAAAGGGCTATCTTGAGAGTCACAATATAATTCTGACAAAATTTTGTAATTTTCTTCATTTCATTTTGTGGAAAATCTAGCAACTGGATTCCCTGACACAGTCTTTTATCTACATGCTATTGATTCCAGCTGTGAAGATAAGGAATAGGCTGAGCTCACTGTGTTCCTTTTTTACCAGCTCTTCGTTATTGGTACTGCATGATGAAGACAGGCTTCCTAACTAAACACATGGGTAATATGCATTTCTACTTCTAATATTTGTATTGGTTAAGTCCAGAGGCCTCCAATCTTCAACTGTTTTTTGATCGTGAGTACTGCTTTGTGGCAGAGTCTGAAGGCCATATGCCTGCACGTTCCCATTTCCTCACCCTATAATTAACTCTTGAGAGCTGCTCCCAAGAATACTTAAAATCTTGTTGATCTTATAAAAATGAAACAGCCAGCCTTAGGAGAATTGGTTATTTTAACAGGCAGGTTTCATATGATGACACTAAGTAGGGAAATTAAGACCAAATGAGAAGCAGACTAATATTTGGCCTTAGTTATATCGAAGAGCATCCTTCATGGAAAATTCCAACTGCTATTTTTCATGTAAGTCTATTGTGTGCTGTGCTTTCGGGATTAATTGGATTAAATTATGTTAATCCCTCTCTGTTCGTGCCTGGTCATTAATGAAAGTTTTCAGTCTGTATATGTTGCTCCTGAAGGTACTTAGCTAACAGCGAAGTAGGAGGAGTTAATGATGCCTTTTGTTCTGGATCTGAAAAACAGGAGAAAGATGTTGGAAAGAGACAGCAGCCAGAGAAAGATGCATAAGGACACACAAGGTAGTCCGCTGTAAATGGGGCTTTTCTAGAATCCACAGTTGTATCCACCTGCACACTGTACTAAGAATGCTTCCCATTAAAAAAAACTTGTTCAGAAACAAACAAAAAAGATAGTTAAGAAAAGGCAGGACTGAATGACTTCCAGGTTTCACTAGGTAATAGCCCAGTCTGATTTAAAATGTTCCAAGCTGTGGATCCTTTGTCAGGGACTAGGCACAACCAATCTACATTTTTGCTGCTTAAAAAAACTCCCGTCTCTGTAGATTTATCAGCACAGAGCCCTGACTCCATTTCACTCCATTAGATTTGGCGATCATGTCAGATACACAGCTGACTCTTAGTAGCTATAAATCAATGCACCTTTTCTTGATTTCAATGATAATACATTTCCTGTTCACCTGCTGAAGACCAGACTAAGTATTTGCTGACTTGATTTCTCATTTGTGTTGCATTCTTTATTTTGAGTTAGATACAGTAGCTGTAGTTTTTCTTCTGGTTTCAACTTTTGCTCTGTTTTTATTTGTGAGGTTACAGCTGTATTTTAATACATTTCTCCTATTCTAGCAGGTTACCTTGAAGAATCTTACTGAATCAGAAAGTAGGACAGTATGTTTTTATGAGAAAAGAAAAACTGGAATCTTCATTAAAAAAAAAAATGCCCTCGTATTATTTCCCATAAGTAGCAGCCACATTTCTGTGCTGTCATTTAATCCAAACTTTGTTTGTTTTTCTTTTTTTCATCGGGCACTTCCAGAATACAGGAGGCAGTGATGTGGGACTGGTACATGGGGCTGTATAACTTCTCTTTCTTACTTATAAAAAAGTACAGAGCAGAATAATGATAGTATGATTTTGTGCCTTGGGTTTCTTTTCACAAGTGTATCTAAAAATGTGGAACAAGTCCTAGTATTTCCATAAAAGCAAACTACTGCGGTGTATTAACTTGCCAGTTCTGTAGTGAGCCCCAGTAAAGGCTAGAAAGGCTCATTTTGTAAAGCAGACATTTCTATTTGCAGTGAGTGAACAGAAAATTCACTGAAGACCTACATTTAATTAAAATTTAATAAAAGTTTAGTCTTCTTAATAGAACAGCATGAGAGAAGGTGTAATGTGTATTTTGATCTTTCATGTTTCAGAACTAATTTAGCTGTTATTATCCTGTGATCCGGAGCCTTAGCAGGAAGTTAGAATGATAGGATGAGAGGGAATGCTCCAGGGGAGTTTCAGGTTGGATATTAGGAAAAACTTCTTCTCTGAAAGAGTGGTGAGGCACTGGAACAGGCTGCCTAGGGAGGTGGTGAAGTCACCACTCCTGGAGGTGTTCAAGAAATGTGTAGATGTGGTATTTAGGGACGTAGTTTAGCAAGCAACATTGGTGGTAGGTAGACGGTTGGACTAGATGATCTTAGAGGTCTTTTCCAACTTTAATGATTCTACGATTCTATGTTTTGTTTAAACATGATTTCTTTGTGAAAGTTATCTATTCCGTGAAAGATGCTTATTTCTAGCCCGTCTGTAGGGATTGAGACGTACTTCTCCAAAGGGTGCGTAATGCTCAGAGTAGCTCTAGTGGCAAAAGCTTGAATCCAAAGATTAGGATTCAAATACTGTTTTCTTGTATTAGAATAATTTACATTAGTATTTACTTGTATTTTGTATTATAAAAGTAGTATCTCAGCAAGTGTTTGCGTGTGCAGCTACCATTATAAGTGCATTACTAAGGGTGAATACTTTGTGCCATTCCGTTTAAGTGGTTGTGGATTTAGTTCTCCTTATGAAGAGAGAGCTCTTCTAAAGAAGCTCACCTCACTTTTAACCTCATCCAGAAATCAGCCTCTCAAATTGCTGTGTTCTGTTCAAAGCTTTCAGAGGTGGGGATGCCAGCTGGAAAGGGCTTTGTCTTCCCCTCCTAAGCACTTACTCAAAATGTACTCCTTTCCACTAAGCAATGGAAAGAGTTACTTGAAAGAACTAGTGTAGCTACAAGTAGTGAGCTCTTTTCCCTTCAAAACTAGATTCTAGGTACATTTACAGTCACTTAGGAATGTTCTGGTAGAGGGCTAAGAGAGGTTTTTGAGAAAGAAGAGAAAAACATCTTCTTGAGGCCTCTTTCATCATGCATGATTATGATGCTGTACAAGCATGGTCAAGAAGAGAACACTAGGATTTTGTGCCCATTTTACTGTTTTGTCTTCAGGGCAAACTCCCTCCCAAAAGCATGACAGAAGGGAAGTCTGACTTGCTGATAAGTGGACTCTGAACTTCTGAAGGGGCAAGTGGTCTCTGACAGTGTCCAAGTCATGATGTAATCATCATGGTGCAATGTGATATGCAGTGTCATGGCTTGACTTATGAAATTATGGAACAAGGGAACTTTGTTTTCAGTCAACAGGAAAGTGATCAAACCTCCAGCTCTTTGAAAGTATTTTTTTTTTTTTTTAGCTTTTAGTTTCAATTTAAAATTAAGGAAGTGGATTTCTTGCTGTGAAAATCACACTTCCTGAAACGATGTAGTTCCTTGGATGAGCAGAAAGAAATCAGACATTTGCAATGCCAGTTATCTTGAAGAATGCACACGCATACTTTTAAAAATGTCATCACCACTGCATGGCATGAGCATATTCAAGCACTAAATAATAGCTAGATATGAGAGCCCATTGTTACATGATCGCATGGCAGTTTGTGGATAATTTTCAATGGGTGGAATAGAAACTTGTTCTCAATAGGCTTTTGTCAAGTTTCAAAATAAGAATTTTAATGATGTTCAGATATGAATGATATTTTTGTCTGTATGAAACCAGTGAAATTTCCTAGATAAGGTGGGAAATGACAAAGGTTGATAATCTCTTGAATAAAAGTATAGCTTTGAGCGTTGTGTTCGTATTGGTAGGAGGGGCCTCATCTTCTTGTAAAGGCTTTTTTAAAGATTTAAGTGTGCTCATTGATGACTTCATTTTTCACCCTTTCACACAGCATGAGGATTAGTAGGAAAGACTGTTGATTGATTCTGTCTTACCTTTCTGATGCTTGGATATGGCACAGGACGGTGATAAAGGGAATTTTTGAACTCAGAACTGAGTGAGAAGTGCTTCTGTGTCCATTGTACAGGTTGGCTGTGGTTGGAGTTTCTAACCAGAGTGCAGATGAGGTGCTATGGCAAAACTCCATTCCCAAGAAACAGCTTGGATGAACTGCTCTGTTCTGTAGAGGGAACAGTTCATCAGAATTCCTTTGTATTAGGGAGGACAGTATTTTTACTGAAGACACTGTGTCATATCTATCAGATTGAGTGGATAATCTAGTATCTGAACAAGACAGAAATATCAATTAGGATAAACAAACAGACAATGAAGTAATATAAATGTGAAGTGTCCCACTAAATAAAACAGCTATGGTTTGTATTAGTATTCAATACTTGCATTTTATACTAGCATTTATGTGCTGCTGTTTATTCTGCTTCACCCTTTAGAAAGCTCATTATCTTTTGGACAGTTTCTAGATGCTCAGTGAGTAGCTGCAGTCAAAAAGAATGAAGAGTCTTCCAGGTCTGAACTTTGCTGTAATTACCACACTTGCTTTAATGTTTTGGTATTATCATGCTAATGCTGGCATTACATCCTTTGGCTCTGATTTCTGCAACTCACTCTGCTTTGCTTTGCAGGGCAATATGTAAAAAAATATCTCACAGTTAGATCGCATACTAAATTTTGGCCCTTGTCTTCCTTGCTGAAGGATGAGCCACAGTGCTTTGCTCTTCTGTAACCTGCACTGGCTGCCCAATATAGCTGACTGGTGTTTTTTGTCTGTAGACAAAGAACGCACAGTTGCTCACTGAGTTCCAGAAAAGGTCCACGGTTGAGGCATCGATATGGCAAACTTGGACTGACACAACAGGTAGGGCACTGGACAAACTTATGATGCCCTTATGACATTTCTTAATATATGGAAAGCAGTCATGTGAAATGACTTTCCTTTGTCATAACAAACAAGGTAAGGAATTTGTTCTGTAACAAAGTTCACAATGGAGGCATGCTGTGTAGGGACAAGTCTGATGTCAGAATCACCAAAGATTGTTTACAGAATATTTTAGTACTTGAGTATGCTTGAGCATGTGGAATATTTTTTTTTTAATAAGAGTTTTCTTTTTTTTCTTTTCTGTTTTTTTTTTTTTTAAATCCCCCTAGGATCAGTAGGGTTGGTGTAGTGATGCATTTTGTGTGTTTAACTTGTGTTGCTTGGTAAGTCAGAATAGTGAGTTCATGGAGGCTGGGGTCCCTATGCTTCCTTGCACCTTCACAGGACTAGAAAAGAGAGGGCAGTGTAGGGCTGGGCTGAGCTGCCTACTGGGGTTAAACCACACTGATACGCATTCCAAGGAGCATCCCTCTGCCTCAGCTGCCAGAGGGAAGACCAGTCAGGAAATTTCATATTTCCCATTCAGGGCTGATGGAGCAGCTGCTCCTCCCTTAGTCCATCTGCTGGTGGCACATCTGTGCCGTCCCAGAAAGCTGCCTCTGGGAAAGCACAGCTCTGCCTTCCAGCTACGGCTGAACTTGGCAGCTGCTCAAGAGTTATGCATGAATTTTGACTGTGCCTTTAGAGCAAAAGATTCTGTATTCCAGTTGAATTGTGCTGGTGTAATGTAATGGAGAACGGTATCTGCTTCCCTCTTGCTTTCAAACATGTATTTAAATAAACATACTGGATTGTGTATATTGCAGACTATTCCATGCTAGCGATATGACAGTCCTGATATGGAAGTACCATTGCGTACAATGAATTACAATGAAAAACTTTCATGAAGTTTTTCAGTATTTTCCACAAACTAATTTTTAGGTCACATAGAACTTATTTAAGAAATTGTAATAAATTAAGTTGTCGCAATATGCAAGATCTTATCATCTCTAATTGCTAACCTGCTATAGAAGATAAAAGTAGACATACAGCTAATGAGGTAAAATTATTACATGAAACAGTCCTATAAAGTTTTCTACTTTAATAAGTTTTTTATTCTAGAGATCTCCTCTGGTCCTAAACTTAGTCCATGGAAACACCACTGGCCTGAAAGAATATGAAAAGAATATCATTAAACTGATTGGCTGTAAGGTCCTTGAGCAAAGGTTTTTGCAAAAAATTGCCATTGTAATATTCTGTATTGGCCCTTACTAGTATTAAAAGCATGAGAAACACAAATGCATGTCTTAAGCTGAAGAACTTTTGTTAAATAATAATAGTTCTGTTTGACTATCTTTGTAATGGTGTACTGAACTCATTTCATTTATTATTGGCTACCTTAAAATGATTAAGTATATTTTAAGAAACAGTATAAATGTCTGAAAATCAATTCTCAAGAAATACTTCAGAAGTAAAGTTTTTGAAGGCAACCTGATAATGTTGATTGGTGCCAATAAATGTTTTTTATTTCAAAGACAGAACAGTCTTCTATCACAGAGACAAAAACATGAATAACTGCAGTTACTCTGAAGCAAAGAATATTTCTTTTCTGTTCTGGAGAGCTTCTCTCCCCCATAACACGTGTTAGCGTCCAAACCAATTATTTCACATAATGGCTGTAAAGGCACGGTAATGGTTCTGTCACAGTAGGAATATTTCCCCTTTGAAAATGAGTGTCTCGTCTTCCCTGTGTTTGTTGACGATGTCAGAGAGACCATTTATTGTTGAATAACATGGCATTTTCTCTTCACTAAATTACAGAAGTCTAACAGGAGTCTATTTAAAGTCAGCTTTTGTTCAACAGAGGTTTTTTTGGAAAGCAAAGAATGGCTCGTCCTAGAAACATGGAGTTGCACACGTAGGCTCCTAATGTTTTGCATTTTTTTTGGATATTTCTATTTATTTATCTCTGATCTTACTTCAAGAAAAGATTTTAAAGAAATAAGCTAGCAAAAATAAAGCTTTTCTTTATTTTTTCTTTTAATATTCATTACAACAGCAAACAATAATTCAAATGCTCAAACAGTTTGTTATGTTGTTGTCATCTTGTACTGCCTGAGTCCTGCCCAGGCAATATGTAATTTTTTAATGCTAACATTGCTGACCCTATTCTAAGCAGGAGATCGGATTTGATGACCTCCCTGCTGAGGTGCCTTCTAAACTGACATATCCTATGATACCTAATTTTATTTGGAAAACATTTTTGAATTAAAAGTAGAATAAGATATCAAATGCTCCCTTTCCATCAAAGATTATTTTATTTTGAGAAATATTTATTGCCTCCTTATTACTTAAATTCTACTGATTTTCACAAGTATATACAGTGTTTGCATGTTCCTGTATTCTTTGATCAAAGCTGCACCCTGAAACAAATTTAACTAGATGATAGCTACGTGATCTGAAGCTACCAATCACAGAAAAATGTAAAGCATTCAGTTACTATACAAAATGCAGGCCTGGTGAGAGCAGCAGGTAATAGGACTCTTCATCTGATGAGGAACCCAGGAGCATTCAGAGCTGATTGCCTGGATGCAGGCTGCCACACTGCACAGCAGAGAGAGTAGGGCATGCCAATGCATCAAAGTAGAGGGGGGGAGACGGGGTAAATAGGATATCCCACAGTTCCCAGGTGGAAACAGCTCTTGGAGCAGCAAGCTCTGGTATGGTTATCCTGAAATGGCTGCCCTGCAGGTGAGCTGCATTGGAGGGCAGTGTCTGAGTGTGCCTCAGGTGTGTTGTCTGGGGCCTTGGTGGCCAGCACTTATTGCTCTCATAGCAGATGAGTGAGTGCTGTGGTAAAATCTCCAGAGTTTCTGAAGGATATTTTCTTAGTATGCTACATGATTTAATTTTTGGGAACCCCAGGAGACCTTCCTGCCTTTAGGAGAAAACTTTTTGATCTCTGAAGCACTTTGAATCACTTTAGGAGCCTGGGCCTTTTGTTCCTGCAGAAAGGTATTCCTCATAGGCCATGTGAGTCACTAATGGAAGTAGAGTAGGGCTTTATGCCTGCCTTACGTCCTGGGCTGAGATAGATCGCTCTTCAAGAGCCATTACAAACCAGTCAAGAAGAGGTCATTGCTTCAGTAAAATGTGTTGTAATGAAGATGATTTCATTCCTCTGTCTGGAATGGAAGAAGGCAGCTTTCAAGTGCATAAGTCCACCAGAACTGGGCTGCTTACTGCATTACAGACCCACCCTGTTGTGTATCAAATACCCAAATTCTTTCACATGAAGAACTACTCAAACGCACATTAAATGCATAGTCAGAATGGACTCATGCCTCTAAAAAGTCCCCCAAACTCAGTAAAAATAATTTGCTTTTTAAAAAGGCGTTCAGCTCTCTGAGCCATGAGATTGGTGCATAAGGCATATTAAGTTTTTCCATCAGCTTTAAAAAGTTTAAGTTTTTCATATCCATGGACTATAGGAATCAAAAATGTACTTCTTGTGGTAATCAGAACATGAGAATTCATGTCTGCTGTTTGGTTTCTTCTGGGATAGCTTTCTCGTATATTTTCAGATCAACTGTTGAAAATACAGTTAAGAGAAAAGATGTAGACAAATAAGGTGGAAGAAGAAAAGCTTTTTTACTAGTTACATTTTTTTTAACTAAGCTTCTTCAAATGCATAGCTAAAAAATGCACAATATTCTGTGTCTGATTTATGGCAAAGCTTAGAATTAATGATTTCGTAATACATGATAAGAACGAATTCAGAACTAGCAAGTGCAATGCTCAAATGCAGTAAACATTCAGAAGAAACAATAATGATATTGACACACAGAAGCAGAGACATAATTGGCTTTGAATGCAAAGCTGTAGTTTAGGCACCCATCTTGTTTGCTCAAAGGTTCTGCATCAGAGGTTCTTGCAATCCAGGTATGTGCAATTAATCTCATAGAAATCAACAACATTTTATGTGGGAACATGAGAGAAAACGATCCTTATTAAATAGGAAATAATTCCATGTTTCCATTCCTGCTTATGTTTATCTTGCTTCTACATTTCAAAAGCTTCTAATTAATATTTACTTTAAAGCTTGGTCTGAATGTCACTCATTCTGCATACATGGCATGGGAGTGAGCTGTAAAACCATTGAACTGCTGAAGCAATATACCACCATGAAATCCAGCCCTACCAACAAAAGTAGAAATAATGTAGTATCCTAAATGCAAAGCTAAATAGGTACATAATTTCCCTAAGTAATCTGCTTTTATATTGGTTTTCTCCAAATAGTCAGACTGATTGTACTTTTTTTAGTTAATATTATTTTGTAGAAAAAGTGTTTTTTGGACAAAAATATTTTCACAAGTAATTCACTTGGGATTATTTTCTTTCAAATGGCTCAACATACCAAGACACAATAAGATATTTCATTGAAATACTCTGCTACATCACATCCTGAAAATCATGTTTGTCTTTTCAAAGGTTGTAAGATTGGGATCTGAAGCTCAATCTTGGGATCCCAAGCACACTTAAGTTGTTCTTGATGTGCTTTGACCACAGACTTCCATGATGTCTGATTTCTCTCATTGTGAGAAAGAGTATGTTGCAACATTGAAAATGTAGGGCAACCTAGAAGAAAAATCTGTGATAGAGACAATAATACAACGTATTAGAACTACAGCTGCTCTGGATTTCCCAGCTGACAATGTTTCTGATTTGATTTTTTTTTTCCTGAAATTATTTCTGCTGTTTGGTCTTTTTTTGAGGGGTGGGAATGGTTGTGAGGAATTGAAACAGTGCTGATTGCACTTTCAATGTTTTTCATTTTTGTTAATATTTTTTTCTGAGAAAAAAAAATTCTTTTTCTACCAGCTTCTTTTTAAATCAGTGCTTAGCATTCATTATTGATAATGAGGCTGTGTGATATGTTTTATTATGAATGTATGAACTTCTTCAGTTCACTAGCTCAACAAATAAACATTTACAAATGCATTACGTTTGGGGGGGGGGGGGGGGAATCTCCTTCTGCATCTCAGCCATGGGTCCAGAATTGATTTCTGTTAATTTTCCTATGAATAAAATGTCAAACATCGATGTTTTAAAATGGAAACAGAAAGGCTGGTAAAAAGTATTAATCACATTTCTAATTAGAAGGCAGTTGAATGTGATTAGTGATGTTGATGCTACTTGAGGAGTTGCACTGGCAACTCTTGGCAAATATTTGTTTTTGAAATGTTGGCTATCCTGTAGTTGTTGTACGGATCTGACTTCAAAGCTATATTTAATGATGGTAGAAAGGATAAGACTCCAAGTTCAGACATGTACACTGGGCTTTGATCTCAGATAGGAAATTCAAGAGATGGGAAAGAGCTGTGGTTCCGGCCACTGGCTGGCCATGGAAAATATTTAGGTTTAGCTGAACAAGAAATATAAATAAGGTAAAATGGCAGCCACATGGCTTTAATAAACAGTGAATACCTACTAAAATTATATGACAAATACTTCTTAGGGACCCTAGGGTCCGATTTATATTCCTAGGAGTAATGTTTTGAATTTATGCTGTGAATACTTGCAAAAAAGCAGCAAATTACTAAACCATCTGCTCATGGATCATTTGAAAGAAAATTGTCAAAAAACCCTTCAACCAGTGCAATGTTTCATTGGTATTTGATGAGAAGAACAAGCACAGGCAGCAGTCTACAGTCACTGAACTGAAATGTGAAAGTACTGATTTCTTATCCCAGCAGAGTTACAGCTCTGAATTGTTAGTCAATTCAGGTTGTGCTGTTTTTATCCTGGTTAGTCTTTGAGAAAGGACCTTTTCTTACTTTACTGACCTGCAGATAATAACCACTGTGTGAGCTGTACACTATAAGTAGTTCATCTGGCTCTGCTATCATTCCCCTGTAAAGGAAATGGCACCTGGAAGGGGAAAGCTGCAAATATGTGCCAGTGGGGAAACAAAACAAAACAAAAAAATACCTTTAAAGTCAAGTAATAAACACTGTCTATAGGGTAGTATAGAATTATTTAGTAACACATGCAACAGCCATCATTTCTGAGATTGAAGAGATCCATTGTTTGTTGTGTGTCAGTATGATCAATGGTTTGTTTTTACATTACATCAACACAGCTTTTCTTCAATATGTTGCAGCATTGAATCAGCTTGTTACAGTGCCTGAACACAATTCTTACAAGAAAAATGGCTGTTGGCCCAGTAGCAGGAACTAATACTTTATTTGTATAAGACATCAATTACTACAATGAGTAGGTGCCCTGAAAACATATTCTCCAGAAACTGGCTGCTACCCTTTCCTTTGAGAGAGACGTCGAACAGAGGAAAAGCTCTCCTGGTAGCTGTTCCAAATGAGGATTTCTCTCTCTTTTTGCTACATGGAATTTGTTTCTGGGTTTTTTATTGAAATGAGGTAAGGGGTAAAGTCAACAGCAAATGGAGCCTGCGCAGAAGAAAATCATATCAGAGGATCACAGAAAAACAGAATTTGGAAAGGATCTTAGAGTGAAAAGGACATACATCCAGCCCCACTCAAAGCTGAGCCAGATTAGATAATTGTCTTAATTGGCAGCCTGTGCCAACATGTTGCTATAAACCCATCTAGTAGTTGAGATCAAAGAAAGTACTGCTACATGGACATCGGACACTGTAGAGAAGAGAACCCAAGTTGAAGCTGCTGCTTGTTGGTGCACAGCTGCTGGATGGCCTCCATGCCTCCCTGGAGCAGTGCCTGGGGAGAGACTCTGTTTGTGCCTGTGTGAGTGTAAGGCTTTTTCGGCCAAACCCTACCCCTTGCTTGGTTCGCTTAATCAGATGAGCTTAGCACTGTCATACTACCAGGTGTTCTTTTTCCCTTTCTTTACCAGCCAGTGTTACTCTGTGGAGAAGTACCTCCCAGTGCAGCTCTTTAGCTGCTGTAAAATATGGCAGTGGGCAAGGCTGGAGCAGAGTGGTCACATGTGGGCAGATGTGGATTAGCTGAAAACTGCTTCTGTGTGCAACACAAACAGCCCCTGGTCATGGAAGCAGATAGCTTGCAAAGATGTAATTTTAATAGTAGTTGAACTTGCAGCCAAGAAATTGTTCTTTCTTTCTCAGTTAAGTGAAAAGCTTATAATTAATTCAAAACTCTGAGGACTGTGTTGCAGATAAAAGTCTATTCTCTCTGGCTTTTGGGTCTTGCATACTTAGCATTAGGTCAAAAGAAATCAAAATAAGTGTAAAATGCTTCAAAAAAAAAAAAAAAAAAAAAAGAAGCTTGCTAGCTAGACAGAAATATTTCCCATTATTTTTTTTGAGTAGTAAATGTTTCAGAAATCATGTATGCAAATTTCTTTTTCTTGACCAGGACCAATGAATGTAGCTGGTTTGCACCTTTGCATGGAAAATTGCAGAAAATGTTTTAAAAACATCCTGAAGTATAAAAAAAGCACCTGTCACTGGCTGTTTTGACAGTCTGAGTCAGAATGTATGGTGATAGTCTGTAATCACAGGAACACTAGCTCATGCCAAATAGGTTGAGTGAGTTTTAATTTTACACATTTATGCCCATCTACAGCATACAAAGAACAATAACCCATTCAGTGAGGAAAACATATTTGGACAGGTGTTTGGCAGAGAACTCCCACTACATACAAGAATTGCAATAAACCCATTCAGTGATTACCAAATTTTTTGGAGTAATGCCCACCACATCTTACTCTGTACCAGCTGAAAGCCAAAAATACAGGAGTAGCATACTGGAGGATCTCTTAACACCTCAAAATACTCCTTCAGATATACATAAAAAAATTCTCTACCGTCAGTTGTATTTTGCATAACTTTGGGATGCTGCATTGCATACAAGATAACAGCAAATGAAAATAGTGCTTTGTTTTCTCTGCTTAATAAATTCTCCATCTCTGCTCAGTTGTCTGTCTACGGAAAATATCATGAGATGCAATGAAATATTAGAGAAGAGTCTCTTTAGGCCGTGAGGAACTAATTCCACACACAAATGACGGGCTTATGGAGCTCAGCTGTGGCTCTGACCATGTGCTGGGTTTGAAATTAGCAGTAAGAACCAAGTGTGCTTTTATAAGGATTTTTAAACAGGCTGGCTTTAATTTCATGATATCAGCATAAGGTAGGTTTCATTCAGTTGGAAGAAGATCAGGTTAGCTTTCTGTAGCAATAGGGCATTGCCTTTCCTTCCGGAATTTTTAAATGAGAAATGAATCTGGATGGTAATTCTGATTGTCTACAATGAGCCTCTCTGATAAGAACTACTGATCTGTCATCAATTCCCATCTAGAAGCCTATCAAGGCTAACTTGGTATCAATTTTTTAAGGTAGAAGTGCTTGCTAGAGGAGGGAGGGGAAAAAAATGTTGAGTTGAATTATTTTTCTCAAATAATTTCTTTTTTTTTTTTTTTCCATGACCATTTTGAAGAACACATAAAGGGCTCAAGTTCTTCTTACCGTCCCTAGTCACTAACCTCACTTATATAGCTCTGGAGTAAGCAGATGAAGATAATTATATTTCTCCTAGTGCTGCTGTTTTTTGGCTACTGCTTACCGGTGGTAGCTTGGAAGTTTTGAATTAACTTCGAACTTTAGCTAGCTTTGTATTTTGAAATTGCTCTATTGACTTGGTAATGTTGACTGTTGCCAAAGGAGGAGATAACATGATTTCTAATGTTTATGGAGGCAAGAAGTATTCAGCTATCATAAAGATTGAAACATAGTGGGATTTAGGGATGAATGATGCGTATGTGAAGTCTAAGTAACCTCATCTCTCATTGAAAGTAACAAGCACACTGTGAAAAGTAAACATTGAAGAAAAATGTCTCAACTGTGTGAACGCTGAGTTAACAGCAGATTAGTCAGTGTTAACAGAACTGAACTGCTGCTTTATGAAAACGCTGTGAAAACATAGCTGCATCAGCTAGTTATACCAAGAAAAATGTATTCCTAAGTTATTTCCTGCATGACTCAAAGATGATAATTCATAACCTGATACACTTCCTAACAGAAACTTATCCTGATCTGTAGCTCTCCCCTAGAGTTTAGGTAATAAGGGTAACAAAGGACTCAGATGTGACCACACAGTCTGTTCTTCACTGTGTTTGTGTTCCTTCTGCACTGGATACTCAGAGAACCAAATTTAGACTAATAAATTTGGCTTGATTCTAGACTATGATAATCAAGTCATGGAAGATTAATTTTATTTTCTTTTCTGATAAGTGAGGCAAAATTTACACTATGAGAAGCCAATTTCTGATCTCATTAGTTGCGTGTCAGTCTGTAGTGGTCCCATGACTTCAAAGCTCTGCTTCTCTTTTTAATGCCAATGCTCCATCTGTTCACCCCTGCTCTCACATTATTATTGTGTCTTCTGCTTCATACCTCAGTGCCTTTTTAGATGAATGTCCTGTGCCTGGACTAGCCTTACATTTTGTATGTCAAGCTTGTAAAACCTGTTATTGAAAGAACATATCAAAATGTATTTCTTATACCTCAGTTCTCATTGCATATTTTTATTTCATAATCAAAATTCTGACTTCACTGAAAATAATTGGAAAACTCCCCTTGGCTTCCTGATGGACAGGATTCACTGTCTGTGTCTGGATTTGTCTAAGAGAGATTGAAAAGTATTTGGGGCAGAGAGTTGGATAGACTTCCAGCTCCTATGGTAGTATATTGGACAGATTTATAATATTTTAGAGTGCTTAGCTCTTCAAAAGAGATTTCTCTACTTCTGTTAAATGAAAGCTAAGTCCCTCTCAGGCTGAGACTTTTTTGTTTGCCAGGCATTTTATAAATGTGGATTTCCACTCTCCAAATGATGCTGCAGAACTCCATTTTCATTATTAATAACATTTATACTGATTCACTCTACCTGCTGTCAGCAGTGTAGCTAAGGTCTCTGTATCAAGAACTGCGTCATACTAGATTTCCTCTAAGGAGGCAAGCCTGCTTCTCTCTGGTCTGTATTGCCTCCAGATGTGCTGCTGTTGTTATGTGTGGCTACATGAGTGTATCCAGCTCCCTCTGTGTGCCTTCTGTGTACAGGCCACCTGATGCTCAGGAATAGCCACAGTGCTCAAGTCCCATCACAGTCAGTTTGTTGACCTTGTGCAAGCAACAGTTCTGGACTGAGGCTGTGTGTCAGACTTGTCTCTTACCTCTGTTCTATTATCTACCCATCTTTTTTTGATGTACAGGCCAAAAAGCAACTTTTTAATTTAATTAATAGCTATAATGAGTATCAGGGGGTGCAAACACAATTCTGAAGAGGTTATACCATCTGAGTGTTAATGCTTTGAGTTTGCTTTGCATCCATTTATGAACTCTGGATTTAAAAGCAATACATAGTTGATTCTGGCATACCCTTCTGGTATGTACAGGCAATTGAAGCATGGAGTAAGGCAGCCACAATGCCATCAGGTTTTGGTGTGTTTTCCAGAATTCTGGTTGAAACAAACAGAGTAGGAAAGAAGCAGGTGTTTTATATAACAAAGAACAATGTGTATCAGCACTATATAGTTCTTTGGACTGTGTCCCATTTAGCCCAGAGCTTCAATTTCAAGATAATGCAGAAAATACCTAATAATCAGGAAAGGTAATAGTTAGGTACATAATTTTGATGAGTGAAAAATGAAAAACCTCTATGGAAGCAACAAGGAGGTTCAACAGAGCAGCAGTAATACAGACTCTAACTGTTATTTCTATAGCACAAGGTGTTGATATTTTTATTCACTGCTTTAAATATCCTGTCCAACGTGGTGTCAGCAAGAATTACAACACTTTCTGTCCTGTTCAGTAGCAACGTGAATAGACTAAAACTGTAGCAAAGATCTTTGGAAGACCAGTACTCTCTTTTCAAGTAGCAGCACATACAAAATGATGGAATGATCACCAGTAAGAAGTAAGCAGTAATTATGTTGAATGGGTATGTAGTGCTTGGTTTCCAGCTGTTCTTCTAAAAGCTCAAAAGATGGTCTAAGTAATTTCACTGCAAGCACGAGGAAAGAATGATCAAAAACTTCCGTCTGTCATTTTACTCATTGCTGCAGTTCTACAGTTGTGCCTGGCATTGTTGTTGCTTGAAGTCTGCTGCCTGCATTTGGATGGTAAATCGGGCTACTTTCTAGCCAAGAGCTTGTGAAGTGAGCTGCAGAGGAAGTACAATGAAGTTGCAAGTCGTGGCATGCTTATTAGAAATTTATGAGTCATAATGTACTCAGTATGATGGACAAACCATTCAGAGATATCTTAGTTACTAATAAAATATTTGCTCGAAGAAAGAATGCAAAACCTACCTGTACTGTTCTCAGCTTTCCAGCCAAACCACACTTGGAATAAAAACATGAGTTTTGTTCTTGGTTTCTTCCAGTCTCATTCAGTGAGAACAACACCAACAAATGGCTTCATATTTCTGGGGGGAAACCAAATATGTAGATCTGTGTCATTAGCCAGCAGGTACAGCATAACCATTGGAGTGACATTTGTCAAAACATTTTGGCATCTTTCTTTCTTTTAAAGTATATTAACATCCATTATTCTTCTTTTCTGACTGTTTAGTACTTTGTTTCTCAAGGTGCCATGAACACAGGGAAAGAACTCTAAGAAGCTAGTTCATAAGGAAAAGTTTCTTGTGCTTCACCATCAGATGTACTGGACTGTTTCCTGAAGCAGTATGTTTAATATTTCGATATCTTTTTAAATTCTAAATTGTTGTGAATTAAACTTATTTTCTTTCCTTTTGTTTGTTTCTGGCAAATCTTTCTAAGCCTTTCAATTTCATATTATGTAGCAGATGCCCTTTGCCTGAATGCAGTCTTATCTGCAGGAAATTGCAATTATGCATGAACAGAGGATTGGACTTAAGGTTTATTAAACACATAAAAGTAGTTAAAGCGATCTGGAAAAAATGAGTTTTGTAGGTATGTCTGTACCTCATGAAATAATGTGTTCATACAGATTAATTTTAGGTATGTTGTCTTGTGGAAAACCCCCCTTGTTCTTGATCTGTCAGAGGAAATAAATAAGGAAAGGATTCTTTATTGTATAAGTATTGTGATAATACTTTTCATTTTAGCTGTGATGAGTTGTGTTTTTTATTAGTATATCGCAGCTGTCTGAAAACTAGAAGAAATTCTTAAATTGAGATAAATCATTCTGAAATAAAATTTAAAAATTGACATGATTTTTGCTCATATGATCTGAAAAGGATAAGAAAATGTTGATTTGACCTTTACAAGACATTTCTACAGCTTTCTAGGATGTTTAGAATCCCCAAAGCTTGTTAGTTTGTTAACATAACAGCTATGAGAAGCCAGAGACAGAGTTTCCCTGGATTCTTCATCACTGGAAGCAGCTGCTGCCCATTCTGGGAATCAGAGAGCCTGCACTGGTAAGGACCCATGGAGCTGCGTGCTCAAAGAGCAGCCCATGAGAAAGGCAGGCAACATGCCATAAACAGCACAGCATCCATGTCAGTTGACTCTTAACCTTCATAGGGGAAAGCAGCATTTAAGGACAACAACTTGCCTTCTGTTTCTTCCTAGAGTTTCATTTTCATTTGTGTTCTGCTCTGCTTCATTTTGCATCTTTCACTCTAGTTACATGGTTTTGCAAGTATCCTTCATTGGAACCTCTATAAGTTAGTCTCTTTCCAGTACCTTGCCTTCCTCCCTTTGAGGGAGGGATTTTGCTCTCCATTATCTTTGTTATGTAGCATTGTGTATGCAGCTGGGGTCCATCTGCCCCTAAGGCACTTGAAGCTTAGTGCTACTTTATAGTTGGTGGGAAAATTCTGAGATTCAGCAAAAGGAAATTGCTCTGTAAATTTGAGTTAACTGTAGTATATTTGACATAGCAGCAACAGAAAGATTAGACTGAATGGTTTCTTAACATAGCTCATGCTTAAAACTTACAGCAGTATTTGTCTTTCATGACACATTTCAGAACTGTTAGTTTTCTAATAAAAAATATTTGTATAATTCTGCAAGGTTTATTGAGTCTAACAGGATGGTTTCACCCGCAGCGCTCTGACTTTCTTTGAACTACCGATGTCTCAATACATTTTAGCTATATTAGGTTATGGTAATTCTTGATGCAGCATCCACATATGCATGACATTAACAGCTTACACATGATTTCTCAAATACATAAACATATATATTATTTATTTACTTATTTATTCACAGCTACCTTTCATAGAGTATCCACTCAGAGGGACATGAATGGACCTGCTGATGGTCCCATGCCATTCAGAGGGATCTCAACAGACTCGAAAGGTGGGCCCAGGTGAATCTAATGAGGTTCAACACAGCAAAGTGCAAGGTTTTGCACTTGCACCAGAGGAATGCCAGGTGCGTGTGCAGACTGGGAGGAGCAATCCTTGAGAGTAGGCCTGCAGAGAAGGACCTGGGGGTTCTGGTGGATGAAAAACTGAACATGAGCCAGCAGTGTGCTCTTGCAGCTCGGAAAGCAAATGGTATCCTGGGCTCCATCAGAAGAGAGGTGGCCAGCAGGGAGAGAGAGGTGATTGTCCCTCTCTATTCTGCCATCGTGAGGCCCCATCTGGAGTATTGTGTCCAGGTCTGGGGCCCCCAATACAAGAAGGACAGGGAGCTGTTGGAGAAGGTCCAGAGGAGAGCCACAAAGATGATCAGAGGGCTGGAGCACCTCCCCTGCAAAGACACGCTGAGGGTGCTGGGCTTGTTCAGCCTGGAGAAGAAAAGGCTGTGGGGTGACCTCTTTGCAGCCTTCCAGTGCCTAAAGGGAGCCTACAGACAGGAGGGGAGTCAACTCTTTACAACAGTAGATAATGGCAGGACAAGGGGAAATGGTTTTAAGTTGAAGGAGGGAAGATTTAGGTTGGATATAAGGGGGAAGCTCTTTACCAAGAGAGTGGTGAGGTGCTAGAACAGGCTGCCCAGAGAGGCTGTGGATGTCCCGTCCCTGGAGGTGTTCAAGGCCAGGTTGGATGGGGCCCTGTGCAGCCTGGTCTAGAATTACATATGGAGGTCTGCGGCCCTGCCTGCGGCAGGGGGTTGGAGCTTGATGATCCTTGAGGTCCCTTCCAACCCAAGCCACTCTATGATTCTATGATAGAGCAAACACACGTTAGGAAAATGTTCTGCACCAGAGGGCAGTGGGCATGACACAGGTCCTGAGCAGCCAGAGTTCGGGAAGCATTTGGACAATGCTCTCAGACACAGGGCTTGAATGCTGTGTGGTCCTGTGTGGAGCCTGGGGTTGAACTCTGTGATCCTTATAGGTTCCAACTCATGATATTTTGTGATTCTATGCATGAGGTGGCACCCAGCAAATTTTGGAATGCTGGTGTCCTAATATCATCCTAATATTCTTGTTTCTTCTCCAAGTATTGCTGACTTAAAAATAATTGCAAAGATATGCTTTTCCAGCATTCCAGGATGATGTAAGCATTACTAAATGTAATAAACAGCTAATTTTGATGTTTCTGTTCCCTTTTTTCCCATACTGAGCATAAAAGAGGCTGAAATTAACACAGGAATTGGCAGAAGGGACTGCATGGTGCCAACCACTGAGGTTAATTTTGTGCCATGTGATGTGGCAGATGTCTGATCTGTAGTTATTTGACTGGGTTTTGTCTGGTGCTTCCCTCCTCCTGTCATAATGCCCAAAGTAAAGCTGGGTTATGTTCCAAAGGGTTGGTTTGCATGCATTTTTTGGAAAGGAGGGAAATATATTGGTATTATATTTTCCTCTAGAGCATATATGCCTCCCCTGATGTCCTATTACAGAGGTCTGTCATCAAGAGACCACAAAGGAAGAGGTCACCACAAGAAGATCTGTCTCCAGCTAAATTGCCTTGAAGAAGGAAGAAATTCAGGATTGGGAATGCACACAGAGAGGCAATGCCTCTGCCTCTTGTTTCAGGTCTGTTGAAAGAGCCCAGGCCCTTGCTGCAGTCTAAAATATATTTTCTCAGTAAGCAGGAACACGCAGAATATTTGGCAGCTGGGCACCTTGACCATATAGGACACACAGCTGCGTTCAAATGCATTTCAGTCACTGTGCAGTTGCCTCTGAGTGAAAGGTGGCTGTTCATTTGTGTGTCTTTGGACTGTGGGTTTGGAGCCCCTGCTCTCCAAATGCAGTATCTGAGCATTTGCACATCCTCTCTCCCTTTGCTACACCATGAACCCACTCTCTGAGTGCTTGTTTTTATCAGGCTTTTGATTAGGAAACAGGATTATTGGACTGTGGCTTGACTGTACATAACCCCAGTTCAGTTTTTTGTTCCATTACTACAACTGCTTACATTAATTGAATTTTTAATAAAAGCCCAAGCAATTCACACAGCTGGTGTTCTCTAGGCTAGTCATAGGCAGAGGTCATCATGGCTTTCATGGGCAATTTCACATCTTTTTTATTTGTTCCCTGCTGTTTTGTTTTGCTTTGTTTTCTACAGGTGCCCAAGAGGAAAATTGTTTGTTTTCTTCCTCATTTACTGTGTTTGTAGAGGGATTGTACAACCTTCTGATAGTTCCAGTATTTTCTCTGTGAGTCCCTCCTCAGACAGTTGAGGTGAAAGTAAAACATGCTTTTCTAACTGCTCTATCACTGATTGCTTGTTGAAGTTTATTTTCCTTTTTTTCTGCTATTCATCCCACCCATAATTCCACTTATTTTTTTTTTATTTTTTTTTAGCTCCCCTTTCCGAATTAGACTTTGGCTAATGCAGATTTCTCAAGAGTCTCCTGCTCTGTGAGTCTCTGAGCACTAATCCATGTAAGAAACTTGACAGGTTCTTATTTCTTTTAAGTGCTCCTCCCAACGTCAGCATCACACAGAAACCATTAGACAATATGCCATATATGTATGTATGTATACATGTATATGTGTATATTTCCAATTTTCGGAAGAAACATGAGCAAGGCATGGATGAATAGCCAGTACTGCCAGAGCACAGAGGTGCCTAGGATGCAGGGCTGTTGCTTTTAGGCTCAGTGAGTTTGTAGCCTACTGAGCAGACATCATTGTGCATGTCCCAGGGCTGCAGCTCATGCAATTAATACTATGCTTGCCAAAGTGCCCAGAGGATCCCTGGAAGTTCACTTCGATTGCTCCCAGGCCTTCAGCTGCTCCAGATCTGTCTGTGAGCTCCCTGGCTCTGTATATAAAGTATAGCAGACTGCAGGAGAAAGCTCGATGTTACTACTTAGGTTTCCCTAAGTATTCGTATCTTTAGCTGCGCTACGTTGTCCCTCTAGATACCATCAGGGTCCAAATCACATGCTTTAGCATTGAAGCTGCCAAATACTGATAGATGATAGGCAGGAAGATAGTAGAGCCTGATCTTGTAACAGTCCTCATGCTGAAAGTATATAACCACTTACTGAAAATCATTATCTTCCTGTAACAGTATCTTTACATACCAGTGGGACCTGAAGTTGGCTTTCTAGAAGATGGGGATGGCTTTTAGGGTAAAGATCTTTATACAGATGCATTTACATCAGTTTATATTCTAAGAAAAGGTAAATAACCTCTGATGAGATTTCTTACGTACCATGTACTGAATGTTTGGTCTGCACAGTTTTTTCTTGGCACAAAGTTTTGTCTTGGATATGACTTTTTTTAATCTTCTCTTCCAAATTTGTTATTCTTGGTGAGACATTATGTGAATAGAACCACACTGACATAATTTAATTTGTTTCTCATATCTGAATTAGCCTTAAGTATTTCTGTGATTGCATGGGTACTCATGAATGGGAATAAAGTAATTTTTCTGTGCAAGGCAAGCTCTTAAATGTATTTTTCCCTAACATTTAATATCATTGAAAATCATTCTCGTGTTTTGAGGACATTAAGGGAAGCTAGATGAACTATTTTATCTTGAAAGTAGTCCTGCTGTCTTTTCTTGCGTGGTGTGAAAAAGGCCAGCCAGTGCTAATAAAATCCATCTGTCTGAGCTTTTGAAATTACTTCCCCTCACATACAGACACAGTAAGTCCTGAATACGTAGAAGACTGTTGGTCCTCCAAAACCAAATTAATTAATTAGTTAATTCCACTGCAGTGGAACTGAACTTCTTCAGTACTATAAAATAAGGAGTAGCACAGAGCTAGAACTGGATGAAATTTTACAAATGCACCAAGAAAAACTATTTTCTGATAAAAATATTTTTAGGCATTTCTTTATTTAGAGTTCCATATGCAGACAAAAGAGCTCATTAGAAATACATTGTATGTACACCAACTTCATGCCTGAACTATCTTTTCCACCTTCAGGGGGAATTTAAAAGCTGAGGTTGCCTGAATTGTGAGCGTGGTCTAACAATTTATCAGCAGAGCTGACCATGGAGTTCATTTATTCTTTTTTAAACAAAAATTGAGACCTTTGTCTCTTGATTCTTTCAGCACAAGCTAATTTGCTTTCCTGACTCTTCTCTCTGGAATTATGCTCCACAGAACTCTGGCTCGATAGATACCCAGTACTGCCTTCAGAGTGTGAGTGCAGTATTCTTTAGCACCTGGCAGGACTGGGTGACGTGTAGCTGGTCGTAAGACGTCTGTACTGAAGATAGGAGGGGAAGGTGGGCCTTCTGCTCTTTCTGAGCATCACACACTGCTCATATGACCCTACTTTCTTAAGTAGATTGGTGCCTGTGGTACAATTTAGCAAGTTTACATCTGTGCACTGCTAGACAGTTGAGCAGTAGCAGACAACTGATAGAAAATCACCGCAGAATTTTGAAATAAACTACTGCTCTGTGGTATATTAAAATACAAGACTTAAACTGGTGGATTGTCCTCATAGTTTCATACAGATGAGTACAATTGTTTCCTTATGCATGGTGTTGGAAATGTTTCCTTTACTGGAGGTGCTCAAGGCCAGGTTGGATGGTGCCCTGGGCAGCCTGGTCTGGTGGGTGGCAGCCCTGCCCACGGCGAGGGGATGGAACTGGATGGGCTTTAATGTTCCTTCCAACCTAAGCCTTTCTATGATTTATAATTATATGAGGCCTGTATTTTCTTTGCTCCTAATGCATGATTCATATTAGCATGGTTTCAGCTGCTGCTTGAAGCATATATATAGAGCTGTAAGTCTAACAATCCTGGCTTCAGCATTGCTTTCTGTTTACATTTCTGTTCAGTCAAGCACTTTAAAGGGCCTGTAGTTCAGAAAAAGTGTGCTGTGAGAAAAGAAGTACAGTGTAGGCCATTGTGTTTTGTTTGTTTATTTTTAAATTATTTTTTCTTTTTCAAATGCAGCTTCAGTCAGATGCCTAACCTGTGTCCTCATGATGCAGCTTATGAGCTGGTAAGTCACCCCTGCATCCTTTTCCCTCCCAGACACCTTAACACTTCAGTTCCTTTACTGCTCCAGCTGTCAGTATTCTCTGCAATAATAATTGATAACCATCTAACTCCACATTTCAGTGGAGATGGGCTATTGAATGGCATAATGAGCTTTAAGTCTTTGATGCTGGATTTTTGTGCCATATGGGAAAAGCAACATAGCAACATAACCACTACTCCTAATTGTTTAAAAATGTCAAGCTTTTTCAAAATTCAAGGATTACATGCTGCCAGAAGAAACTCTCTTTTCTGTAGACTGAATGTTTTTGGCAAAAGGGTCTGAAGGCAGAAGCACTTATTGCCTATGATCTCATCAGCCTGTTTCTTAAACAGCAGGGAGATGGACAGAAAAAGACACTTTTACAATGTCTCTGCCAAGGGACAAGATAATCTCTAGCTTTCAGCTCTGAAAAACTTCCAAGATGCAGAAAATTTCCGGTACATGAATCTTCATCTTCATACTGGAAAAGTGAACAAATATGCACTGGAGGCTAAAGCAAAACCGTGTTATAAATCGTATTTGTAGCAAATTCACAGATGAATATAACCAGCTGTCTTTTTGTTTGCAGCAATGTAAAAAATAGACTTAGAAATGATTAGCTGAGTATTTAGCAAATGATGATGAATTATTGCTGAGAAGATCTAGAAAAAAATATTAAAATTATAAAAAATAATGTGAATGAATAAGAAATACTATACAGTGACTATAGTAAAAACTATCATTATCCAAAAACTTTGTGAACTTGACATAAAATGGTGTGTTTATAAAGGGAAAAGTTTTAGCTGTAGTGCACAGCAGAGAACTGAAAATGAGGTTCATGCCAGTGTTGTAAGGGAATTATTTGGCAGAGCTGATCTCCTGCTAAGTGATGTATTGGTGAACTTGACAACAGCTTCTTGTAGAATAGATTGTAGATGTAAAAACAGGTAGGTGTTTGCCTTGATTCATATTGATTCTGAATAGCTTTTATATAAGTTATTCATAATCCACTCAATAAAATCCACAGTGATTGTTTCATGAATAGTGACAAATAACTGGATGCTTGAGGGAACCTGTTTTACTTAAGAAACTGCAGATCAAAGCGATATATAATACATTATTTCAAAAGGATTCTTCATGTTGTTAAGCTTATTAATATTATATGAAAAAAAACATGCAGAAAATCAGAATTTTAAGTGACTTAAATGACATTTTTGTTTAATTTTAATGGTTAGGGAAATTCCTATAGGACCATGTTATGTATGAACTAATGTAGCTTGATTAAAAGCCAGCAGAACACATCAGTCAAGTTTCTGATTTGACCAAGTGTCAGAGAACACACACATGATGTATTTAAAATTGGCAAAAGCTTGTTTTGGTGAAGAGTGCTGTAAATTACTTTTGATTAAAAAAAAAAAAATCAGCAGAGGAAGGGAAAAATCATTATGACCAGAACAAGAGTAATAAAACATTAATGCTCTGTGTAAAGATTGATGGGTGGTAGAGGAGCTGTAAGTCACCGGTACCACAGGGCATGAGTTTATTAAGCGTACGAAAGAGGCAGAGTGGAAAAAAGTTGAGATAATGCTTTAATCAACAGAAAAGGAAAATAAACAATATTTTTAGGTTCACATTAAAGGAATTCTAATTTGAGGTTAATTGTCTGCAAATCTCAGCCCCTCCCACCCCCTAAAGACACTGACCATTTGAACACAAATCTTCCACAGCCCTGATTTGTTTCGGCAGCTAAAGACAGATAATGATGGGTGGAGAGGCATATGCGGAAAGCTGGCACTTCATCTTATTTCTGGTAATTAGAATATATGAGAAAATGCATAGAAATGTCCTTATGTGGTTTATATATAGTACTTCACACAAAGAAGTATATCACCAACTCCAAAATGGGTTGAGTTATGACTCAGGCAAACACAGATGAGAATTAGGGCCCTAGATTTGAAGTTGTGTCTGGGACCATATCTTCACATCTCTTTCCATACAGGCACCCTATAAATTGTGCTAACTTACTGGGATCCTGACAATTCTTGTGATATGGAAACTAGTAAAGTCTTTCTCTGTTCAGAAAAGAAAAGGAAGTAAAAATTGCTAATACTTTAGTAAAACAGTTGACTAAAGTTAGTGACCAGTTGACCAGAGTTTTGGGGTCTCAGAAATTGCCATCATGTTTAACACTAATTGTATTTGATATCCTAGCTGAAAAGTCGGACCTGAAAGTCTGAAACTCTCACAGGCTTATAATATCTTCTATTTCGAGAGATGAGTCACTTAGATAAGGAAGTACAGAGATGCTGGTGACTACATGTATTTCTGTGTACTGTTTTCACTGTTGCTCTAGAATAGGAAACTTTCCAGATAAAAGTCCATGTACAAAACTGTAAGCTGCCAAACCAACAGCCTTCCTACCACTGGCAGAGGTAACATGTATTTCCTATTCTATCTAGCCAACATGCCTATGTTTAACTCTGATCTAAAAGCTCTGAAATATGGTATAAGGAATATATTTTATCTTCTTGCTCATTTATGGTTTACTGTGAGATGCTGAGCTTTTCTGAGAGCTGGTGGGAGTTCTTCACTCCCACTGGTTTTGTTGAAAATTTGGTATAAATATTTCACAGAGTTCCTTCCATTTTGTGGAGACAAACTCTGAGTCCTTCACCTCTCCTCTGAGATTATATGAAACACCTCACTACAAACTTATGAAGTAAATTGATATAGTTATCAATCATAGATTTCCAGGTATCTAATTATTTAGTTAGCTTCCCTTTCAATAATGTTATTTATAAGCCTTTGTGTTTGTGTGATCTGGGTTTCATCTGGAAGTGAAGATAAGTCTAAAGGATTCTTTCAGTGCCTGAAAGGAGAAACAAATTTATTTAGCTTTGTAAAGCCTCAAATCCAGAAGCCAGTTCCCTCTTTGGCCAAAGAACAATTGGAAACAATGAGCTTTTCCTCAAAATGCATGACGTGACTCTGTCATATATACGCTTGTTATATGCGACTACTTCTGTTCATGCTTTAATACAGTTTTCAGTTCATATTACTGGGATTTTCCATGTTTTTGTTGAGAGGTAGTCATTTTTGTCAATTGGCCTTTATGAGCTTTTTATATCCTTCAGCTAAACGACAAGCTTTTACAGCTTGTGGATTATATGCTTCTCTTCCTAAAGAGCTAAGTATTTTAAGAATGAAAATGTGTGGTAAATGTTTTAACTTGAAGAATAATGTAATCATCATACTTAACAGACTTAAAAGGAATAAAATGAGACTGGGGAGAAGGAGGTACAGTGCTTTTCTGAGCTAAGGGTGCTCTAATGGGCTCTAGTCTGTAGAAAGATAAAGAACAAATCAGTGTTAGGAAGGTGCAAATTAATGGTGTTAGCTTTCTGGATATTGTCTTTGTATGTGAGTAGTTACTGAAAGCTTTGTACTGTGGACAAAGCAACATAAGTATGAAGTTTTCTAACAGCAGTGAAAATGAATAAAGAGTTAATCTGTGTCAATACAGTGTTTTTGTGTAAAATAAGTGCTAACACACAACAGATCTGTGTTTCTTGTAACAGTTCTAAGATACGGTTGCTTTGCTGTTGTAAAAACGATTGAAGACTGAAGAGAAATAAAACTTGCAGCCATGGTGAGAGGCCTTGCTGGGGCCTGTACACAAGGTGAACAGGCAACAAAAATACCTAAGGACCCAGGCTGTTCCATTTATACACTGGTATACTGCCAGACTAAATAAAACAATGTGAATTCCATATAGGATTAGTAATCCTTTGTAGCCTAGCTCACCAGATTTCTCCAATTGCATCAGTGGGGATCCTGCTACTTCCCTGAAGTGTCCTTGTTCTTCAGCTCGCACCTTGTTTGTGTCCACAAGTTTTACTGGGAGTTTTTTTCCCAATTTTCAGTATTAATAACATTCAGCTGATGACTTTTAAATGTCCTTCTGGTGGAAGAAGTGAAGCCAAACTCATTTCTGTCTATTTCTAACTTTATTTTTTGAAGAAAACTCACATTTGTAGTGTCTGGCTCTTCTGTATGTAAAACAAGGTAGATAATTATATGGACAGAATTTTTGAACCAGAAAAAATTTTTGTTCACACTGAAGAAAGAAGGGATGAAAGAAAGAAGTGGTAAATTGGAAGGATGATGTAGATTTGGCATGAGGAGAATTCAGGCTGCTATGTGAATGCTGCTTACTGTTGGTGTATGCTCATGAAGAGCATGCTAGAGGACTGTGTGATATTGCAGCCTGCGCATTAATTTGAAAATCCTACCTCTGTTAAGTGAGTGCATTTGTAGTGGAACTTATTCGAAAAGGAATGTCAGCACATGTGGAAGCAGCCCTGAGAACCAAAGCTGTAAGCAGTACACAGCAAAAATGGGAGATTTGCCTCAGATCTCATACTCATATTGTGGAACAGCTTACTAAGGGAGACGCGGCCTTGGAGACTGACCACTGACTGCATATTCCACGGACATGCAGGTGACATCAGACCAGTTTTCCTCATTTCACACTGCACAGTCCTCTAATATTTTTGTGGTGGATCTTGCACTTTCAAATGACTTCATGCCTCGCTTCAGGTACTACAAAACATGCCACTAACATAATGCTTAAAAAAAAAAAAGTTGTATTCTGACATGTAACTCATTAATTCAGGCCACATAAAATGAAAAATTTTCTTGCACTGTTGTACCTCAATAAAATGATGGTCACAAGCTATGACGTGGGACCCAGGCAAGACTTGTGCCAGACAGCGTGGCACACCTGGTGCTTCATGGATACAACCAGCCAAACAAAGAGGGAGAGGAATGTGGACAGAAGGAATTGACAGAAGAACTCTACATTTGGTGTGAGGACAGAATATTACTAACTTGAGTGGGAGACATTGAAAAATAAGCAGTGTATAGGTGTTGCTCAGAAAAGATATGTTCTCTTCCCATAAACTTCTTATTGAGATGAGGGACATCATTTATGGGATACTGTAAAGCTGTCATGTATCGCAGACAAGTTGGAAAATTTTATTTTTAGAATCTTTTTACTTTATTTTTAAAGCCATTTTCTTACACTGACAGAAAAAGTTCCTGTGGGTTTGGTGTTTCTTTTTTTTTTTTTTTTTTTTTTTTTTTTTTTTCCCAGAAGAATGGATTTTTAAGTTTTCTGCAAATTTGGCAATCTTGACTGTATTGTACTCTTATCTCTCACAGGGAACTTTTTCTGCCCACCCAGGAAGTGTGGTGTGTCTCTACAGGACAACATGATGTATCCATTGCAGCATGTTGTACAGCAAATTAAGATCCATTTGTAGCACGGCTTCTTGAAAAAATAGCTACTGTGTGATCGGAATCCAGAACAGTAACTTCCAGCGCCTACAAGATAAGCTCTGCACACTGAGACAATTTGTAGTCTTCGATATTGTGGGGAAAAGAAGGTTACTGGTATTCTCTGAGATGGCAAAACTGAAGTTGAATAAAATATAAGGTAGGCACTATGCACATGCAGTTTTGCAGCACTCTCTAATGAGTGCTGCAAACACACAGAGCTTTCAAGATGTATTTTTAGAAATGATGTGACCACATACCCAGAACATTAATTTATTTTCAGATGGCAGTAGAAAGAAAAGGGCTGAAAATATTTCAGGTAAGGAATTCATAGAGCAGACAGTGGTTTTTTTCAGGAACATGCTTTTTTTTTCAAGCAGACAACCAGGTTTTGCAGAAGTCCTGTTTTTCTGACATTAGCATTATGCATGACTTGCTGTAGGAGATAAACAAAGCAGCTAGGTGGAACAATAGTGCAAAATACAGACCCTGCTGAATCCGTGATGAACTCATCTATCTGTGTGATTAATGGAGCAAGCCAGAAAATAAATAGTGTTAACGAGACCTTTGCAGGGCTCGTGGAATGTGGCGAGTTTGGCATTGCACTCAGGTGCAGAAAGGCTAAGAATTCATGTTGATATTTCCCAGGATATGTCAATGGAAAGTGCTGGGTGATTGAAAAGGAGTTCTGATACATACACTTTTTTCTGAACAGAGGTGTACCAAGTCCAGCCTTGTCAAATTCTTTATAGAGAAATGGAAGGGAAAATAGTGGTAAACTATGTGATAAAATTTTCTGTATAAGGTGTGAATCTCTCACTTTCCAGTTAAAGAATTTAATTACAATGACAAAAAAAATAGCTTGTCTGGTCATCCATGAGGAGGCAGACATATAAATTTGCAAATGGTCCCTTTCTTAAATGATATTTATAAATTAATTATACTCTGAACCTAGAGATCCTGCTCCATAAACCCAGATATCTGCTATGACTGTTCAGCAACAGCTAACCCTAAAAAATGATCCCCCTTACAAATATAGAAAATCTGTTTTGATCTGATCTTTGTTAATGATACTGAAATTCTTTCCCCAAAGACTTTGATAGGAGGAAGTACTTAGCTTTTTTTGGCCCTTTTCAACAACTGTTTTATTATGATAGTAGAAAGCAGTGCCTAGTACTGATAGACCTCATATCAGAAGCACATCAGTGTAATACATGTTCTTTGAGGGCAAAGCATGTTTGCTGAACCAGATATTCTCTTGTTTAACATGCAACACACAACCTAAGAGCTCATATCTGTCCTCCTGAGTCACAGGGGAAATGCTGGGTTATTAGCAGGTTTCTTTGGGCATGTGGTCCTGAATAACATAGGCTAACATGTTGCTTTAGGGGCACTCTTTAGATTTAGACTCTTTTAAAATAGCAGGTACACGTGACTGTCCTTCACCAAAAGTGACTATTGTAAGAAAAGTATATGATTGCAATTTTTTTCTGAGTGAGAGAGAAAAAAATGTCCCTCTAGAAATCCTGCAGAAGGCCTATGTAATTTTGATGTCTTTTAAGCTTTGATTTGAAAACTTCTGGCCCTCTACATGATCATTACTTTTATTGAGGAAGTGCACACATTCTACTAGTCACATTAATTACTGATAAGGAAGATGCAGGAAAAAGCTCAGTTATGAAACTTGTTTCATATGCTTGTCTTTCTTTTACCAAGCCAAGCTCTGCAGAGCTGGCAGCAGCTACAGAAGGTGCCTTCTGTAATTCACCACTTTCAAGACAATTTGAAATTTCTTTTTTTCCATTAAAAGTAAAATCTCAGCAGCTCATATCTTGTCAAAATCAGCTTCACGTGCTATGCGCCCTGTGTGGCAGGCAGGTAGTTAAGTGAGAATCCATGCATAGGATAAGGGGAAAAAAGTGGGGGGAATTTCTTCATTTCTTTAACTAAGCTACTCACTGCGAAGATAGAAGGAACAGATGCTGTTATAAATATGAGGAAAGGGAAGGAGCGACAGCTTGGCTGGATTATGGACTTGGACACTAGTCATCCAGTTTGTCATCTTAACTCTCATAACCAGGATTGCCAACTCTTCTTCAGTCATATAATACTTGGCAGTGAGAAAGTGAGGGAGTGAGTGAGAGAGAAATCCCAGCATATTTCCTGCTTCCTAGGATGTCTCCAGCTCTTCAGATATTGCTGTTTAGATGGGTTAACCTTAAGATAGATGGTTAGAAATGAAAAGTCTTAAATACGTTAAAATAAAATATGTTTTTTCAATCAAGCTTGTTATTCAGATTTTTTCAGTATCTGAAAGTAGCAATATCATCTGTTAAGAAGTAAGCTTACATTTTTGCAGAAGGCAGTTGGTTACATCTGAGATAACAGACATTGTACTGGATATAACAAAACATCTCTGTGTACTTTGTTTAGGAAATGTGTTCTGATACAACTTGCTGGTATTGAAATCAGCACCAATTCCCCTAACTTTACCTGTTATTACTTTAGATTTAATTTAATAAAAGTTGGGAACATTGCTGGGCCAAAATTATATCTTTCTTGCAATGTGTCGAAACAATGAGCCTGAGAATAATTAAAAAATCTACATAGTGTTAATATTTGCAGAGCAGTAATCAAGTGTGGAGAGCTTTTCCTGAAGTATACAAAGTTTTAGAATTTCTTTAAGAAGGATAAATTGTCCTCTCAGGAGTTGAATAGTAATTTATATCTTCTTGGGCTGCAGTGACAGAAATTGAATAATTTTACTGCAATTTGATTATAATTCAGCATTAATGCAGTCAGTCCTTAGGGTTCTTTGAGGTCATTTTTATTTAAGCCTCCATTTGAAGAATGACAAAAGGACACAGTTACACAGTTCAACTTCAGTTTATTTTTACCTGCTCTGCACTTTCTCAGCTTGCATTTCACCTATATGAACAAATATCTAGGGCCTTTCTGCAAACGTACAACAGTCACTATTTCTCCTTTATTTGCCTTGTTTCTAGAAGAACATTAGATTGGATTGACCAAACATTGGTGGTTGTTAACCTATTCAAACAATTGTAGATTAAACATTATATGTATTTTTTAGAAAACTTAACTTGTTTCTTACATTGTTCTGGGTATCAGGAAGACTAATTATATGTGTAATATCTTTAAGAAAGCCAGCTATTTCCATAAAACATACATACCATCAGTAAAACCCTAAGGCCAAACAAGATGGACTCTTCCTGGTTGAAATATGTGGAAGCCAAATGTATTAGTAACACATACGAAGCACCTTGTTAATTTTCTTTAATTCTAAAAGAAAAGATCCGGAGGAACTTTTTATTTGGGAGTGTAGTGATAGCCCTAGTGTTAATGGCTTTAATCAATTCTTCACGAGTGTGCTGAGGGAGTGGCACAGCTGCCCAGAGAAGCTGCGGTGCCCCATTCCTGGAGGCACTCAAGGCAGGTTGGTTGGGGCCCTGGGCAGCCTGAGCTGGGGCAGGGGGGCACCCCTGGCCATGGCAGGGGATTAGGACTGAGTGACCTTTATGGTCCTTTCCAACCCAAACCGTTCTGTGATTATATGGCGTCAAAGCTTTTGTTTAAAAAAAAAAAAAGAGAGAGAAAAAACTTCTCTAGCACTTGTTATTGTTGAGAAAAATGAAATGTAACCTTATCTCAGAGTATTGGCTGAAAGATCAGGACGAGGAAGATGAATAAAATGAAACTGTAAGAAATTGGAAGGAAAATAAAATAGTAGGGTGCTAGACTTACTAGTTTTTAAGTGCACAGAGAAGTTGAAAAATACTCAAATGTACTGCTAAACCTAAATATATTGAGATGGGTTAACAGTGTAAAGAAAGACTGGACCACATATAACACACAGATGATATGTACAGAACAATTAAGGAGAAAATAATATGGTATTGATCACAGTCCAGTAAATCTAACTCAATCTTTCTTAAAGACATAAATATTAAAGGGAATAAAAATCTATTAGACTATAAGGGTAACGGACCAAGGAGAAATCAGCAGCATGAGCTGATGATGGAGGAAAAATCATGTCAGATAAACTTGATTAATATTTTGGAGATTGAATTACAGATGACTGCAATGGAACAGATGTAATTTGTATGGTTGCCAGATCCTGCTCCTATTTATACAGATGAAAATCCCAACTGGCTCTGTTGGCATCCATTGGATTTCTGCCAGCTGAACTTAAGAGAGCAGTGAACACATCCCTGGCCTTCACTGAAACTTTATCGTTGTAATTAGTCATTCAAATATGACTATGTACATTGGTATAGTTGGGTATATTTATACCTCATAGAAAGGGATTAAATGTAGGATTCTAGAGGAAATGGGAAATTGAGCTGTAGATAATAATAACACAGGTTTGTTTTGATTTGAAAACAAGACAATCTAAATGAGGCATTCCCAAAAGATAATGGGTTTACTGAGGCAGAATGGACAAATATGCTATAACCTCATTTATACTGCAGGAAGCAGTCCTTTAAGACTGCTCTTTCCTCAGAGTTTTCTCTAATTTTGAAGGAAGCCTGCCTGAACGCCTAATTAGCCTGTTCTGCGGTGGAGATGCATTCTGAATCACAGGGTACTCCAAGACAATTTATTGAATGCCATTGTGCCATGCTTATACGTGTCCAAAATGTGGTGGTTTTTTTTTGCAGTGGCAATTAAGATCCCCTAGACAATATCGCAGCAACTGATAAAGCACGTACTCAGGTTATGAAGGCTATTAAGCTGTGAAGCAGGACAGCAATATTGTAGAAGCTGATCCAAATAAAGTAGATATATGGGTTAAAAAGTTGCCTTGGATAAAAAAAATATTTCTTAATGCTGGGCAATATGAGGATTATTTTTAAACAGTGATCTGAAATTGTTTTGAATAATGCTGGAGATTAGATTTTCTATAGAAAATTCCAATGAATTGCATGAGAGAGCCTTGAGTGTAGAAATACAGAGCTCAAAGTAACATCCTGGCTCACTGCAACCAACTGTGGCATAGAGTTCTTCTGTGCTGATAAGATTCAAAGTTAGGAAGTTTGTGCAAAGGGATAATTGGAATTTAATAGAGTACAGCACAGCAATACATTTTTAAGTATTTTTAGTGCACCAAATAATGAGGAAAAGACAGAAGGACAGGAGAGAGAGCTCACAGTTGTGGCTGCATAGCTGGAAGGAATTATTTGATTGCTATGTTACTCTTCACCCTTAGAATATTGCTAATTTGATGTTTACACACCAAGAGGTATTATTGCAATACAAAGCAATTAAAGTAGCAGAAGTGTTTTTCTTAGTCATCTCTGCTCTACTCTGGATGGTTTCTTTCTCAGTCAAGCACTTAAATTTGCACAACACCGAGTGATTAGACAAGTAAAGTTTTAACACAATGACTCTTTAACTCAGAGGACTACGCAGTCTTTGTTTCTCACTGTTGGATACATGGTAAATATTGAGCGTACAAACCTGTGGAAATGCCAGTACTCAGGAGAAACAAACATATGTCACAAGTGAAGGAAATGGAGGGCTAATGAGGATTTTGTCAGATGCCTTTCTCTGCTTGTTGTGTGGCTTCCATTTTCTAGCTTGCTATTTAGGCTGTAAGCCTCAGGGAAACAGATTGTCTCAGAGTCTAAGTTTGCACAGTGCCTTGCTGAGCTTGGGAGCTTTACATCATAGAGTATTTGCTTTATTTCTCACTCTATAGTGGGATTTGCCTTCTGCGCAGCTTTTCTTTTCCTTCCTGGTCTACAGCAATAACACAAGCCTACACAGAAGAGAGGGTAAGCTTTCTTCCAGAGCACAGGGAATCCTAAAGCAAAATTCCTCTGAGTTTTTAGCAAGAGCAATGTCCACTGAAGCCACAGAGGACCATACTGTGTCTCATCCATATGCTTTGTAGCTGCATGTGGTAGTGAACGCAGTGCAAAACCTACACATAGCGTGCTTGGGAAATCACTATTTTCATTGCTGGGGAACAGAAGGATTTAATGAACTCAGTGGGAACAAATAAAGACAAGGAGGATATGCCATGTTCCAGTGCCCAGCCTGAGAGGTAGCACATTAGCTGCAGGAGTCAGCAAGGATGAATGTCCCCTCCCCAGTCCCTGCTTTGAGGACACAGCTGGTGGGCAGGTATGTGAATTTTGCATTAGCAAATTCTGCCTTAGTTCTTGTCTAGCCCAGCTCGTCCTTTCCTTTGTCCGGTCTTAAGAGCATCAATGGCAAAGGCTCTGCTGCCTTTCAGTGCTGTCCTGGGAAGCACTTTAAACCTTACCCTCTTCTCAAAAGAGTAAAAGTATTTTTCGGAATTGTTCAGGGTGTTCCTGCGCAGCATGGTTGTACGTAGCTGCAGACCATCTGACCCATTGCTCTTCTTGATATCTTTCTCCACCATCATTGCTATCATTGTGTCTCCCACAAATAAATCCTTAAAGGTCATTTGAAATGAAATACAAAATTTGAACATTCAGAGGGGAAAGGAGATGGGATGGAACATCACCTAGAACAATTTCCAGGTGTCTTTGCTTTTATTGTAAGAAACTGTCTCTATGAGCGTAGCTCTGTATAATAACACTTATAGGGAAAAAAAAGGACATTCGTGTAGGCCTTGCATGAAGTGACTAATGTCAGCTTAAGGGAGAAAACTTCCAACAACTTACTATGCTTTTCTGAATAAATTAATGAGATGCAGATTTAATGGAGGTCTGAGATAGACATGTGACTATAAAAACTAGGTATTCTATGGAACTTTACTTGAGTTGATATAAAAATCTGTCTTTCAGATGATTGCATAAAAGCAGACTGTACTTTTCAAGCTTAAGATCAGATTATTTAATGATCTGTATCAGCTGCACTATATTGCAGAAGGAAAGCTTTTTGAGTATTACTTTAGCTGATGAGTAAAGATATCATCCATCAGCTTTGTGAGATGAATACATTCAGCTGGATCAGACAATCCCTTGGAAGACCACAGCTGAGAAGAGTTAGGTGAGGCCAGGAAGTTTTAGAGCATTCTGCATAACAGCCCCATCCCACTACAAGCTGACCTTGAATTAAGACTGGGCTGGATGGTTGTTATTTCCAAAGAGGCTGTAGGTTGGGATGGGCAGTGTGCTTACTTCCCTGGAGAGAAAGGAAACAGGTACAAAGGAGCTGGCTGTTCCCATTTCAAATTTGGTAAGGCAAGTATGGGGTTGCTGGTTTTTGCTTCTTCCCTTTGGAGCAAAGCTTGTTACTTTAGAACCCCCCATTTTTACTCTTATGCTGTGGCAGAAGATCATTGTGTTACAGCAGGTTCAATTCAATGTACTGGTGAGTAGTTATTTTATAAATATCTTTGTTTAGGACTAGGGAGAACTTTTCATTTTGCTTTGCAGATTTATTTTCATAGACTTTGAAATGTTCTTAAAAATCTGGTCTTATGCCTCTTTGTGTTGATGCCAGTATAACCTTCTTCATACAGAATTTCTATAGGCCACCTGATGTACTTGGTAATTTAAAGAACTCACCACTTCAGCTGTATGTGTATTTGGAAATGCGCTGTTGTTTCTTGTTTAAAAAAAAAAATTAGAAGCTGTGGGATTTTTCAAACTTATTTAGTAGCTGATTCTGAAGTTGGTTCCAGGAAGGAAAAGACAAGCTGGTTTGCCTGAACAAAAGATCCCTGTTTAGGTGATTTACATGGTATAGCTGCAGTTAATCATGTCCCTGGGCACTCAATTTTAAAAATGAACACTTATGTCAATTTAAGTTGCCATGGAAATCCTCACAGTGTGAACCTTCTCAGTGAGGACCTTATGTCAGAGAACAAACTACATCTATGACTTCCCTAAGAACATCATACAGCAGGGTAAAAAGGTTTTTGCATGCCTTTAAAACACACATTCAATAACTACTCTTTGCCTGTTCTAGCATACTTTTCCTAACCTTTCTTCTTCAAGTTAGGTAAATAAAGGTTGTTTGCTAATAGTGCATGTTCATTTGAAGAAACAATGTGGGAAATGGAAGAAATTATTTTTAACTCCTCATGCCTTAAAATATTTTCAAGTCTTTATTTTTTACTTTCTTATTTATTAAAATCTCTGTATGTTGAGCTTTAAAAATTCAAGTGTGGGATGAACTATTGGTATTTGAATACCAGTAGTGCTGACTCCACTCTCAGTAAGTGTAAACTTTGCAAGAGTAGGATCAAATAATAATAAAAAAAGGAAAATACAAATGATCTTTTGGTTTATAATTTTATAACTTTTTTTGTTGCTTTGATTATTAATGAGCTAAGTTTAGAGATTACTTTTCATTCCACTTAAATTTTACTTGAATTCCAAAATAATGACTGGTAATAGTCATGATAGTAAATTGACTACTTTTTTTTTTTTTAAGATGTTCTTATTTCCCTCTAGTGCTTTCTTCTGTGTGTGTGTCAGGATGTTCACATTTCAGTGAACATCTAGAAGCTGCTTCTTTTCAACAGGATGAAGCTACTAATTTCTGGATTACTAGCATTTCTGTGAAGCCAATTTCAGCTGTAACAAGTGCGTTAAGCCATCAAAAGTATTAATTATCTTGAATAGAGCATGCTATTTGAAGTCATAGTGTGCAACCTGTGTCAAGCAGCCTTTGTGTGCCAGTGTAGTTCCACCACTGTGTTGTGGAATGAAAGGCCAGTAGTACTCTGTGGCAGCGCTATGAGATTGGGGTAATTCCATTACCTACCTGTTCATACAAATGCAACTGAGAACAGTATTTCTCCCAGTATAGTTGCATGAGGAAATAAATAAAATGGTTTCAATACAAAATGTTAAGAATTAGGTGGATGGTTGGGCTTGGCTGATCTTGGAGGCCTTTTCTGACCTTGGTAATTCTATGATTTTAAATGGAAAATAAGTTTAATGACAGAATGCACAGGATGTATGAATTTACCCATAAAACAGTTTCACCAAACATTTTCTACTGTTTTGATGTCTCTTTTTAAGCAGGAAGAATGTTAGCACCTTTTACAAAGAGTGTGGTTTGTTTTTCTTCCCTGGCAAGCAAGTTTAAGATGACCATTCACGTGATCACACAAACTGTATTTATCTCTGTCCAGGTCCCACTGGACTGATGTTGGTGTTGTGAAAGTAGTGTTTGTGACCAACTTGGTGCGAGCTGTAGCAAAGGCCAGTCTCTAATAGAGGTGGGGTTGGCTGTAATGTGGATTAAAGCACACAAATGAGCAAGGAGAGAGTTCAGCTTGCCGCCTAATAGCTCCCCCTGTAGTAGATAAAAGGAGTGCTTCGCTCTCTGGAGCTTTCAATCTGTCTCTCCATTCACTATACTTCCTTTTAAAATTGAGTCTATTTAGCTTCTCCGCCAGACACTCTGGCACAGTTCCTCAGGCACTTAAATATCATTGTGGATTTGGGTTTCTGAGCCTACATCTTATTTCCCTCTGAGGGGGAGGAAGCTTTGCAAGTAGAGTTAATTTTGCTATAGAGGAAATAAATGCCACAAAACCTTTCTATTAGATTAAAAAACTGATAATAAAAAAACAACCTCTGGCCCTTCGAGTGGTGCGTCTGTGAGCTGCAATGCCCCAGCTGCTGGGAGGCTGTGAAAAGGCTGGTTTAGGTGGAGCTTCTTATGGAGCCAGCTTCCAGTGAAACCCAGGGTAGTTTCTTCCTCTTGTGCAGTCTCTTGCTTTTTCTGTCCTCCAGCAGCATGTATGGAGTGCATCCAACCCACAGAGAGCACAGATGCAGCTGCTCCATAAAAGCTTCTGAAATATCCTGTGTCTGACATAAATAAAAGTGACCTTTACTATCAATCTCCATCTCTGTCTGCCAATAATTGGCTAGTCATTTTCTAAAACAGCAAGCATACACAGCATGCTTGGCACAAATTTCACCAGAAAAGAAAGGGTTTCACAATTCTTCATGCAGTATATAGATGTTCATATACACATCTCCATGTGGCTATATATGTGTACATATGTATGTATAGTCTATAAAAATATGCAGTGGTATTTTGCACACAGCAAAGCAACACTTGCATTGTTGTAGTGCACCAGCCTGATTCTATTAACATACTGGCATAAATCAGGGCAGCTGCATCTAAATTGTCCAATATGTAAGTAGTGGCAAACTGCTTTAAGAATTGGATGTAGATTGCCTAGCTAATCCAGAAGATGGAAGAAAGAGCTTTAGACAGTTGAACACTGCCATCCATCTTGGAACAGAAGCCAGGAAAATGGTTAATTTTCATTTTAAACTCTATGTCTGAAAGGATAAGGGAGTCAAATTTCAGTGCTAGCATACAGATTTCTGCCTTGATGTAAAAGAAAGCTAATCTAATAGGTTGTGGATTACAAAAAATTAAATTAGAAATAAACTCTTGTCACTGCAGTTTGTGATATTCATGAAAATCACTACAGGATTTATTGAGTGAATTCTAGTTCCTGAAAACATTATATGGATATTAAAAATATACTCTAGGAAGCTACACCTGTTTTGGTGAAATGCTTATGGCAATTTCATTTCCTGTGGTTCCTTAGTTATTAAATATCAGTTTTTCTTCTCGAGGTATGTGATCTCTTCTCTCTAAACTGAAAGCATATCTGGAAGGGACTCATACAGTTTTCTTGCTTTGTGTTTTGTATCTTTAAATAAAATAGCATTGACTTCATCGCTTCTAGCATCATTCAGTGCTTTTGATTATCTGCACTTTCGAAGTGAGTTACTCTTACATCACGCTGCAGATTCACTACTGTTAGTCTGTTAGGGTCTTTGATTAGGTGCTAGCAAGTTCTCCTTTTCTTCTGCTTCCAGTTCCATGCTGTGGCTGCAGAGTCAGTGGTCCTGACAACAAATCTTGGGAGTTCTGTTTGATATTCCAGAGCATGTGCTTGCTCTGGATGTGTCTCTCATACATTCACAGTGTCATACAAAAGCCAGATATTTTTCAAGTTTGTGCCAAGTTTCATTTGGTACTTACCACTCTTCTCCTGAAGAGAATAACAAGATATTATCCTATATGGAGACCTCTGCATTTAATGTTTAGTTGCCATTTTTTAATAAAGCATACAGAATTTGAACAAGAAGAATTGTTAGTTACCAGTATCAAGAAGCAATCAGTAACTGTTAACACTTTTCTCAGATTGTCATAAACAAAGCTGATCTATCTGTGGCCTGACAATCAGCTGATTATTTTTCCCAAGTCCAAATGTGATGTTCAGGTTCTCTTTGTAATATACGCCAAGACACTAGAAGACATCTCGGATCACGTGTATTCAGCCAAATAACTGTCAGTGGAACAATGGCTTTGTAATGATATGTGCTTTCTGGCAGTATTAGCTCTTGTTTTATAGAGTAACATTTTCTGTAACTCTATCTGGGGAGCAGGAATTATCCTTAAGCTCGCTGGCAACACTGGGTGCTCCCTTTAAGGCTAATTGGTCTTACTGTAGTAGTGCAGGGCTTTAACAAGAAGGTGCAGACATTCCTCAGACAGTGTAGCCTATGGTGGGGATGTTCCTGCAGGACAGCAAAGATGAGGGTTTGATTTCCCACTCCTGCACAGAGATCGAAGCTGTCCCTACGGTTTCTTTTCCTGAGGCTATTGGGTAAAGTGAAGTGATAGATCTCTGGCAGTGATTTGCAAGAAGAGAATGAGCTTTGCTCAGCTCTTGGAAAAGGTAGAAACCAAGCCCTGTCAGCCGCCCTCAGTGGAGGTGGCTCTCTGCAGTACCCTCAGAGGTGAGTGTGGCTGGATGGCACCTAAATTTTTGTAGAACCCAAATAATTTTGCCCCAACTTCAGCATAATTTATCTCCCAGATCAGGGAGATAAATGACCTTTACACAGCTAAATAAAAACTTATGTTGACCTGCCCAATAGCCCTTCAGAAATACCAAGCAGCGTTCAAATCTTCAAGGATGTGGTTCTGATGAAATGTAATTGAATGACCTGGTCTGAATTACCTGGTCAAAGATCTTGGAGGTATATTTAACCTAAAGCAACAACAGCTTAGGAATAATTGTCCCATAGGATTCACAGATTTGTAAACAGCAAAACTGTCTGCAGAAGTGAATCTGATTTGCCCGATGACTTGGCCATTTCAATGGTTATTTCTGCAAAGGTGCTGAATGGGAATTGTTTGATATGTATTGATTTGATATACATTTTCCCCCTAGCTTTCAAGCTTTTATCAAAATTTCAGTAATAATAAAAGGGAGAGGTTTTTATGCACTTCCACAGTTTCTGGACAATCACTGATAATATGACTGTCTGGAGCCAGACAGTGCTAGCACTCATTGGCTGAGGTATTTACTCTGATCTGCAAGGTAGATGTTAGCTTTGACTTCTTCATTATTACTTTAAAATTAACATTTTTACTTTGGGTCCAAGCAGCAGTTATGGTGCATACTTGGATGCTGAACTATTTATTTTCAATCAGATACAGACCAGGATACAATGACCTTCATCAGCCTGAAGTGTTCATCGGTGTGCACTCTGAATTAACAGAAAATAAAATAAATAAAAAGAATCCCCTACCCACTGAAAAGTCTGCATCGCGAGCACAAACTGTTTTTGTAGGAATTTGTTAAAAAGCTTAAGTATTTTTTCTTACTTATATGCAATGGTGGTGGGAGGGTTGCATATTGTGCATCTGTTCTATAACATTAATATGTCTGGAGAGCTGAAATCAAAGTACAATGAATGCTTTTAACACCAACATGAAAGTATTATCTTAATGCAGCTACGTAGGATTGGTTTATAGGTGTGAGTAAATTCCATGTGGGCCTGAAGAAAGGGTTTACTGCAACACACCTGATCAGTTAAGTGATCCATCTCATCTTGTTTTCTGTTTCTAGCAGTTTGTATTTCAAAGGAGCAAGCAACACCTAAAAATAAAGCAAGAATGGAGGAAGAAGAGTTCCTCTCTTGATTTCTGCAAACTGTAAATTTATGCACTGTAGTTAGCATTTGAAATGTAGCTAGCATTTGATGGTTAACTTGCCTTAATCATTTGCTGTTAATAAAAATAATTGTACAACCTTGAGCTCTGCTGTTGATCACTGCAATCTGTTTACAACATGATCTGTGAGGGTCACTGTTCTCCTGTTGCTTTTTTTTTTAAACTGGTGCTGATATATAATGTGACCATACTGATCAACGTGTTTTGTTATTGCCCCATAGTTCAACACTTAGCAAGGAAGAATATAGTGGTAGAGACCTTTAAGATCATCTAGCTCCAAACCCCCCCCACTATAAGCAGGGACACTTCCCTCTAGAGCAGGTTGCTCAAACTCCCATCCAGCCTGGCTTTGAATGTTTTTTCTTTCTCTTTATAAAACTTATCAGTTTTCTCACTAGGTTAAAGGCACTGAACCAACACAGTCTCTCTTGACACTTTGTCCAACAACAGACAGAACTGAGTCCCTTGCCTTTTCCCATTTGAAGTAATGAGGAAAGCTCCTGCTGACTTCCAGGCTGGGTGAAATACAGTCTTGGGTAACTCCATGGATCCTCGTAGGTAGATTCAAACTCCTCTGGGTGTGCTTCTAAGCTTTCACGTCAGCACCAGCTTGTAACTGTGGACAGTCCTGAAAGTGTAATAATTTACGAGAAGTAGTGCAGGTATGTGTTTTTTCTGGTCTGTGCCGGCTTTATTGTATGAAATACTGTTTAGAATGCGTATTTGTATAAAGGCATTGCTTTTGAGTCTCGGAGAAACTGTGAGCAACAGATGGACTGTCTATGTGTGAATGTATGTTCAGCTCAAGCCTGCCAAAATGCAATAACAGAGGTAAGTTTAGTAAGTATGGGATGACACAGTATATGTACAACTCAGATTGAAAATGGGTACCCAGATCAGGGCACAAGCATACTCTGGGTCCAATGTACCTACTGAGATGACCATACATACACAGTAACAGTGCCTGCCAGCTAAAAGGTCACTAGGGATCACACTACCACCTGGCCCCCCTCCTCATAGGTAGAGAAGCATGGATGCATCTTTTGGGCAGTTTACCATACATAGTGTATACGCGTGTGCACACGTACATGTCTGTAACATAGAGAAGATGAATAAAGCAACTGAAAAGATTCAGTGAGTATCAGGAGCCTTCTGGAAGTATTTTGAATTCATAGAAGTTGTTGCAGGTTTCTAAATTGCTGTGGAAGGAGTAAATAATGAGAACATTTTTATGTTCTCATCTGTGCTTCGGATATCCAATAATTATTGAACTTCAGGAGATGACCCAAAAAAAACCCAGAAATAAGTCTCAAAAGAGAAATTAGAAGATACAACTCTCTATTTCTGGTACTTACTATCCAGGCCTTTTTAACAATCTCATGCTGCTTAGATCCTGATTTTAGTTACACTTATGGGACTGCACGCCACTTAAGCAATTGTACGGATAACAGCAGCTCCTCGAAGGAAGTGAACTCCCAGTCCTGCTCAGCACTGGATTCTAAGCACAGGCAGGGGCAGAACTGTGGGTGATGGATCTGGCTTAAGGCTTTGGGTCTGGTTCTTACACTTGACATGGGTAGAATTCAGGTGTTTGAGCAGAAGTTGTTCTCGAAAGACTTCACAAATATAGTTCGATCGAAGCCTTGATTTTAAGCTCTGAAGTCTTTCAAGGGTGGCATTATCTATAATCTAGAGATGCTTTAACTTTTATTCTGAAACTTCCATGGCTTACAGTGCCTCTGAATGTATGAACAGCTGCTGATGATTACTGCAGACATTGCCCTATGTGTTACAGTATTCTATCTACTTAGCATTGTGTTAAATAAATATGTTAATGTGATATGAAGTAAAAACAGAACGAGCACTGCAGTGGTTACCTCCAAACTGATAATATAACACTTTGCTACCCTAGGCCTACATCCTTCAACCAGAGTTGTTCATTCAGGGAGCAGGCAGTCCTGCAGGCAGACAGGCATACTAATACCAATGGTAGTTGGATAAATAAATGGCTTCCTTGTTCAAGGGATACTTTTATCTGTTGTAGCTCACATCCATACCAGCTCTAAGAAAAGGAGTCAGTTTCTTAAATCAGATCCCCTATTATTAGGAGAACGTACCAAAGTTCTTTCATATGCTTTACTAGGAAAGCTAGTGAACCTAAATACAAGTAATGGGTTAAAGCCAAGCTGTTTGAGTCTATCTCTCCAAAAGTATGGAAACTTGCATAAAACACGTGACACTAGTTCAATGTGCTTCAGAGGTGATGAGTGTACTAGTTAAGTATTTTCTGAGCTTACACTGGAATTAAACAATGAAAATAAAAAAACTATTCTTTTTCAAACATGTAATTAGTAACAATCAAGAATGTAAATGATCTGTTTTCTGATGCTAGTAATGTGAAAAGCAGTATGTTTAAAAAAAAAAAGACAAAAACAGTAAAAAAAAAATCAAAAAAGCCAAAAAAACAGAGTTCCTGGAATAAAAATAGGAGGAGATAATTTGACACTTATTTCCACAATAAATGCCATTATTCAAAAAGTAGTGACTGCTTAGTAGAAAGTGGTTATAACATTTTTATTTTCTCCTCCCTTACCCCCAGTACACTTCATAGGCTATATTGAATAGACACTTCCACAGCTGAAAAACTGCCACAATGCCACAATGATAGTGTAGTTCACAGATGGATCCCATGTGATGTGTCTGCTGTGTTACTGATGGCTGTGATTGATTCTGTATTGCCAGATCTGGTAAATGCGTAACAAGTTACCTGAAGCAAGTACAGCGATGATTTGTGTAACTCTTGATGTCAATGCCACTATTGCTTCCCTGTTTCATAACACCCCCTCCTCTTATTCCCAAGGATCCTCAAGCAGTGGAGCAGATAAAGCTTTTTTTTTTTTAAAAAAAAAGGTACCTTTATCCAAAGATCTCAGAAAATCTATAACTTACCACAGATAAAAGCTCTGTGCTCTGGGGGCTAACATACCCAGTTTATTAGAAATGGCAAAACTGAGGCAAGGTGATAAAAAGAGCGTTCAGTAAGTAGGCATAACGAGACTTGCACATGGAAAAAAGTTTAAATTTATTCTAGATATGTCATTTAAATTACTATGTATTGCATCCTGTTGCTTGGATCTGTTTTCATTTGCTTTCATGTAAGAAGTATGGCTTTGTTTGTTTTTAACATAATTACTGATTGCAGATTTTGCTGAACCTACCTGGGGAAAAAGAAGTTATTATAAGGTACAGTACTAGATTACACTTAATTCCAGTGTAACCATTTTGTTAGATTGTTCATATTTCCAGGCATTCTGCTTAAAAGATGGTTAAGGAGGTTAAAACTTCTTTATCATCAGTCAAGTGCTACAGAAACTGTAAGAACTTATAAGTTATAAGGCTGCTTGCGTTTTGGATCTTGAGCAATGGAAACAGCAACACATTCATCAGTTCTCTTCCAGCAGTACCTGGGAAAACAGAGAGATAATCCAATGTGTATGGGGGATTGTGGGAGGACAAACAAACATCCACACAAACAACTAACGTGTTGATGCTGCTGAGAAACAGAGAAATTACAAACAGGTTCTCTTCTGCTTACACTTATTCTATATTGGTATCTCTTGTTGTACTTTTGGGAACTACTCTCCATCATCACCCATATAAGCCAAACATCATGACACAGTGGGGAAGAACATCTCTCCTTACGGATGAACCAAGGGGAAAGGTATATGTTCTGATCTCCGTGACATGAGGGTTGAAAAAGAATCACATGAGCACAGATATTTTTTAACAATATAAGTAACTAAGAGTTCAAGAGTATTTGTGCCTCGTGGTCATCACTTTTGTGTTAGCTGCTTCTGCTAGTTGCAGAGATGGCCAGAGATCAGTATCAGTGTACAGCAGTGACACATACAATAACACGTACCTGATGTAGAAATCTGATAAGTGTCTTAATCCAATATGATCTGTGCTGGCAGATCTCTGAGCATGCATTATGCCAGGATTTTAAAAACAGCCTCATTGATTGGACTGCAGGAGTGGGAATTAAGTGATTTCATAGAGGTGGAGGATGTAATGGTGGAGGAAGTGAGTACATGCTGGAATCACAGGTGTAGAGAGGCTCTATGGAGCTGAGCAGTTTCAGGTTTTTCAGCATCTGTTTCTGGTGTTATTTAATGATTAGCAAAAATCATCACTACTACTCAATAATTTTGTTTTTTTTTTTTCCTTTAAGAAACAAGGCCATTTATAATCATATGTCTATAATCTACTGCATTGCATCACCAGTGAGTGTACAACATCCTTCTTTGTGGTGGGCACTTTATCAGTCTATGCCACTTTTCACAAGAGTTGGCAAATACTTTTCCTTTCTGTTCTCTCTGGAAACTATTTTCACCAGTTTTTCTTTCACTTATATAACGTGTGCCATTACTATGAAATAGCCCTATGCATCTTACTCCAGGAGGAGAGCTGTGCTCTTGGTCTGGCACCCAAACTTTGCCATATTTTTGTTGATCAAAGCTGGTTGGAATTTTAGAGTATCTGCTGTGATTGTCTTTGAGTGTATTCTCACCATCCACCTTTATTCATGATCTTTTTCACGTTGTTTTTTCTTGATAGTGTTTATCTTGTATTTTCCCCAGCTTAATCATAAGGGGAGAGCTAGAATGAATGTCTGGCTTTGTTTGCTCCAGGGTAGACTTCTGCGCTAAGGAGTAATGCAAGCTATTGCAAATCCTGCAACCTCAGAGGCTGCATTTCTGCAGCAGCTGATGCACAGCTTGTTATGGACTAAATACACTGAATTTATATTGTTGGAGTCTGGAAAATCATTCATCTCTACTCACGAACACTGGGCATGGACAAGTAGGCTATCACCAGCAGCTAGAGTCAGGGTTTTGCCATCCATGGTAACAGTAGATGCACCCTCCTGAAGAGAAAGAACAGATAATCAGCTTTTAGTTTTGTGTTCTGTCGTGAGTAGGAAGAAAATGCTGCAGGTAAGTATGGAAATCTTTCCCGCTGAAAGAGCACTAATAACTTGCTCAGCTTTATGAGGCCTAGCTAAATATTCAGCTGATGTTCCCTGTCTGACACTATTAGCATCAGTAAAAACATACTTCATGGTTCATTGTTCCCCATCACAAAGCAGCAACTTATTGCTTGATGTCTTGGGGATATGCTGCTACCAATCTAACCCAGCAGCTTGTAAGTTCATGCAACTCTCTGGAAATTTACAGAGAGAACCTCCAGGAGTACTTCAAACTCCTTTTCTTCTTTCCTGATTCCTAATACCTTTTACATCTTGAAAAGTAGCCCACGAATCAGCAGGGAGCTGACAGAAATCGCTAATAGGAGTCCATCTACACTGGAACGCACTCATCATTATCTTGTCAAGCAGAGGAACCAGATTCCTGCCAGCAACACGGTCTTGATTGCATGGTCTGCTGCGAGCTCCAGTGTAAACAAGTGTCTTTCAAGATTGTTATATCTTTAATTAGTAGTTGATGGTCCCTGTGAATTTCAGCAGAACGGGAACTGATAGAAACATCTGTTTGATGAGCTAGTCTGACTTGCTTTTCTCTGCAGTGTTTCCATTGAGCTGCAAGTGTTTCCTAGAAGCCAGTAGAAAGAAGGGCACGTGGATCACATTCTGCTGTGCTTTAGTATAAACAAGTTATCAGACTGTTATTAACTTTGTCTACCTGATTCCAGTTGTCCTACAGCATGAAGACAAATGCTTCAAGGCAGAAGTAACAGGCGATGGTTTTTATTGCACAGAGACATTCTGATATGTTTACAAGATATACCCTAGCAGAAATAAGAATCCTCACCAATACATGATGGAGGATGGCAGCAATTCCATCCTCAACATACAAGGTGACGGAAAAGAGACTATTTTTATGGTGGTAGTAGTTTACAGTCATTTTTTGTGACAGTTTAAAGCCAAACAGTGTTTCCTGTTGATGACAATTTCCATTAGGAAGAACGTAGTATTTAGTTTCTGTTGCTGTTTCCAGGAGGCTGTACTACTGTTCAGTTTGCTCTGACCTGAAATATGAACTCAAGGGTTAGCAGGTGTAATCTGAATTGTCACATACCAGCTGCCAGATCCAGATATCTGAATTCTTTTTGCTTTTTTCAGTTGTTCCTGGTCCATAAGCTATAACCTAAAAAAAAAAAAAATTCAGGGAAGAAAAGTAACAGATTCATCCCCATGAGTGAAGTGTACATATTCATCTTCCTACAGCACTTAAACATTCTATTTTTAAACAAAAATGTTCATAGAATATGGCATTATTTTTACAGATATTAAAATTCACATTACGTTTGGTATTCTCATATTGATTCCTCCTGATAAGATAAAAAGGGAACCGATCACACCTGTCATTCCTTATGCTCCTCTGTATCCTCACTTATCTATTCCCACTGCCTCCTCCCACTCCCAGCTTGGCATCTATATCTTTCCTGCTTCTGTTCTGGGAACAGGCACTTCCTCCTCGTGAACTCTGGGCCCTGTCAAGAGCCTGTTGAAGTGAAAAAGATTCTCCCAATAACATTAAAAAGGCTGTAGATCAGACCTTATTTTTCCTCATTCTCTACCTTCTCTGTGCTCTTGACAGTGTCGTGCTCTCTGTCACACTGCTATCAGATGGATTGGATTCTTCAGAGGCTGACTTCAAGTAATCCAGGGGGAGAACTGTTGTGCACAGCTATCAAATGGTGACAGCTTCATTTGCACCTAAACTGGACTGTGTTTGACTGGCCAAGAAGAGCAACACTCTAGCATAGCTCAGGCTGTTGGGTGCTGTACAGGTCTCTTTGTTTTCATTTTATGTAGGTTAAGAAGGGGGGAAAAAAAACCCGAAACCTGTGTATTTACACAATCTAATTAGACTTGGCATGAAGAATGCTGTAGAAACATATAGGGAAGCTGAGCTCACTTGTGAGTAGTATTTGCATCATGCTGGTATTTTTGATTCGAGAAATATGGGAATGAGGAATAGAAAGTACTGTTTTAATCCCAAAGGAAGTGAATGGAAATCAGACTCAGGTTGATTCTGCAAACAGCAATGGCTAAGATATCAGGCCCCTGCCCTAGACTCGCTGGGTCAGTGAACAAAGGCAGGCTTGTACAGGTGCCAGGCATGCTAAGGCAGAATTGCTCTCTAAGGGTGCCTAGTTTTCTCTTTTGTGAGGCTTGGATTCATTCAGTTTGAATACAAGGCATCTATTACCTGTACCTTTAAAAATCTCCCACTCTTTCACAAAAACTAAAACTCCTACCTCTGTTTCAAAGGTATCTCCAAACACGCTCAAGGATTGCTTCTGATTTATTTCGACCCGATGATCGTTCAACCAGCCTTGGAAGGAGAACGGCTCCATTACAGAAGAGCAGTTTAGAGGGAAGGGTGTTTCTTTCAGGAGCTCATCTGTAAAAATGGCAGAGGGCTGTCAGCAACATTTCCCTTGATCTTTGCAAACTTTTCATGTTGCTTACAGCTTGAAGGGCTCAATGTACAGACAATGTCTAGTTAAAAGACAACGACCATAGCACTGTTTGTTGCTACAGTTATCACAACTTAGTATCTGAGGTGTGTCTTATTCAGAGTCTGGATGAGGTTGCTTCTCTGAAGCTGTTGTCAGAATTGTTATGTGTCCAGGCTTCTTAAAAATACATTTGAACAGTGTACGTATAGTTCTTGTTGATGTGTTCTTTGTCCTCTTTCAGACAAGCTCATGTCTTGGTAAAAACTGATATGTCATTTCTGACCCTTGCTGAGTCACTCCTTACACATCCCCACGTGAGGGGAATGAGACCCTGAAACCACCTGACTCCCACAAAGTCAGTACTGGCTTTTGTGCTTCTTCTCCCTTGTAGGTTATTAAATACACTGTCCACAGTGAAGCCAACTGGCTATCACTTTGTTAAGTCTAATAAAAGGCTTTTCTTGTGGTGTTCCTGGATTTGTAGGTGGATTTAATTTCTAGTAATTTTCCTTCAGAACTGATTTAGTTTAAAATAGCTGGAGGACTGAATGCAGTTTGACTAGCTAGTAAAATTCAAGATTTGTGCTGTCTGTTACTGCTATACGAAATTAACCTTAGTCATTTTCCAGCTCACAGTGAAATGCAGAGACAGTGCAGTCACCTTGGGGATCCTAGGTAGTCTGTCCTGAGAAGCCACTGTGGAACAATATCAGGTAATTAGCCCACTCTAGAACAATTTCAGGTAATTATGCCAACCTAAATGCAGGAAAAACTCACTAGATGCCTGCCTCCCAAAGGTATTGAGCTCGTGAACTCACAGCCAAATTTCAGCCTCAATAATAGGAAGAGTAGATTTTAAGTATTGGTATATTCCTTATTCAGAATTCTTCTGACTCCTCCTAAAGCCATCTTTCACTGCTCTGCAGTGTTCTGAATGCATCCCCACAGGCTTTCAGGGAAAGCTATTCCAGATGCAGCCTTTGAACGATGCATGAAAATGCGGTCAGTGCATCCAAGGCTCAGCAGTTTGCTGCATAAGCTGCTCTCATTTAATGGATCATAGTATGCACCAAGTGTCTATATTAATCTTATTAATCTCTAGAAGATCTGGATGCGAATGTCCTTTTTTTTTTCTTTTTCCAGTGGAAACAGATTTTGCCATTAGAATTTTTTTTCTTTCATTATACTAAACTAAATGGAATAAGCCAACAAGTTTCTGCAAAGCAATACCTCTTTCAGGAGCTACAGAATTGGTATCAGTAATCTGCAGTAAAAGGAATTTTTTGGAAGCTTTTTTCCTTCCAGGTTTAAAAAAAATAAATCTATTTTTACATTACTTAACTCATATTTAGCATATTTAGGTGGAAAAGCAAAGCAAGCAGAACTATAAACGCCCCAGTCAGTTGCAAGGAATTTGGGGTAAAAAAAGCCAAAATACTCCTTTGTGAACTAAGCAAGAAGCAACAGAAATCTAATGATGAGAAGTAATAATAAACTTCTTAGCTAGTATCTTACATTCTTACTCTTAGTAAGACTGGTTTTGCTAGTTTTCCTAATTCTTGGGATCTCTGACTCCAGTTTGTCCTGTTCAATGGGACATCTCATTGTACAGGACCACAGGAAAGTAATTTACACTTTGCCTTGAGCATGTATAACACATTCAATGCTTATTATGATGCACTGTCCTTTTTTTACAAAGTGCCCATGAATCACAAGTACAATTTAATTCCAAGTGACTATGAATAATTTTTTAAATTTAATTCTTGCCCTAAAGAACTGATGATCAATCTTCTGACACTTTCTTATCAGTGGGACCTGGTTTGTGATGGGCTCAGAGCTTATTCCTAATTCTGAAGTTAACAACACTTAGCCAGTGATAGTGTAATGGCCTCTGAAAACTGACTCTGGACAAAGTGAACGTTTAACATGACCCAGTATAATGGTTCTATTACTGGTTATTGCAGGACAAATAGGAGAGTGTTGTGATGATGAAGAACATGACATGATATGTCTGACGTTGCTAGTGGCCTGCTTGACTGGGTCCTCATCTAACACTGACACGTATCCCTTGCATGAAGTAGAAAGCTGCAGGTGTCCTAATGCTTGTGAACTTGAGCTAAAGAGCTACAATGAGGTCAATCCAATATTTTGCAGTCTCGCATATAGCAGAGTTGAAGCCTGGTGCTTTCAAAGGAACTGAGTGTTTCTTATCAGCTTAATGCCCTATATTCAGATATTTTTGAATGTATATATTTTTGCTTAGTCTTGTACATTAATTTTCAATAACAGGAAATGTGAGTTGGCTTCTTTCTAGAGTTCTTATGTTCTGTTAGTACTGTGAGACAAAGAGACCTCAGTGATGGTAAAGATGAAAGTTATGCTAACAAAACCTAGGAAGATGACAATTCTAAGCAAGTCAGCTGAAAGCTCTTCATATTTATTTCAAAGTGATGTATCACTAAGTGGAAAACCAAATCTAATACATTCCAAATGTACTGTTCAGGAGATCCATTTAAATAGTTCCATAGTTAAGCTCATTTCTGGACTTCATTATTATCAAATAAATATCCACAGCAATGTTGATTATGGTTTTTACCACTCTTTTCAGCTTTAAATTAGAATGTGATGCTATCATGTGTATGGGAACCATTAGGTCACGACTTGAACCATTGATGGGGTGTAGCCAGCCCTGGGAGCACAGGTGGAAGCAATTCACCTGTGTGACTGGAATGGGTGGAGTCAGGTTCCACCCCTCCCTAATCTCATTTAAGGGCTGGCTGCCATGAGGGAAGCATCTATACTTGAAGGCTGTCTCTGTGGCGTGTTTGGGCATGCCCTGATCCTTGGGAAGGGGTAAGTGTTTCCTTCTTTATTACCAGAATTTGATCTCTACTTTTCTTGGGTAATCCAAAACTGGTTATAAAGATCTGTATCTGCTATCACGTGCCTTTATGTTGAGCTGAAAAGTACATTGTGGATGCTGAAAGGACTGTTCTTGCTAATTGTGAAAGCCCCTCCATCTTGAGTATTCGTGTTGCCTATCTCTGTGTGCTGTGGTCATCTCTCTAAGTAAAGACATAAGAAAGTCCCTTTGCAATAGCATCACCTTCTGTAGAAGAGGTAGATGCCCTTATCCAAAGGGGAGTGCTTAAATCCTCTTATCCTTTAACTGAGCATAAAATGGTCCAGCTGAGAGATAAGGAGTTATATTAGAATTATGTACTCATTTATTTCTATGCAGTCTGTAATCATCCCTTCCATCTCTTAAGGAATGCTATATAATAGTGAATAGTTCTCATGTGACCATTTCCCAGAGTTTCATGTGAAATTGCCAATGCTGGCAATAATATATACCCTGGGGTGTTCTTCCCCATATGTGCCTACCGAATTCCTGGAGTAACGTTCTCATTGTTTATGAAAATGTCAATGAGACTAGTAGGAGTTTAATGCCTCTGTAAATCAAATAATCTAAAACTTGTGGACTGAAAGACATAATTTTAGGCACCTGAACTTGGGGAAAAAAAAAAAGTAGTTAACTGATTCCATATAAAAATCGTGAACTAAAGCACCAACAATGACTGATTACTTTGGAGTTAGTTGGTTCGTTTCACTGTTGCTGAGTATAGATGCAGAAACATTCAGCTGAAAATGCAGCATTCACTGGGTGTAATCGTTCCTTTCCCTGTGTAACTGTATTTATTTTTGTAGCATGCCCTGAGAATTGGTGTGACTGCTAATTTATGACTCTTCCATGTAATAATTTCTAGGCACATTTTTCTTTGTGTCATTAAATCTGTGCTAGAAAATAAACAACACTTTTTTTCCTAATTGAAACAGAAGTTTGATGTGGAAAGCTTTGAACAGTATTATTGTAATAAAGAAATATTGCCTCTCTAAAAGGAGATATCATCATCTTCCAGAAGGAAGAGAGTAAATTAGAATAGCAAAATTGCAAGATTTAGTTTGTCTTTCTGTTTAAAGGCTTGTCACGGCATAGCTAGGTCATTGTAATTAAAAATGCCATGCTGTAGCCTTTGACTGGAGTTCAAAGTACAATCCTAAAATCGGGAGGCTTACATTTTGTTTCTGAATCTGCCTTTTATATGGCTGTGGGCATCTCATTGTTTCCTTCCATGGGAGAGCAAGTGCAGTAAGCCCTCGCTACATTTGTGGAATGAGGCTTTGTACAGCATGTGTGAGCTATTATTACTAAATACCCTTAGAAACACTAGTGAAAATGTCAGACTGAAACTGTGAGTTGTCTGTTTCAGATGTTGCTGTCTGGGGAACGTTTAACAGTGTGAGGAAAAAGGTAGCTACTCTATTAGAGAAGATGTACCTGCTGTGAGACTGTTCTGAGCTTTATAGCTTTTTAAAATACTATTTTTTTTTCCTGAAGTCTGTACAGGAAGGAAACAATTTTATATGGCATTTCTTCCCATTTTCATGGCAGGTTTATTATATATGTGATGCTCTTAAAGGTCAGCAGTGTCTTGCTTCCTATGGTGAAGCATAAAGAGAGCTCTCAGAGATTGCAATTTGTGTTTTGCCTCCCCTCGACGAGGCTCAGCTGAGAACATGGCAGGAGAAGCACTCTTCTTCCTGGAGACCTTGGGTTTTTCTTTGAGTGCTGTCATTAGCGGTTCTGGGTCCCAAATCAACTCCTGGCTCCAAGGAACTTGCAGCACTTGTTGCTTTTGGACGATATCATCAGTTTTGGGAAGACTTCTGTAGAAGCTTTCATATGGCAGCCAGTGAACTCAGGACACTGTCATCCTACTTTACTGGTGTATTAAATGGTGTTGATTTAGGTTAGTTGTGGGCTATCTGGTTCGTCTGAACTCTTCATCTCCGGTATTGGCTGTATACTCATTGTGGTGCGAATATACCTGAGTGGTGTGGAGCGTTGTTAAATACAAAGGAAGGGGAATGGATGAAGCCATTGAGAGGCTGTGTGGTTGTGCAGAGTTGTAGGTATATATTAGATGATTCTAGTCTCTTCTTCCAAATAGGTGGCCTTTGTGAGAGAGACGAATGTGACTTGGGAGTTTCTCACAGTTTCCTGTGCAGTTATGGTTGGTCCAGACAGTTCAAAATCTTGACTATTTTCGGTCAGCTTGAATACTGTTCTGTCATGTAGGCCTGCTGTTGGCAAAGTACATTGCAAAGGGGAATACTTACTACTACGTAAATGCTCATATGCTGCTTCTTTTAATACATGTATTTGAAGCAGAAAGAAGACAAGTAGCACTATAGATGTGTGGGAAGTACTTAAAAGATAAGAGAATCAAAAATTCCCTTTTCTGATCCATGTTTAGCCTAGGTATTAAAGGTATTCGTCCTTGCTGAAAAAGGAAGCAGATAAGTTTTCTCAAGCTTTATTACAAATGGTTAACAGAAGAGGCTAATAATTTGGTATAAAACCCTTCCAGGAAAGGTGCCTCAAGTAAGGATTGCATGCAAGGTGTGTTTCTGATTATATTTCACCTGAATGTACTCCTCTAAAAACAGGTCTTTTTAACAGCTACTCCTGCCTCTTCATGTATTCTGAGTACCCTGCCCCCTGCTTGGAAGGGGAGTTGCCCTAGAGTTGGCGAAACCAGAAAGCATAAATCAAGAAAAAGTCTGGACTTAGGTGTGGTGGTTTTCTTGTAGGTTTTACATTAAAAAAAAAAACACAAACAATTGGACCCTGATTGATTCCATTTATAGCTTTCCTGTATGAGTGAGCAGCAATCAAGGTTTTCTTTGAAGATATTTTTCTTCCATTTCTCCTTGAAGAGAGGAGGCAATATTTCTGACCTAGGTGTAAATTAACCTAGGAGTACTTCAGATGGCACTTTAAAGCTGGAGGGATTCTGGATTTTCTGAAGAGAAACTGAAAGAAGAGGCTGAAATCCAGCCCTTTGCATAGACCAATTTTAATCTTGTTAAAACATGCTGTGTATTACAGGTGTTATGCTGGTAGTTGAATTTTGCTTTGGGGGGGCGGGTAGAAGAAGACAGGAAAAAGAAGTTGCTGAGGGAAAAGATCCAAAACATTATTTCTTTGTCACTGCTGTATAACTAAAAAAATCTGCCATCTTTTTCTTCCTCCATGCACAAGGTGCCACTAAGACTTTGAGCTTCTTACCATACATGAAAACTAAAAATTGAAAAAACTGAGACATTACCTAGGTTGAAATCCATCCGTATAAGCTTGTTGACTGCCTTTTGCTTGTAGCAGAAGTTAAGATATGAACACTTCAAATATTTGTTGTCTTGACTTAGAAGCTAATCTAAGAGGAGAAGCCATTCAGGGGAAGAAGATGTGTTGAGTTCTGAGCAAAATAGGTATGTTTACTTGCTTGTTTTAGTTATTTAATGTGCCTTGAAAAAGCTTTTTTTCAGCTTTAATTGAAGTTTCTCATGCCTTTTGGCCTTTGTAAAGCTTTCTGAACAGCTTACAAGGAAAAAGCTTATTTACTGGATTTATCAATAACTTTTCAAAAAACTTTCTTTAAAAAAAGTATTGAGAATATAACTTCTGATTGTCAGGTCTATTATTTTGCTCTCATCTTCTGCAAAAGTATTGACAAAATAAATCTAATGTTCTTTTTCTCTGCTTTGATATAATTCATTTTCTTCTGATATAAGCACTTAGTTCACATTGGTGAGGGACGCTTATTGGAAATCCATGTATTGAACATGAATAGTATGTGTGAGAGGATATTCTTTTTATTACAGCAGCATCTAGAGGCTTCATTTGAAATTATACTTCCTATGCTAGTCATTGTGAAAACACAGCGAGAGACAGTAGCTGTCAGGGAGGGGAGGGGGAACTACCACCCAAAAAGCAACTAGGCAAAAGATAAATATAAGTATTGCGTATTGGAATAGCGAAGCACATCGTACAGGTCATCTAGACCTCTGAGTGCTAATGTCGTGCAGGACTATCTCACTCTGGTGTGATGGTAGTCTTCTGGGAGAGTGGAAGAGCTCAAACTAAACTAAATACATTCTGATGTTGCATATAAAGAGAAGCAAGGTCTAGGAGACAAGATTTTCTTTGTTTTCTGAGAAGCATATTTCATAGAGACGCAATGTTAAAGGTACAGCTGCAGTCTTTCAGGCAGTTCTTGTCTGGCTTATCATTTCCTAAATGCAGAGGCTTGTAAGCTTGCTGTCCCATACAGGACTCTCCTGTGAACTTCTCATTTGAGGGGGAGCAACATAGGCAACTATATTTAAGAAAGGTGTTGACACACAGAAAAATCTTTACCTGATTTTAATATTTGAGTTGAAACGTTGTTACAATACGAATTGAGGCTGGATATCTGTACAGCAACTGACATTTTTATGGCGACTATCAATCAGAAAGGTGAAAATATGCAAACAAGGCTTTTGTCTCTGTAAGAGTAATTCATAAATACCATTCTATTTAAGACATTTGAAAATGGATGTGGAGATTAAGAATAAATGATTTAAAAAAAACTTTTTAGAAAAGGAAACTAGAACATGTCCTTGACTTGTGATGTGCTGTGGAATTTAAGGTAGCTGTCCTGTAGCTGTAAGATCAGTGTAGTTGAGTATCACAGCAGTGCATGTGTGCACATCCACTGAGCCACCTGAGCTGTAAATTTTCTTGTTGGACTATCCACAGAGGCAAAACAAAAATAGGTCAAGACAGCATGGAAATAAAATGCTAAATGGATCATGCCCTAAATGAACTAAAAGCATGTGCCTTTGCCTAGTTGTCATTATTTCTCAAGTTTATAGGTGAAGGAGTACACATATATAGTGTGTGGGTTCAACTCACTAAAACCTCATTCTTCATAGTCAAAAACAAATTTTTCTTGGCATGAAAGAAAGTTATGGATAATTAGATTTCACGCTGTACAGTTACCTGACATCTTCACATAAACAGTCAAGATGTTTTTGGTAATCACATACAAGGACTTCATTTATGGATAGAGTAATGAAGGGAATTGCTTCCCAAAATGATTGTCATTTACATAATCACAGAGAAAAAAGGAAACTTGGTCATTTTATGTAGACAGAATCACTGTTGTTCAATCAGAAGCAAATTAATTTCAGAAGACATTTATTGTATTACCTGGATTTGGTTTTCCGGTTTTATATTGCCTGGAATTGAAAAACCTAAAATAATAAACATTGTGCCAGTAAAAAGTTATGTTCATGTTCTGTACATTAATAGAGATTAAGCAGTAATACTGAGAACGGCTATGCCAGGTCCTCATCTATTATCACATGTACTCAGCAGGGCTATACCAATCTTACTGGCGGAGTCGGACTAAAAGTCTTCAAAAATTCATGTCACTAAGAAATTCCCTACTCTGGTGCTATGCTGATTTCGTTTTTTATTTCCTTGCTCCTTGTACAATTGTACTTGGATAGTTCATCATTAGTAAACATTTAGCAAATTAATAAGTTAATTGATAACATTTGCATATTTTGCAGACAGCAGCTGCTTTTTACAATATTTAGCAAGCTTGCCACAGTCTTGATTATCTTGTACAATATGGATTAGAACTATTTAAAGAAGGCAAGCAATGAGTGAAACAAGCCCAAAGACAGTTTATAGTTTTACCTAGTTGAACTAGCACTAGATCTTCATTCAGTTCTTCTCATATTTAGCAGAAACGTACTCTTATTCATTCAAAAAGTATGTTCCAGGTATATGTGGGGAATTTTTTTCAAATCTGATTTCATGAGTTTGGGGTATAAAAGGTACAATTAAAATTTGTAGAGCAACACTTTACTTTTAACAAGTCATTGTAAAATGTGGCATAAGTAGAAAGTGAAGTATGTAGATCACAGACTGATAAAGGTCTATTAGATCACTTCAAATGTTCTTTTAAAATTTAAGTTTTAAATTAACAAGCTTACTCTTGAATTATTGGTGCAAGTTGAGTGCCAAGATCTTCGCAGTGAAACCATTTTTCAAAGAGGACATTAGTTGATGTTCCCACATAGTATCTGACAAAGAGAAAACATTAGTCAATTTTTTTATTAACTAACAGACCAGGTAGTTTGAGTCTTTTCAAGAGAACAGCTACTTTATATGGGCTATTCTCAAGCCTGGTATGCTTTGTTTTGATGCATGGTTATTTAGGGAAGCTTTACCCTTTACCCTAGGTGACTGATGGGGTACTTAAGTTGAAGGCCTTGTAGTTCTGCTGATTAACCACAGATAATTCACCAAATTCTTTTCAGAAACTTTCCACACTTAATCCTAGAAACTTAATTGTGCCATAATACTTTGGGACCAATAGCTCTTGCTTTGGGTAAAGTTAATACAAAAACAACTGTCACCAAATACAGTTCCCAACAACTGCTTCCATTAAAGTATTAGATAAATATTCCTTTCAAGAGTCCACTTGCTTATTGTTTGTGCATGGGCTGATAAGAATACAAGGTAGTTTATGGACTTGTTTGCAAAAATGTAGATGGCTTCCAGTTGCATAAATTTGGGAGATATTATTGAGCTCACCCTTCTGAAAAGGAACTTAGTGTTTTACTTGCATTATTCTGACTTAATGGTTAAATAAATTGTGCTGAGATCAGTTGGACAAGATAGTTGTAGTCCTATGGAATAGCACATACAGAATTTACCTACGAATTAAAAACATGGCTACAGGGTAGGGATGTTTCAGTACAGTCATGTAATACAAGTGATTGTAAGTAGATCCTATGTGTCCTTTGGGCTAGTGACTGAAATTCATGTTTAAAGAGGTAAACAAGGCTTATAAGATTGTACTCTGGTGTATTTGTGTATTCATGAGTGTCATACAACTATATCAGTATTGCCTAGCTTGTAGAAAATTTCTACAAGCTCCCTAGTTCCTCAAGTTTTGCAAAAAGAAAGCACTTGGAAGTGAGGAGTATCATTAATGCCTCCAATGTGGAAAAAGCTAAGCGCAAATTTTGGACATCTGAGAATCTACAGAGAAGAGAGATGTTACTAATGCCTTAGTCAAGGAAAGCCTAAGTAGGACTCTACACCTTACTAAGTATTAAAGAATCCAATCTAACATTTAAAACCAAACTTTAACTTCTTTGCCATAGGATTAATTTTTGCTAGTGCATTTTTATTATAAAACAAAGGATGTAAAAATTAATTAGAGACTGCCCCTATGTTTCAGCCTTTCACTTACACAAAATTCAGCATGCTGGGGGCTCTGATTTATGACTGAAGCTTGTTGGTATGGTAAATAATGTAATGGCAGCATCACTTCAGACCTTAAGTCAGCATGCTTCAAAGCAATCTTTGCAGGTAAGTGGAAGTGAGAAGTTTGACAACAACAGAAGCTCTGGTTGTAAATCCCATTTCCCAGTACAGAGCCAATACCACTTCAAAAATGAAACATTATTTTTCACTTCCTGAACTTTAGGCATCTTTTTCATAATTTCAGTGTAAAAACATTCAAGTGATGTATTTTCAGATACCTGATTAGATATTTCAATTAAGAGCATGCTTTGTTAATTCAATTATTGTTTCCACCTGCTAGCCATATGCTAGCTTTTAATTAGTTTTAATTCTCCCCAAGAACATGACTGTATCACAGTGTGGATCCCTAGTTCTATCTGCCTCTGAAAGCTATTCAACATCTCCTTAACTTATGCCATCCCCAAACTTCTTGTACAAGGCACGTTATTTTATTTGAAGTTCTGTAAAGGTACTTATGTCTTTTATTACTAGTAAATATTGTTTTCTGGATCACTAGCCAATTGTCTTCAGCTCACAGTATCTGTTTGAATAATGTCAATATTCAGAATTCATGTACCTGCTATGAAAATAAAAAAAAACAACAACCAAAAAAAAGTGTGTAGATGAATGCTGTTTCAAGCTAGCTGTATTTGTCTTCAGCTTGGAATCCATTCCAGTGACTTTTTGAACAGTCCCTTTCTTAGTTTCCTATTTCTTTATATTTCTTTTTTTGAATAAAAAGTATTTCTACTTTGCATATTCACAGTCACCCTACTGTGATAGGGCTCATGAAACCATCAAAACTGTAGGCAAAAGGACAGAAACATACATTACAGATATTGCTGAAATTTTAAATCTTCTTAAATTACATGAGTTATTATAATCTCACTGTAGTCAGTACCCATTTAATATCAAGCCAGCTTCTCTATCTGCCACAACTTGCCCTCCTAGCCTTATGAAAGCTGTAAGATTGCAGAACAAGGCTCAGTCCTGCTCCCACTAGAATACAAAATAAAACTCTCATTTACTTGAAGACATTGTTCTCATACAGCAATAAAATCTAGGCAGATGCGCTTACCATGTAGAGGTGTTAGTGTGAAGAAAATTGACTTTTGTTTCCAGCTACCCACACGCTTGCCAGAAAAGCTCTTTATCTTTTTGCTTTCAGTGCTTAAGAAGGAATTAATGTTCAACTTGCCAGAACTGATAGAAAAATCTTTTCTGATTTGTACTGCTGCAAAACCCTGAGACTTTTCATCTTCAGATGATAGTAGTAAGCAAAACATATTTTGATAGCTATAATCATAGCACGTATTGTAAGGACATCTCAACCCATTCTTTGCTTGAATAAGTCAAATGCTACATGAGATCTCTGTATATGTGTGTATAGATAAATTTCTGGACAAAAGTAGTACAAAACTGCCAGGATAAATCTGTTAAATTATCAAGAAAGTACAACACAGTATTGTATTGACATGATAAATTAATTGCATATTATGAATCCTGACAGATTAGCCCATAGTTGTATCTCACCTGAGTCCATCCATTTCTGTCTTTTGTCTTTGCCTCTCAATTACAAGTCCTACAGTGTCTGCATATCTTTGAGGAGAATGAGGTATCCTGGCAGGTAGGAGAAACATCTGTTCAGACAAAGAAATAGGAAAGCATCAGTGTTAGATCTGTTTCATCTGTAGTCCTTCCCCTGCAAAGTCCTTTGTTCGCTGCCCTACTTTCCTGCTACTCTGTGTTGATCTATGCTGCTCCTTTGCAGCCGTATTTAATTCAGTATCAGTAGCCAAGGAGATGCTGCTTCTTGCTTTCTCAGTGAATGATGATCGTTGATTCAGCAATCAGCATTGCCTTTATTGCAGTGTGGTGCTGTCCTTCCTAGTTTAATCATCATTGCTAGACACAATTAAAACAGAATCTAACCAGTTACTCTATCTATCTGAAATCTATAAATTTACTGCAATTTCTGAGTAGCAGAAATAGAAAGAAAAAGATGGTTAGTTGTCAGCTCAAGAAGATTTCTAAACTACCATCCACAGGTGCCCCTGCAACATAGCAAGACGTGACTGCACAATGAGGTGTGTTGTTCTCCAGAAATAATTAACAAATATGAGGAACTACTTGTTTTCTGTCACTTACATGACTAAGTAATATTTGGCTGGGAGAAGCCCATTACTGAAGTTTGAGAACAAATCTTTTTCTAGCAGCTATGTGACTATGTAAGAAGGTGGTAAGGCTGTGCTGATCTTGAGTACTATGGATTCCTTAGCCAAGTTTGGACAAGCCACTTCAATTTCTCTGTCTGCAAGGCAGAGCTAACGATAGTACTTCACCAGGACTGGTGTCAGCCTTCCCACTAAGGATATTGTGTGTTCCTTCTCATTAATACTTCTGGTACATGCCAAGGTGGATGTACTTTCCAAGTGTGGAGTCTATTACTGAACTTTCCTCATCTATAGGTTTGAAAGCTTACATCCTGTTTCTTTGTTGAAAAGGCTGTAATACTTCTTTTTAGTGACATTAAGCTGTAGGGTCTGTTACGTTTCCTTTAAAGAGTGGCCTCACAAGATCTAATATTTAATCCTTTCAAAAGCTGAATGCAGTTCAAGCTTTGGACAATAACTGAGTAGCAGTAGTAAAACATCTTTAGTAGTAACGTCAAGAAAAACATCTAGTCACAATCTGCTTGATAGCATTGAACTATGTGCTGTAGCAAGTCTGCTACTATATGGAAAAACATCTGAATACAGTTGGGTATGCTTTATCTATAATTTTTTTTTAAACTGTTCTGATACTATGATGGTTGGGAAAGCAAGCAATTAGAGATTACCTGCTATTGAAATTGTGAAATGTTGCACAGAGTATTATAGTTTGCTGTTAATTATGTGAAATTTGCTACACTGTATCCAAGCTTTTATTGCTTATATATTTTTTTTATCCCAATGCCATCTCTTACCCAGCAGTGGTAAACTGATCTTGAAATACTTCATAAAATAGTAACTTAACACACCTATGTACAACAGTAAGAGGAAAAAACAATCATGTTTTACCTCCCCTTCTCGGATGACAATGTCTTTATGCTTCCTATTTTCAATTATCTTCAAACACATGTCTCCTTTCAGTTGGTAAAAAAGCTGAAGGAATAGGAAAATAACATTAGGTCAAGTGCTCTAAAATATTCTGTACATCATATTCGGCATATAAAAGATATATGTACAAATACATTCAGACTGTTCGCAAATAGATTTTTCTAACAATACAAAATAATTCCAACCTTCATTGCTTTTTAAAATTTTATGAAATATATATTATTTATCTGCACATAGACCTCGTATACATATATATGTATGTATGTAATTGCTTGAAGAGCTCTTCCATGAATGCAGTGAAATCCCATTCTACTGTCTCTATTCCTGGCAATTACACTGTGGGACTGGGATTTTATGGCTGAGGGGACTTTATGGTCGAGATATCTGCTAATTCCACTGTATATAATGCTTCATTTTTGTTGTTGTTCAGTACAGAGGCATCAGGGTCTTCGCTGTTAAATTCAGTCAAATTAAATACCGCTTTTTCCAATATGCTCTAAATAGGCATGCCCATTTGTCTGAGGTGTGTGTTGTTTTTATTTTTTAACAGAGCTTTCTCAGGTGGGAATAATTGCCCATTTAGAAGCTGTTCTGCTTTATTTCTGTGGATATTTTGAAGCCCTGCAACAGCTGCTCCTCTGCCTACTGTGTATGTAAAAGGATTATGTCCTTAGCTTACATAAGGACAGTACCACTGAACCTGTAATTCTGCCTTCAGTGACCTTTCCATAGTTCTGTTTTCAGAATAGCTTTGGGGCTCTGAGGTGCCCAGATCTGAGCTCATGTTTCATGGCAGAGCTGCGCTACAATCTGTAAGCAGGTCTCTCATTGACCTGGAAAAATGGGCACATTTTTATTCATTTTGTATAATGATGGACAACAGTAATCCAAAAAGTCAACTTTTCCTGTTCTGCCACTCTCTGGCAAGCTTCTATATACTTCTCATATTCTCTCTGCCATAGCTAGAAACCAGAGTAATTTATCTAGTTGTTGAAATTGTAGTTCTAACTTTGAGTCAGATTTCAGGCAATGGAATCTTTTTATTTATAGTCATTAACTACAATTTTAGCAAAATGGAAATAAAGACCTGATGAAACATAAAGACAGAAAAAATCACCCAAGTGTAATGAAAACCATCAACCAAACCTTTTCCAACATTAGAAAAGATCAATCAAATTTTTAAATCAGGGTTACTTCTGAAAGTTTTGAGCTATTGATTGATGTATTTGTCTGAGGATCCAAGGAACACTTATAAATGTAAGTATAAATACACTGGCAAGGGAATGAAACAGCAGAGAGAACTGAATATATACTGGAAAAAAGCTCATGCTGAGAGCTCTTGCATGAGCTCACCTTGTACCAGCGAGATAACCATGGCTAAATTATAACTCTCGTCTAGGTGGCCATAATGCCAGGCTACTTATCCTCCTTGCACTCCATTTCCCCATGTTCTCTTCATGTCATTTTCTTGTGTGCTACTGAATGACTGTATGAATGTGACAGTAGCCCTCATTACTGAGCGTGTCAGTAGAGGCTTGAACCACTCATCGTACAACCTAAAGGGACTGGAGCAGAGAAATGATCTCCTTTTTTGTGGAGACTCGTCTTATCTAAAACATAAGATCCTGATGGATTATCGCACAGGCCGTTGTTAGTATGGCACTGGCACTGCAGAAATTGGAAGTTCCTTTTTGAAATGATTTTTGGAGTGGTATCTTCCCGATAGCTATTGAGGGAGCAACTCCTGGATGCTTCGATAGAAATGTTGATGAGGGAAAGAACAGAAGGAGAGTTTTTTTGTGCTGCTTGTGATGGATGAGCATCTTTCTCGTAATGGAAGACTAGGGAGGGGAAAGGGACCATTCAGCTCAATAGTAGAGCATCACAGTCAGAAGGAAAGATTCTTAATGCAACACTAACTTTGAATTTAAAGTATTGTTTTGTAGTGGGAGAGGAGGAGTGAGATGGGCTATGCATTGTTAATAGAAGTGTTTTTCTGTCTGAATTTAAATACTACCTTTCATTGTAAATTACGGTCTATTCTTCAAACTTTTTTTGGAAAAATGTCAGTATGATTTAGTCATCCATAAATTATCTGATGCCACTCTGCAAGGTAGTGATTACCAAACCTACTGATGTGCTTATATTATACCCTGAACTTTACTGAGGAAACTGTCAGCTTGTTCAGCATCTCAGTGAGTTACAATCCATGCCCATTTCACAGGACAGTTCGCCAATACAGTATTATGCTGTCATTTTGCTGGAACTTTATTTAATCTTCTTCCTCAGTGCTTACTAAGCTTTGCATTTCAACCTCTTCTGATGTATCCTCCCCCCCCCCCCCCNCCCCCCCCAAAAAAAAAAAAATCCACAGTAATGAAGTGCTGGTGTGTGTGTGATCGTGCTTCAAACTAGATAGTGTTATGTTAAACTTCAGTGGAAGGCAGCAGGACCAGTCTATAAAGAAGTATTCCACCTCAATTATGCAGTCTCTGGCAGGAATTTCTGGCAAAAATAGGTGGAGATATGGAGAAGTAGGATGTTTACTTCAGTGAGAGAGTCACCAAAGCTACTTTTGTCTTGGTAGGAATTCATTTTGCTAGGGGAGTAGAAAGTGTGAATACTACCTCCAAAAGAGCAGTATCATCCCTGCTATATGAAAGTGGTGGGACTATTGCTCTTTCATCCAGATGCATGCATTTTAACAGAGTAACAAAGGAAGTCATAGGGGAAGAACACACTGTTTCTAACAGGTCTATTTTAAGCACAACTGTGCAGTGAGTGTATGGCTTGCTAATTTATATCTAATGGTGACATCAAACTCTGCCTAGATGTAGTAGTCCAGAGCTCTGCAAGAGCTTCTGGGGCAGAGAGTTTATTAATAAATATCTGTAGATATCTTCAGTTTGCAGTGTACTTTGAGTACTGCTTCTGAAAGTGGAATTTGGGATTGCTCAGCCACTTCTGGGATCAGGCTCTGACTTCGCATACTCTGGCTTGCATTGCATGTTAGATTAAGTACTAAATTAATTTGAAGAGCAAATCAAATTCTGACATGGGAGTGGAGTCTTGGTGTTCTCCAGACTTCAGTAGTGACCGATCCATATGAGCACAGAAAAACAATTTTTCTTCTTTACTCACTATGAGGTGTCTCAGCCATCAGAAGTCAGGGAGGCAAACAGATAAGACAGGCAGAGAAAACTGTTGTTTTTTCTTCTCGTTTACACGTCACTTGTGAAACATGAATACCAGCCAAGCCTCATCCCAACAATTTTATGCAGTGAACTTATTTCTAATTTGCAGTCTTTCTTTCTGATGCAAAAAAGATCATTATTCTCATTGCTTTGTAATAGAAGCTTTGTTTCTTATTACAATATTCAAAGAGTTTTCACCAAATAAAATGTGCTTCTTAAAATATAAGTAGCAAAAAAGATTTCTCTTGATTTGACTCATGTTTTCAATTTTACTTGAGAGAAAAGCACTACAGTACCACCTACTGCATGGTGCAATCTTTTGGCTTGCCTGGGCCACACTGAGTAAAGAGCAACTGTCTTGGGCTGCGTATATGTGAGTTGCTCTGAAAGTAATGCCTCCTATTTATTTCCATGGAAACTACATCAGATGCAGAGAGCACAGTAACACTATTTGATAGAGCAAATTCTCAGCTACAAACCACTGTTTTTCAACATAGTCACCACTATTAGCTGAGCATTTTCACCAGTGGTGAACAAGAGCCTGCATGCTGCACTCATAAAAAAATAAATCTGCACCAGTGAAGGTGACCCACTGTTGCCACTGCTTAAATGCACTACCCACCACCTCACTGTGCTCACATCCACTGTTTGGTCTCCATAAATATTCTGCAAATGTTGATAAATGTCAATAGATGCCATTTTTTTCTGCATGGAGGAATTCAGTGATGCACCTTTGTTCCATACAGGGTTCCATGTCAGACACCATTCTGGCAGACTGTCCCTCTGCTGCCATCTGTCACATGGCAACAACATGTAACAGAATATCGGTGGGAAAGTTCAACCTCTACTGCCATACCACCAACATCTGCCTCTGAAGTTGTGGGCAAACATAATAAAATAGGAGGCACTACTTTCAGAGCAGCCCTTGTAAAATATACAATACTGTTAATATTTAAATAATAAAACAATTTGATTTTTAATATTTTCTTAAAGCATTAAAAAAAGAGAGGAACCAAAACATAAAACTAGTGGGATATGTGACCCTGTTTCTGTGAAACTAATGCATCCATCTGGTTTGATGGCAGTGACCGCAATTCTTAGTGAGCTCTCAAGGTACTCATCGGAGATTAGAGATGAAATTTTGCTCTCCCTATACTTCACCTTTGACAATTATTCACAAATGTGTGTACTGCCAAAAAGCGATCATGTGAATAAGGTGTGGTTGTGAAGTGAAGTACACTTCTCTCTGGTAAGAGAGGTCAAAATGGAAAGTACGGCTGCTTATTCTTTGCTGTTTAGAGCACTGTGTATGTGTTTTGATACATTGGCTATACAATTATCTGCCATTGCTTGAGTCAACAATGCACAGCATTGCCCTGCCCATGCCCTGGTTTCATTTGACACAGTGTCAATAGCACACTGATGGTTTGGTCGTTGCTGAGTGATGGGTATGTGTCTGGAGCCGCTCTGTGGGGAAGAGTCGCTGCCTTTAGAGCGCGGGGCTGTGGGTTGGACATGACTGACTGACTGGAATGACTGTCAGAGCCCCTCCCCATCAGCATCCCTTATCCCTATACAGTCTAGAGGGAAATGGAAGTTGCTAGGGGAGAGTTTCTCAAAAGTGTGCTGCCTAGAGAGCAGCATAAGGTAGAAGAAGGGGCTAACCTTCATTTCAGCACGTTTGTCAGAAATTGGAGTCACATCCTACTTGTGGTATATATGTGAGGGGGAGAAAAAGAAAAAACAAAGCTCAGGTTGGGAAATGCAGATGAGCTCAGACAGAGCTATGTCATGTTCCAGAGCAAGACAAATATATCTCAAGCAGAAAGTGTAAATATGCTATAAGCAGCTGACGGGATTGGCCCAGGTAATCAGAGGAGAGGGGAGCTTTCCATCCTGAGAATCTTCTCTAGGAGAGTGATGCCAAGGCTCTGATCTTTGGGGCTGGATCAGTATGTAGCTGGTTGTATCTATAGGAAACAACCCGGCTGCTGAGAACAAAAACTTCAGGTGGAATACAATGCAATGAGAAGGAGGGCTTCTAAAATCAAGTACAATATTGTGCCAGTGCAAATGTGTTGCAGGTGGCAGATGAAAGGCTGATTTAAATTTCTCTGCATGGAACTGCACAGTTATCTCTAGACTCAACATCAGGTGTGAAGAGAATATGAATTGTAATGAAGTTAAAAGCAGTTATTTGAGATTCATTTTGTTTAAGTGGCGAACTGGAGTAGGCAAAGAGGAGACTATCTACTTCTGTGATCCTACATTTAGAATATCTTACCTTCCCCCCAAAGCAGCCCACACAATGCAATAAATAAAATCTGAAAATGCTTTTACTACAGTTAAGTTTTGTTATGATCACGGGTTTTTATGTGCCATTAACTTCCTCTGAAACAAACAGTTCCCTTCAGCTTTCACTTACCTTATTTCTGGGAAGTTATAAGATGAATGAGATAAAACAATTGAGCTTTCCCCCCACCAAGGCTTTGCAAGTAAGCAAAAATACAGTAAATACACCCTGAATTCAGTGAGCTGGATAAACACTTTAACTCTGTGCCACAAATACATGATGTCAGAGCTGCTGTAGAAGCTTTCAGTGCTTCGCGTAGGATTCACACAAAAACTTATAAATCTAGCTTTATAACACAAATGCTTTCACATTAGTGCATACTAAGGAGATTTTTCCTGTGTAGCTATCTAGGTGCTTTCTCACAGCATTTTGCCACATTTTAAGAGAAGATGCATTTCCCAAAGCAATTCAGTCTGTCTTTGAGTCTGTCTGAATAGATGTGGTTCTTTGTTATCCCTGTCCTGATGGAGAAGGCTGCAAGTTGAAACTTAAAATTTGCACACAAGAAAAAGAATATGACAGTCAAAAATTCAAGCCAAGGAATATCAATGATTTATCTCTTGTAAGGTGCAGCTTAACTTTGCTATTCATGAAATCTGAATGGAAAACAACATCCTGACTATGAGACAGTATTTCTGTGCAGACAGATTGCAAATCAGCAGTGCACAGAAAATTAGGAATGAACAAATTGTAAAGGTGCGTATATAGGGAACCACTGCTAGCTGAGAGCAGGAAAAAAATTGTGCAAGACCAGGCACTGTTTTAGTCTACTTGACCATAGACTCCAAATGAAGTGTCCGAACTCCCTCATAATTAGCCATCAAAACAGATTTTTCTGATACACCTGCATGCCAAAGGTGCCAGCAGACAACAGCTTGGGAGGAGGATGCTCCCAAGCAGTCATCTCTGTGTCAGCGGCTTCCTGCTGCGAACTGCAGGCTGACTAGCACGCCTGCCATGAGGCACAAGCTATGTGTGGTAACAGACATAAAATCATGTCTAAACAGATATAAATAATCCTAAATTTAATGTTTCTTACTAAATCTTTTTGCCACCAGGATACTGGTAGAACAGAATCAGGCACATTTGCCAAGAGGATTATTGGGGTTTCATGATTTGGCCTGTGAACAGTACGTGCCTATTTTGGTTTCAAATTATCATTTAGTACTATAAATAACCTTTTGTCTGCCAAAATAATTGCTGAACACTGTTTTGAATCTTTTTCTTTCTTTTTTTTTTAATCCCAAGTCTAATTCAGGAATATACTCTCTTAGTATGAAACTCTCATATTTTCTTTTTTTTTTTTTTAGTGAAAAACATGGGTTTAAAGGATTAACTAGACCACAAGAAGTTGCAAATGTCTGGTTAAAAAGCTATGGTAAGATGCAATGTCTGACTGTACTGCATCCATATGAAAACTATGGCCCAATTTTGTCTGATACTATGAGTTCTCCTATGTTATAAGTACAAATTGGATCCATGACGGGGATTTTACACTTCCATTTTTGATCACTCAGTAATTATAGGAGACTTGCTATATAAAAGAAAATGTTAGGTATCAATACACCTTCAATGATTGAATTTGCAATAATTTACGTACTCTAATAACTTACATACAGTGATAAATTACATACATAATACATACTAATGTAAATTATTTCTCTACAGATGTGGCTAAATTTTATACTGTTATAAAGTCATAGAATAGATTTAAGCTTATTAAAGGCAGGCCAAATTTCTCTCCAGCGCATCTTGCAAAGAAGAAGAAAATTTGATGTAAATGATATTTGATGATTGGTGTGGGTCTCTTCCAACTCAGGATATTCTGTGATATTCGTCTGAGTTTTGGTTCAAGGGAAGAAGGAGATAAGACAAATTTTAAAAATGAAACCAGATAGGAATTGATCAGGGACAAAGGATAAAGTAGCATAAACTGAAAGATGCAAGGAGAGACAAGACCATAAAGAGAAGGAAAAAGTATAATTATTGTTTTTATACCCCCTAAGAGTGGACGATAACCTTGCCTTGGTGGGGGGGTTGGAACTAGATAATTAAGGTCCCTTTCAACTCAAACCATTCTGCGAATCTCTGATACTTAGTATTGTAGATCATACTGTTATTCTAGATAAACTTCAGCTTTTTGTTTTGTTTTCAGTCTATAGCTCTCACATTTTTCAAAGCTAGAAAATAAAGTAGTTGTATAAAACCTGGAAGGCTAAGTTGAAGGACAAAAAATTATTTGAACTCATTCACTTCCATACCTAACTTGGTTTTATGTTTTGCGAAACCTTGATATTATTGACCTTAACAAAATCCACTCATTCTTTGCAATTTAACTTGTAACACTTACCCTCCTGTTATGGCATGTTGTTATAGATGAGATGTTCTTCTCAGTGCTTTCTGAGCAGTCAGGCTACAGAATGTGGTTAATCCTTCCCAAGCACACAATCATGTTGACAAAAACACATTTTGTTTTCTTCAGCTGAGTATCTCTGGAATTTTCTTGCTAAGTGCATGACAGATGAGAAATTCTCCTGGCTAACAACGACCACACAGTACTGCACTGCCCTCCTTCTCACCCCAAACAACATGCTGGTGTGACACAAAGTGTGCCCAGGGCTACCCCTACGCAGGTGATGAGAATGGAGTCAGGGATCAGGGTGGATAGCCAAGTTCCTAACCAGACAGGGCTGTGCCCACAGCTGAGGGTGGGTGGTGAGACTACGGCAGCTATGCAAAGCAGGCAGGTGTCAGACAGTGATAAGGAGACAATTGCTCTTTCAGAACAGTAGTTATAATGACTATAGACAACTACACAGCACAGCTGTAACAGAAAATGAATAAAGGTTTCTGTGAAATGATTGAGTTGTTCTTGTGAGAAATGATTTGGTGGCAAGTAATGACATCTTTTTGTTTCTTTTCAAAAGTAGTTATTGAACTCAACATACTTCTCCTTAAAAGTATTTAGATGCCTAGGCTCGGGTTTTCAAAAGTGCTTAACATTAGGTGGCCAAAATTTATTGGAATTGCATGAAATTAAGGTACTGTTCTGGGAAGCAAGGCAAATAGTCTGCCATCCTAAAATCCTTATTGCCAGGCCTCTGCTTTCCCCTTTCTGCTAAGGTTGCTGCATGTACTTCTGTTATCCCTGTACTAGTGCAAGCAGATGAGTCCCTGGGCCTAGTGAACAATTTCATGATAAGAGCAGTAAATACAGCAGACTGTTAAAATTTTCATGCGTTTCTATTCTTTCTTCCTATATTCTGTATTTGGCCCAGTGGCTACTCACAACTCAAAAAAGTAGGATGACTTTCTTTTGTTACAGAAGATAGACAGGAAAAAAAGGATGGATTTGATTCTTAAAGAATCTCTGTTATATACATTCTGAGTTGAAGAGACCCACAGAGGTCATGTCCACCCAAAATTCAAACTCTATGTCTGAGAGTGTTCTCCAAATACTCTTTAAAATCCGGCAGGCTTGGTGCTGTGACCACTGCCCTGGGGAGCCCGTTCATTTTGAACTGTCAGAACGCTTTCTCTAGTATCCCTTTGGAAACTAATTATAGCAGAATATATCCGATCTCATCATGTTTATTTAAAAGGAAATGCACAGACTGTTGTTCTGGTGCATAATTCTGTTTAATTCTTTGAACAACTCTAATAAACACTATACCACTGAGATTGGCATTGCTTATTTGTAGCTCCATACAGATCAATTAAAACAACAAAATATAAATGGTTAATAATAATTATTAATTATTATTAATAATATATAATATATATTATATAATATATAATTATTGATTATTATATTATTAATATAAATATAATTGGTTACCTCCTCTCCTTCTTCAATATGATAATCCTTTCTTTGATTTGGCCCTCCAACAAACATCACATTCAATTGATGTCGATGCCTAGAAAAGAAAAGTGACTTTTTAAAGCTGCACACATTCTTTATTTCATGTAAGTTTTGTGAGTTTTTTGCTTGTTTTTAATGCTTTGAGGACAGTAAGTTAGTGAAACAAGAGTGTGGAGCAACATCCAGAATGAAAAAGAAAATACCTAGAGCATCTTCCTGCTCTGCCACTGCCTATCTACTTTTCTCCTGGTGTTTCAGTGCCTTCAGCTATGAAAAAGGGACAAAGGTACTTATCAACAGTGGAAAGAGCTTTGAATTATAAAGACAAAAAATAATATGCAAGAGGCAGGAAACAGGAGAATGTCCTTCAAAGGTGATCTTACTATTTCAAGATTCTATAAAGGTAAAATACCATTTTTCTTTTTAAGGTTATTAAAGGTTAAAATATACTTGGTTCCCAGTGGTGGAATTATTGGAGATTCTGACAAACTGGGAGAGCTGGGGCTGTTCAGCCTGGAGAAGAGAAGGCTCCGAGGTGACCTGATAGCAGCCTTTCAGTATCTAAAGGGGAGCTAAGGGAAGAAGGAAACAGACTCTTTAGCAGGGTCTGTGGTGACAGAACAAAGGGGAATGGCTTCAAGCTCAGAAGGTAGACTTAGGTTAGATACAAGGAAAAAATCTTTTACAGTGAGGCAGTGGAACGGGTTGCCCAGTGATGCTGTTGATACCCCGTCCCTGGAGACTTTCAAGGTGAGGCTGGATAAAGCTCTGGGCAAATTGATCGAGCTGTGGATGTCCCTGTTCATTGCAGGGGAGATGGACTAGATGGCCTTCAGAAATCCCTTCCAACTCTAAGGATTCTGTGATTCCATCAACTATCAGCTTGTTTCTCCTCTATTTATATTGGCTTTGCTGAAGTGAATAGCTTTGTGATGCTTTCTTTATGGTTGTGGATCTTTCAAAAAAAGGAAATTCAGGTCCTTTATCTTAACTCTGTTCTTCTTGAGAGTGCCAGTGAGAAGATTTCTTTGCATGTTTGTAATTGGCACATAAATGATCAAGTCTTTGAAAATAATCTTGGAAATCTATTAGTCAAATCCTGGATAATGGCCTAAAGATTAATCCTTAAAGCATGTAGATAGCACCAGGAGCAGGTGGTGAGAGACTCAATCTACACAATACAAGGCTTTTCCCTCTTCCTCCACAGGCTGAAGCTTTGATGGAAAAAAAAAATGGATTTATTTAATCTATGCAGGTTTTATCATGAAAAATGTCCCTTGTTTCACTGTGGCTTTTTGCAGTATTTATGGGGGAGACTCATCAACACTGACAACTTAGAAACTTGTATCACTTTCTAATCTCTGATAGACCTCATGTTCCACAGTTACTTCATGATTACAGAGCAGCTGGTAGGTTGTGCAGAATAGTTCAGTAATAGCAAAAAGGTTCATCTTACTGATGAAGAAAGAAAAACATGAATGTTTCACGTAATGTTTTACTGACATCACTGATAAGCTTTAGAAATGACTATGCATTATGAAGTGCTTCCTAAATCCATTCTGAACATGAAAGAAATGAAAGCACTCATAAAGTGAGGACATTTTCTTCTCTCTCTCACTGCAAAACTGTTGCGGTGATTTGTTTCATAATTTCTCAATCAGAACATAAAACTTCAGTTTCAATAGCAACATCTCAGTTAGGATGTGCATTTTACCTTACAACCTTTAGCCCTGCAACCATAAATTAGAAAAGCAAATGTATCTGTGAACAGAAATTTATGTCATTGCTACAGTGCTGGCCATTCAGCTTTTTATTAGAGGTAGTACTTAAGGATAGGGCAATAGGTACATTCTTTGATGCTTTTTTAAATAATTAAAATTGAAAAACAAGGAAAAAAAGCAAGTTTTCTTGCTTGCAGGTTTTCTATCATTTCTTATAGATTATTCTCTCTCTTATAAAAATTTTACACAGAGGTAGTTTTAGACTAAATATATTATCCTTGACTTCAGTGACAAAGGAAATCCTTGCTAACTTCACAACCAGAAATTCAAGACTGAAATTTGTTCAAGGGCTTTGATACTGACAATATGCATGCTGTAAGCTTGCATAATGTCCATGCTTCTTTTTTCTTCTGTTAGCTGGATAATTATTCAGTATACAGTTCATAGCTCTAAGCTGCTAATTAGTCCCCTGAAACACTGCCTGTTCAGCCTCATGCAGAACAGAGGGTCCATCCCTGCACTGACAGTTCTGGAAATGCCCTGGAAATTAGCAATTCCTGCATTCCTCCTCTGCTTTTCTCCTTGTCTTTATGTGACACATCCTGCCAGTTCTGATTGCTCGTGTATATCTGGCCCTTCTGCAGTGTTGGAATGACCCTCAGCAGCTCAGCTGTTTCAGGTTGTAAGATGGTAGCACAAATCTCTTGGCTAGATCTTACAATTTATGGATGGGATGCCATCTCCTCAGATTTCTATGAGTTTATTGTCAGAGGGCCTGATGCAAAGTCTCTTAGTGGCCTAACTGCCTTCAAGCTGAAGTGAGGTAAACATACTTGATCTTCTGCAAAGTCACCACAAAATATGTGCAAGTTACTTCCTGTTCTTCAAAGCTGCAGTATGAGTGACTGCTGTCCGAGAGAACTACACTTTCTTATATTTTAACAGTTTCCTCTTATAGCTAAGAATATTTATATCTAAGAACAACATATAACGCTCCTTCATTTACTTACATAAGCTTGTTGCACACAGGTGGTAAAAAGGCTGCCTTGTTTTCTTCTATCCATTGTCTGACATTTACAAGAAGCTCCATGATCCTCCAGCTCCACCACCTACTAGGAAGCTTTTCAGGAAGATGTTTGAGTTCGCACAGCGCTCATTCTCTGGGCAAACCACAGGCAACACAGTCCCCAGAGCTCAGGATTGGTTGGTAGAGGAGGTGTCTTCAGGCTGGATTGTCAAAGGGGACAGGTCCATCAACCAAAGGTTACTTTAGAAAGAGTGCTAATGCTCTAGCAGCTTAGCTAATAATTGACCAGTGTTTTAAAAAATGTATTTTCATCTGAGGCTCATTCTACCTCAAGGAGGTTGCTTCATTCTCTTAGCTGCAACAAATGTTACCTCTCTACAGAAATTGTCTCGTTACATCGAGTTATGAAAACTTGGGTATATCTAATATAGAAACAGAAAACTTCAAAGCTAAATGCAAATTGAGAGCCAGTGCTCAAAGTTCAGCTGCATGTATATAACAAAAACAATGTATTTTTGTACACAACTGTCTATTTGAATGTTTCAGGCTTAATAACAGTCCTGTTTCCTTTTCCCACTTCCCCTCAAGCTTCTTAGGCCAAACGACAGGGTATGTGACTCTTTAGTTGTTCTTATTGCACTTTAGTCTTGTGACAATATCTATACCGTGCTTAGTGTGTCAGTGTGCATGGGCATAAGAGTATAGCATGATTTATTTAAAAGTGGGTTATATATCCTTGATGACTTGTTCCTATGGGCTGCGCAGCTTCTGGACTGAAGAGTCAGGATGCTGGAACAGTACAAACTGGGGAGTTCTTCAGCTTATACCAATATAACTTTCCTATGAGTGGAAAAAGAAAAGCAATGGAGTGTGAGTTGAAACTAATGCTATAACTCTTACTTTAGTAAGTATGAGAGTGACTCTCCGCTTTACTTTCATCCCTACTACTTCTTTGCAATTTAGTTTAAATTACTTACGTAATTGATCCAAAAAAACTCAGCTTATTTTAAGATTAAAAAAAAATCACATGGGGATTATAGCTCTGTTACATTATTACAGTCAGTATGGTATTGGCAATGCTTTCCTCTGAAATAAGCCTAATGTACTTATTATTTCACTCAATTATTTTAAAAAAAAAAGTAACACATTATTTATTTAGTACATGAATTTTCCACCATTAGAATGACTGTGGTGAGACATCACTGCATAGCATATTCATTAGGCCCGGTTTTGGACCTACAGGCAGGAACATTTTGGTGCTTTTTGTTCTGTAGGCTGCTGGCACGCTATTTAGCTGCAAAGGAAAGCAATCTTCCATTTAAAAGGCACTTTCACTGAGAGGATTGTGACCCAGCCAGGAGAACTGAAGACACTTTTAATGACAATGGTTTTTGTAAAGCTCTACCTCATCATTAGTAAGGGACTCCATTTGTCAGGCATGAGAGCAAAGAGATTGTCCAGATTCACAGCAGGAAAAAACACATGCTGGATTTGATAAAGTCAATATTAATGTGCAAGTTTTAACTGTAGGGTTATTCTGTCTCAATTCCCTACTCTCATCTCTAGCCTCCACTATTTTTCCCGCTAAGCAGAATACAAGGCATCATTACCTGCAGAGAACACTATCTCAGTACAAGCTGATAAACCCATTTTATGGCTAAAGTGAGGAATGGGGGGGGGGGGGGGGGGAAAGCATTCAGGAAACCAATAAAGTTCACTTATAAAATTCACCATTGCTAGGAAGTGGAGGTGACTGTCAGAGGGCAGCATTTTTTTGGAACCTTTTGAAAAATACAGTGGGCTCCCCATTTATGTAGTGAAAGTAAGGGAATGTTGCTTTTTTTTTTTTGAGGAGAGATAAGAAATGATCTGTGCAGCCTGGAAGTTCTGGGCAATGAAACCCAATGTCTGTGAAGCGTATTGGAGAGGCGAAGACCACACCTAGTGCTGCAGTCTCTGTGAGACCCAGGCAAGTTTGTATACCTCATGACTTGTTTGGGACCTGTATTTTTTCTCGCTTTTCTGCTTCTCAGAGAATCTTCACATCCTTTATAGTCTGTTCCAGAAGCATGGGTTTCCACATCTGCTTTTGGCTCAGATCCTTCCCTAAGGTGGGGAAGACACAGGTTAAAGGCTCAAGATTTGTCAGCTTTTGCTGAGAGAAATGCAAGCCTAGTGAAGTACAAAACTAATCAATCTATCTTTTGTGTTATGGGTGCAGGAAAAAGTATTATTGTGGAAAAAAAGCACCCGAACATGCTTCCTCTTTTTTTGTCAATTCTGTGTTTTTTGTGTCCTAAAAAATTCTTTGAGAACCAATATAAATGAAGTACTTTTAAAACAGAAAGCATTATTTATATTTTAAAAACCCTGCGTAGTTGGAAATAAAAATTCAAATTGGTAACAAATGTATGACAGGAGCCCAAGTGAAGTTTTGTTCCCATGTACAAACTAGCTCACATGACCATGTTTTCACTGTTTTATTTATAAACATACTATCAAGGGCCTCAGTCAGTATTGGTGGGGACAAATGTAAAAAACAAGATCACATTGCAAAGCAGAAGAGTTAAATATCCTGCAACGTCTACTTGAATCTTTACTATTGCTATCATTTTTATGGGAAGGCCGATTCAAGTGCAACAGCACTGATTATTATCTGTGTAAATATCACAAGCAGATTCATTGAGTCCTTCCTGTTGTCTAAGGCTGAATCTGCAATGAATAACTTGTCTGTAGATTCATAGCTTCACCTTTAATTCATCCTGACAATTTTGTACTTGCCAAAGAAGCACCTGGTTGGATGAAATTATATTCACTGTGATCTTTGCATAATGTATTTTACTTGGTAGTGTAATGATGCGCTAGTAAGGGTGATGAAGACAACTGCAGTGTTCTGGCATGCCATCTAAACAATACACAATGATGTAAAATTGTTCTAAGAAATGAACTGGCAGTAGTTTTCTTCTCTCTGTCAGTCACTTTCATCAGTAGTTAAGATACAGTGGTTACGTGTTACTTCACCTGTCAGTGCTGTATACTACTGAATCATATTCTAAGTAATGCCCACACTAATGGCACCAACAGCAGAACAGCAGCCTTGACAGGTGAGAAGCGCCCTGTCTCCATCAAGCACAGTCTCAAAAGGTTTCAGCTCATTTATGAATCTTCTGTAGGGGAGGAGGTAATGAAGCCGCATGTACCTGACACTCAACTTTGGATATCAGTGCTACCTACTGAAAGCTGGTTGAGTGCCTGTCACCTGCTGTGTTGGATCACGAATATTTCATTTTAGAGGCCATGAAACCCAAGTGCTCTTGCAGCACTGCACAGCCATGCGCTCTGTTATGACAGGTCTAGAGCTTGTTGATTTGCCCACAGTAAAGCAGATGCAGAAAACAAGCATTCTTTCTGGTGATTATGTCAGCAGCCCAGCGGAGCTGTCTCACATCTAGGGAAGTAAATATGATGACAATGCATAATGATGGGAAGAAAAAATAGAGAAATTGCGTCCTTGTCCCAACTGTGTTGCAGTATTGGAGCATTACTTGGGTTTACATGTCTGCTGATGCTAATTCTGTTTACCATTTTCCTGCCACGTTGAGATAATGACAGTGACAGAGATGACTGCAAGATAAGTTCATGTCAGCACTATACTTTAACAGTAAATGCATGCACAAGGTTTTTCTAATAACTGTTTCTAAGAAAGTAATAAATCACGTGTATATATTGTGCTGTTCCTGTACATAAATAATGGTTACATTCAGTGTTTTCATCTCGGGACACATCCCGGCCTCCGGCCACGCTTCCCCCGCCGGGGATAGGCCGGACTGCTCCCGGGGCCGCCATGCGGCCCAGCGTCCGACGGGCACCCGAGGTGGGAGGGCTTTGTGCCGGCCGCCGAGGCTGCTCTCCGCCCTCCCGCGCTTCGTGGCGCCGCCAGCCCGGTTCTCCCCCGGGATTGCGCTGCTGGTAATGGCGGGAGAGCGGCGCTGGCAGGAAGCCGAGACACGGCGGGGCCGTGAAGGGGCGTAGGGCACGGACTAGAAGCCCGATGTACATCTCCCGCCCAGCCCGGGCGAGTGCTTGATAAAGCGTTCGGGAGGAGTTGGTGTCAGGGCTCCAGTGGCGCAATCGGTTAGCGCGCGGTACTTATACAGCAGTACTAAAGCCGAGCAATGCCGAGGTTGTGAGTTCGAGCCTCACCTGGAGCACGGCCCTTTTTGAGAGGGAGAAAGGGCTTTTTTTGAGACTGCTCCTGAGGAGGAAATGGAGGAACTGAAAAGTGTTCAGAAAAATTATACGTGGGCTCTTAATGCGTGCCCTTGCTGCCAGGGAGGTTTTGAACCTGTGAGTGGATCCTTACTGCTTGTTGTAGAAGTAGGGGGAAGTGGACATACACAGGGAGTGCATGCATCAGGCATTTTTTCTATGCATTTGGTTGTGTAGACATGTGCGTATATAGATGTGTGTTTAATACTTTTATAGAGCAGCTTTTTAGTGTGGAGTAATCAACGTTTTCCTGGAAGGAACTGCATTGCCACCTTGCAGGAAATAAAGGTTGCTCTATAATAGGTTATTTAACACAGTGGTACTTTCTGACTGGTGCGATCACTACAAGCAATCTCTTCCTTTGCCTCCTTAGCATGCATATTCACTGTAACTGCTCATTAATATGGTAATGTTTTGGAAATGTGTAATCCAGAGCAGGAAGGAAGAGAACTCAGTTTTAGATTTGCTTTCATAATTGGAGAAGTGGCAAGGCTGGAGAAAAAGGGCAACTTCTTCCAGAAAGAGAAAGTTGGAGGATACCACTCAAGCATTTAGGCCCAGAGCTTGTAAAAAATGCCTGCTAACATCTAATCTAGTATTGCAGCACTGCAACTTATATAAATAGTTCATCGAGAACCTTGGGATTGTGCAGGCAGAGGCATCGCCATTACCCAAATCAGCCCATGGGTGTGTTACTGCAGGCACCTAATTCCTTGAAGTGGCACTTTTAATTCTAGTTCTTTAGTTACTACATCTTCTCTATCCTCGTGACCACCTTGTCCCCTCTGAATTTTTCAGGAACTTCACCACTGATTTCAGTGGTGGTATGCTTGTGGCTGAGGTGTGCACTGTATCAGTATAATGAGGCCTAAGTAAACAAAGTGTAGATACAATCCATCCTCTGTTTGCTTTTGCACATTTTCTCCTTCATGTACGAGTACATTAGAATGATAGGGAGAGAAGACAAGATGGAGTCACGTTTACAGAGGTGTTAATGTAGTAAAAAAATAAAAATGAAAGCACTGTTTTTGTGCAACTGAAAGGAAGAATAGCAGAAAGCCTGGTGTTTGTGATGGCGGAGGCAACCTGTTCCCCATGTTGGACCCACCTTTTTGAAGACTTGGGGAAAAATACTGCTTTCTCCTCTCCCTGACTAACAGGAGCCTTATATTTGTAGTAAGGGTTTTGCCTTGGTTTACTGAGGGTGATAGTGCAATTTTTGCTATATGCAAGGAGCACAAAATGATGCTATTTGCTGCATTCACAGCAGCAGCCCAGCTTCTCTGTAATGTGCTTCTGCTGCACTAGAGAGCAGTAGTACAAGCAGTAAGAATTGCACAGTGCTATAGCCTCCTTCAAGGCCTCCCTCATCCTTATGATCCTTCCTTTGCCCATGTTCTCTCTCAAAGGGGATTTCTGTCTTGCCTCTGAAGGAAAAAAAAAAAAAAAAAGACTAAAAGATCAAAATTGCCATGTGAGGAACACCTGTTTGTATTCCTGCAGCAGAACTCTACACTCCTGATTGGCTCTATTGCTTAACACCTGAGTGAGAGCCTGAGATGGCGATTTCATGCTGGAAGTCATGTGAAATCAGGACAGTTAATGGGGAATTCACTTTGCTCACACAACAGAAGAATGTTATTTACCTGTGTATAATGGCTGTTCATGAAACAAATTGAACAGAACTTCTACAAAAGTCTGAGTACATCCTGAGGAGCACCGGGCCATGAGGTAAGATAAATTAAAGCATCTGGGGAGAGGTGTGGCTGTTTATGGCCTGTCTGTGGACACCTGGTGGTGCTAGGGTATGCTTTTGCTCTGGTATGGAGGCCCTGGGCCTTGTTGCCAGCCTGCTGCAGCCTGAGGAAGAAGGGTGCTATTTTGGAGCAGAGGTTAGTGAGTTTGTGTTTTTCTTTGGGTGGCTGGGAGGCTGTTGTGGGCTTGTTTGCTGCTATTTGTTTGTTTCTTTGCTCTGGTGAAACAGTGAAGCTGGGTGCTTTGGGAAGGGAGCTTAGGATATGCGCTTGTACAGCTTCAGGCTTGTGAGGCTATGGTCTTGCCTTCTGCCTTCTCTAACTCTGACAGAGAGCCCCAGGCTGGCTTCTGTTTTTCCATTTTAAAGTATTTTTTAATGAAAAAAAATGGGCGTCTTTAAGGCTTAGGAGAGAAAAGTATGTATTTTTGTTTATCCTAAAGGTTTTCTTTGTTTGTTTTGTTGGGTGTCTAGGTCCTGAACTACTGGTTAGTGCTTTAATTCTAGTTGGTAGTGGCTTATACATATAAGCATGTATATATTTATGTAGGTGTATGTAAAGATACCCTTATACTACTACTACAGTGTCTGTGTGTGATTGGTATTTTCTAAAACTTTAATGTAGGCAGATGATATACCTAGAAAACATTTGTGTGATGCAAGCTGTACTAAGGTTACTTATGCCTGTTACTTACTGCTAGAGGAAGAATCTTACAAAGATCCATCTACTGTGTGGTTGTGAACAATAAATAACAATCAACTTATGGGACAGGTTTTACATTTGTGTGGTATTTCTTGCATGGGAAGTCCCACTGGAATGGGAGATGTAGGATGGTGGGAGAAGGTAAGACAGAGTTATTGCCATGTATTGCTTTTGATATAACTTGTTGCCATTTATTCTGCTTGTTGCATGTTGTAGTCCTGATCTTTGTGAGGCTCTTGAGTGTTTGCTTAATACAATTTGAGTGTATCAATGTTGAAGTTTCCACTGTATTGAGTTTTGTATACTACAAAAAAGTCTGTAAAATATTATGATGAAGACTTGATCCGCTTAATTATTTTGAAACCAAAGTAATATTTTAGTCTTAAAAATAAACAAATAAGGATATGCTTTTCTTAACTTTTCCAATAGATGGCACTATGATCCCACAGAGTGAAAAAGAGAAACCCTAGCAAGTGTTCCCAGACATCCTAAAAATAGAAATGTTTCGTTGTGCGCAGAGAACAATAGGCAAAAATTCCAAGGGTAATTCCAAGATAAACCACGTCAACTGGAGGTATAGGTGCTTTTTTGCTAGTGATTTGTCTTTTTTATGTAACATCTTGAACTTTCTGGATTTAAAATCTGTTGATTAGTTGTGTTGGGAGTAACAGAAGCTTATAGGATGTATCATGTTTTTTGAAGTCTGTATGAATTCAGTACTGTTTCAGAGTGCCAGCATAGCAGGCCCAGCTTGGATTCTTCTAAACAAACCTTTTAGAAGCTTTCTTGCAGTGCTGCCTAAACACCAGTTGGCTGCTTCCTGTTGAGGGTTCCCGTGCTATGGAGGTACTAGACTAAGAAACAGTAGCTGGAAGGAGAGGAATAGAGTGTAGATGCTTGCAAACCAAGGGGAAGGACTTGTTTAACCCAAATCTTAATATATAGCTGAGGAAAAGGATAATAAAGGGCAGTCCAGTAGACAAGATCATAAAGAGGATTCATGTATTGCTCTCCAAACCCCAGTTTGTAGAGGTAACAAGAATGATATGAAAGAGGGGAGGAAAACAAAGAAAGAAAAGCAGGAGAGAATGGGAGGGCAGTTAAAAGAACATTTTGCTTGAGCAAAGAGTTATCTCAAGAGGCAGTTTTTCTTTGTGTATTTTGAGTAGTTACTTCAGTGTACCCATGTAAGGGAGCCCTCAGCCTCTCTAGGGATTAGAGCTGGTGTGGGAGGGCTGGAGAGCTCAGCTTTCTGGCTTAGAAAAGGAAGGAAGTGGATAATCAGTACTGGTGTTTGTGCCCATTTAATTTTGTTGCTTATGCTGAGTTTCCTGTGTTAGGTTCTGCTTTTAAGGTGGAAAAAAACTCCTGTTTTTTCCAAATAGTTTTGGTTCAGCCTAAATATTTCAAACCTTGGAAAATGCTCAAAACAAAGCAAGACAAACTAAACCAAACCCAGAGAAAGAACAAGCTGGGAAAGTAGCTGAAATGACAGGGTATAGAGTTTGTGATTACAAATGTTGGCAGAAGCACGCTCCCTTGAAGGAAGGAATCAAGCCTGTACTGCTTGCTTTAGCTGAGAGATCTTTCATTGTGAGTCGGCAGATTTAGGGTATTGTTAGGAAATGTATCTAAAAATTTTACCACAAAATAGACATGAAGATTGTTAGAGAAACAACAATTTTTAATGGCTTATCTTTTGGGAAAAAAAATGTATAAAATACCTGGGACATTTTGCCACAGGTCATGTAGGTTTCTGGTGTAGCTTGGAGTCAGTTATTTTTCAAGTTTTGGTGAGAGGTTGCCAGATTGATTGCAAACATCAAAAACTAAAATTATTTGCAAGGGTAGAGGATAATAAAACTCTGAGTCAGCTGACTTCATTGCATGCGTTTACTTTCTGTATATCTTAGCCACTGGGATAAGCATTATAGTTGATCAATTTTAATCCTTAAAATTAAGTACTATTTGCTCACTGTTTAAAGGAGGACAGGGATCTGTCTTTAAAGAGAGTCACATCAGACTTGTTTGAGCAAGTGTGAAGCCCAGTTAATATTAAAGCTGTTATTAATGCAATTGTATGTAGCTTTGTTAGTGAACTACATTTTGAACAATGTATCTGCTGCTTTTGCATAAGCTCATATGCCATTGCGGCAAGCTGAAAATGTCTTACAAGTGAAGATATGCCCACCTCATTTAGGGTGTTCAGGAGGGTTTGTAGGAAAATGATAATTGATTTGAGGGTGCTCTCAGTCAAGTGAGTAGGGAGTATCTCTACGAAGTGCCCAGGCCTGAGGCTTGGGGATTTGCTCTTGTGTATGCTCAGGGCACTCACAGAAAGGCTCAGCTTCAGAAGGAGAGGGGTGCCTTGAAGCTGGTGCCCTTCTGGGGAAAGCAGGAAGCATCCTTGTATACCCTTCCTTCTGCTTCCCCACACCCATTTCCCTGTGTGCTTGCTGCCTGCTCAAACTTGTTGCACTTTGGATAATGGCTCTAAGGATTTGACATTACACTACAAGATCCATACCAGCTGCCTTGTCTTGCTGTGGCTGCAGATGTCCTGTGAATCCTTCTGTGAATTGCTTTGGATGCACTGTTCCCCAGGTGACTTGAGGTGGACACGCATGGCTGTAGAGTGGTTGCAGCTGGGGTCTTGGGCCAGCTCAGTTGCCAACCCCTTCATTTAATGTATAGTGTCTCTTCTTCTTCTGTGGAGCTAGAGACTTCTGTTTCATTAGTTTCAAGTGCACTATGGTCTGTCTTCATTCTTGAAAACAAATTTGTTAATAGAGAATTTAAGGTACTTGCCCCAGCACCTTTAGATGCCTGATTACCAGAATGTCTGACAGGATTCATATACTCTTAAAAAAAAAATTGGCCAAACTTTCAAGACCGCCTAGGGCATGCCTGTGTGATATTGATGCTTGTCTACTTAGTTCTAAGCATCTGGATGTTGCAAAAACTGCTCTTTATTGCAAATGTAATGTATTCAAAGCATTCTTGTGTGAGCAGTTACTCTGAGGTTTGGAAAATCAGTATGTGCAACTGCTTTCTTTTTGCTGTTTCTTGTCTCTGTACATTAGACTCAGTGTTGGTACTCTGGGCAGTTATTTCACTAACCACTCCTGAGGAATGTTATCCTGTCTGAAAACTGTGGCTACCCATGTGCTCTTGAGTACCCAGACCTTACTAGCTGGGGCCTGGTGTTGCTATGAGGCAAATGTAGAAACCAATCAGATAGCTTGCACACAGGTGCATTTTAAGTTGCCTGTGGGCAGTGATATGGTTAGTTTCACTTTTTCAGGTGCATAAAGCTCAAGTCTACTGAGATGGTCGAACTTAAAATCATGTCGATGTTTGGACATCTCAGCATTCTCCCATGGATTACTGAAAGCTGAGGAGCATTCCGATTGCAGCCTGTCATCTAAATGCTTCCAAAAGTAAAGATCAAACTGTCAAGCAACAGAGATGAACTATTTTTTTTAAAGTATAATACAAAGGAGTACATTTTCACCATGTCAGTGTGTTTGCCTCGTGCTCTAAAAGTGGATGAAGTTTGGCCCAAAATAATGGGAAGCTTATGTCTGGCTGAAAGGAAACCAGAAATTTCACAGGGCTTTAAAGTATGACCCACTGCATCATTCAGTATATGTGGTTTTTGGCATGATTCAGCAGTAAATACTGGTTGAAAACAGAATTGTGAATTATAGGGTAAATAACTCAGGCCAAAGAAAGGCCTCCTGCTTATACATATACAGTAAAGGTAATGGAAGTAGTAAAATACAGTTGCTGAGAAGAAGAGCAGCGGTTTGGAACATATTAATTCACCATTAGCTGCTAAAACCATTGAAATGATCCTTGGGGATAACACCTGAAATGAGGGCATAATCAACTCTTCAGTATCTGTATGTGCATGCTGAGCAGTAAGTAATGCGAAGACTGCTGCACTTGGCAGGCATCGTTTTGGAGGAGACTTTCTGTACTGTAGGCACTGGTTTGCAGGATCATAAGTGGCATAATGCTCATTTGATAGATGATCTAATGAATGTCTGTGAATTGACTTCTTAAAAGCTTTATATTTTTGTAAAGTTGACCATTGGGCTAGATGCACTGCACCCTGGAAGAAGAGAATTTCTTTTTTGCTAAATTGTTTTTCTTGTCTGACTCTTTGCATTTTATTTAATATTTTACTAGGTAGATGGCACTGGTTACTGACCTAAGACTTGTCTTGTAGTAAATACATAGAGAGCTACCTGAACTATGTTTTTGCATGTGATTTGAAATAATGCTTTCTATTTAGGCAAAGAAGAGCCAATATTGTACTGACAGAAGTGTTTGGGTAGCACTTCGCCTGAGTTGTCTGGATTCTATTTGGTTCATGGGGAAAGAAGGGGTTGTTCAGAAATCCACAGGATCCTTGCTCAATTGCAGTGCAAATTAAGGCAAATAGCAGAATGAACTGTTAGCACAGTAACTTCTCCAGTTTGGGTGTATTTTAGTTGCTCTTTGAGCTCAGATTGCCTTGGCTTAATGTGTAGCAGGCTTTTCACAATGGGGAAGATTATCACTGGTGTGTGGCATCTATAGAGCCATGGGCCGAGGAGAACAGCTAACGGGCTGACCATAAAGGGCCCATGATGAGCTGCTCCTTCACAATGACTTCCTTTTGAACCATGGTAATTGGAAGACTACAGTTCCTTGATGTCCCCAATGAATTCTGGTTTGAAATACAAACCTTGACTGTATTTAATTTTTACATAGAATATTTCTACTTATTAAGTTGCTTGTTTTCTCTGGAAGCTAATCCAGTAGATAATGGGGTGAAAATTCCTGTAGCTTATGCTGCTAAATGGCTGCTGGACAATATAAGAAAGTAGGGTTTAAGGATCAGTTTGGAAAGTAACTTAGACCAGAAGTTTCCTGTAACAGTTGTGGTTTGGATACAGTTGAAATAAGAACAGTGTATCTAAATTCAATTGTACTGGCATTGACTGAGTAATAATCTTAGAGTAGATGTGAATAATACACATTAGATACTAACAAGCTGTATCCTGGAAGAAAACTATAAGCAATACAGACAAATTAGAGAGGAAAAGCTGGTAGTGATTACAAGCGATGAAAGTGCTGGTCCTGGCCGTCCTGCTCTATAAATAATCTTGAAGGAATATTAGGAGCATTGGTAGTAGCAACATTTAACCATCTGACTCAGCATCTGTGAGATGTTCTTTTAAAAAAGGGGGAAAAAAAAAAAAAGTAGTAACAATTAAATACCAGTTAGCAGACCAGCATCACTGAAATTAGTAGGTGAACACAACCCTGTGATGTAATGTTGTTAGTTTTTTGTGTGCTCCATATCCCCTGCTTGTTTTGCATGTGGTTGTTTTATTTGATAGGTTAGATGTTTTCGTGATGTTCATGAACCATTAGTGGTCAATGAAGTCCTAGTAAGTGCTCAGTACAAGTTACCATGTGTAAATCTAGCCATGCTGGCAGTCTGCAGGGAATCTTGAGGAAGCTTCAGGCCTACAAACCTGTTCTGTAGCATTGGTGACTGCAGCTCCAAATGCCTCTTGCCTGTTGCACAGAGGACAAAAAAAGAAAAGTAAAAAATGCTGTTTCTGTCTCTTGCATAAGCACTTCTAGTGTTTTTCTCTCTCATTAGCTTGAAATTGTAAATGCGAGCACTGATCTTGCAAAAGTGCTTCTTGCATATTTACTGAATGGATATTTGAGCTACAAATCCTTGCTGTAACTTAGTGTCACTGTTGACTGTGTTTCCCACGTGTTCTGTTTGTGCTTTGCCTTACTGATAAACTCTTTCCATCCTGTTTCTGATGACCTAATGATCGTAAATGATCAATTTAGTGTAAAATGTCAGCTTTGTACATGTAATTTTTCTGTATAATCTTTTCCCTAAAATTTGCCTTCCTTCATCCCACAGGCAAATGAAACTATGGATGAGTGTTTTAATCTCTGAGCAAAACCTTCTCCCCACCCTCCTAGTACTGCTGGAAATAAAACTCTCTTAAAATACACAGTCATAGTATTTCTTGGTATGTGATTCATCCTGTAATCAAACTGACAGTCATCAATGGAGCACTTAGGAGTTTATGCTTGGAATTAAGTCCAGTTAAGTGCTTCTGGAATCTTCTGGTAATTTCCTTTTATCAGTGTAAGTGATGCAGCATGAATCCATCATAATTACTGTGGAGCTGCGCCAAATTAGATGATATGATTGAGGCTGAATTTTTCTGAAAGGTTTTTTAAGAAATGAAAGATGATAACAAAGAGGCAGACTGCTTGCTGAGTTTGTTTGCCATCCTGTGTGTAAAAGAGACTTGTTTTTTTTTTTGTTTAGCCTTCTCCATTAGAGTTCTTAACAGTCTGTTCAAAAGGAGTATCAGGTACTATTCTGATGCAGTAGTGTTATAATAATTCTGTTCTTGTTTACTTCAGTGCAAGGCATGGAAAAATCAGACTTGCACTGTTAGGCATCTGTCTAGTAAAGCCGTGTGCAACTAAAATTTGGTGCACAGGCTTTCATCCTTGATTTGTTTACATTGACAGAAATGGAGGTGCATGTTCACTATATTACATGGAGTTACTCAGACTTATACTGGTTAAGTGGGAACAAAAGTATCTGGCCTGCACTGTAAGAGTTATACTAAGATAAACAAGACTAAACGAGTTTCACCAAGAGGTGACAATCAAACATTGGAGAACAGTGCATGAATTGAAGACTGCTTCATTGATAATACTTGTGCAGTACAGACCACGAGATAACTCAGTACATGTACCTAAATTCATTTGCTATAGCTCATGTGGATCACAGCCAAAATGACACTTGGGGTACTTTCATGAAATCACAGAGAGGATCCACAAAGAACCACTGAGTATGTCTTCTGGCTTCACACAGGAGCACCCAAAATTCAAACTCTATCTGAGAACACGGTCCAAACACTTGTTGAACCCTGCCCTGGGCAGCCTGTTCCATGCCCACCGCCCTCTGGTGCAGACCCTTTCCTTGACCCCCACCTGCCCCTTCCCTGACACAGCTCCATGCCGTTCCCTCGGGCACTGTCACCAGAGAGCAGAGCTCAGCGCTGCCCCTCTGCTACCTGTGAGGAGCTGCAGCTGCCGTGAGGCCCCTCATCTCCTCTGCTCTGGGCTGAGCAAACCCAGGGACATCTGCTCCTCATACCTCTTGCCCTCTAAGACAGACACTTCACGATTTTTGTAGCCTTTCTTGGGGTGCTTTCTAATAGTTTTATGTCCTTCTTACATTGTGGCACCCAAACCTGCTTGCAGTGCTTGAGGCGAGGATGTACCGTTATCAAAACCTTTGATGAAATCTAAAAAGATCGCATCTTTTGCCTCAGTCTTGTTTTTGTTTTTCTTCAACACTGTTTGATGAGCAGCTTGCTTTGTGCACACCCAGAGGAAGCCACAGATTTGGATGCCTTGTTGCAGAGTTGTCACACTGTGCATGCAACATTAGTTTTAGGGGCTTGCTGCTGATGGGAGGAACATTCAGCAAGGCTTTAGTGCTGTGTTGCACATATCACATGCAGATTTGTGGGGTTTTGGCGAGTGTTGGATGGCCATCACATTTATGGGAAGTAGAGCTGCTGTCCTTGACTGTAGTTGAATAAATGCTTGACCTAAAAATATTTATTTTGTCCTCAACTTGATCACGTTAAAGAGGTCAATCTTCAAAAGCCTGCAACGGAACCCTTGGAAATAGTTAAGACAAGCAGTATTCAGCAGATGGCAGCGTTGCACTCTGTAACTCCATGTTTCCAGCAGTGATTCTGCATCTCTTTACTGTTAAGACTGGTAGGAGGCGGCCAACTAAGAAGTAATCCAAAACCACTTCTAAAATGTTTTGAAAAACAGGTCTTAATAGATGATGATAATTAGGTATTGTTCCAGATGCATGGCTTTCATATGGAAAATACCAGTGTGCTGTAGGAAAACACTATACTAAAAAGTAATACAAGCACGCCTAATTTTTTTTTTTAACTCTTTCAGTAATTGCTTTGAGACCGAAGGAGGCTGTTTGATAGAAATGTTCTTGCTTGTGAAAATATTAGCAAATCTCTTAAAGTTGCCAGACTTCAAACTGGAACCATGTGTGTAGAGCTGTAAGCGACTTCCTGCATATTATGTCTTAAAGACTACAACCCCATTTCTTCTCTAGAAAAAAAATATACTGCCTTTTCTAGTGTTTTCTTTTACTATACCTTATAGACAACTTGCATATGGATCATCAGAATCCATAACTAAGCAGATGTTACCTTGTTAAAAGCTACTGTTTGACAGTGGTTAAAGATTCAGGTGCAATGAAGTGTTTTCATTTTTGTCTGAGAAATCAGCTAAAAATATTACATTTGCACAACCAAGCATGAGCTTTATGTACATTGTATCTGGTCAATTTCTAGCACTAATGGCAAATAGGAAGGTTCCCCTACACCAGCCTTTGGTGATTCGTGGGTGTTTTAGTAAGCAGGAGAAGGAAATAAAACCTGTTGCTGCTTGCTAGAGGGCTGACTTCAGTGTCCTCTTCAGAGAAAAGCTTCTTGTTCCAGATAGACATCTATCTATGATGAACTATTAGATATCTTATCCTAAACTGTCTAAATACCCCACTTTTCATGTGTTCTTCTGGGGAGAATATAGAGCTGTTTTTAGGTTTGGCACAAGATAAAGATATGCTTTGAATAGACTGTATTGCAACCAACTAGTGCTGATGAAAATGGTGACTCAAAGCACAAGGCAATAAAAAATGGAAATCAGGTCCAACAAATACCACTATTCAGAAAGAGGTTAAAAACATACTTATCTTGCAGATTATGCTCCTGAAACTCCTGGGCAGAAGCAAATATTATGATATGAATGGAATTACAGTGGTCTCTTCAGGAAGCTTTATGAACCTACTTTAGGGTTTGGCGTGAGAGTGACTGAAGTGAAGAAACCTTCCTGCTTTTCTTCCCTGCAGGTAAAAAATAATAATAAAAAAAAAATAGTATAAGCAAAGTTCAAGCTGAATCATTTGAGTTACCCTCTGGTACAATTCTGCCTTCTGTCACGCAAGTGAACCACAATCAAAATTATGAAACGAATCTCCTTGTTTTTGCAATCAAAGAGCAGTGCTGCAGGTGCCAGACTTTTGCAGAGATGAATGAGTGGTTCTTCAGCTATATGCTGTCAGAACGTGATATTCTGGAACAAATTAAGTATATGTAAATTTCACTTGCATGTGAGAATTTTGAGAATAGCAGCAGGCTGAGAAATGGGCTGCTCTTATACTAGTCATGTCCTCAAAACATGATCTGGTGGTCAGAGCAGTCTGATGTGTACTCAAAAATAAAGGAAGTAGTGAACAAAAATTGTGCTTTGTACTGCAAATGTGTGCAGAGGGGCTTCTTGGCCAATCTGGAGATCATTTGCAACTTGAGTGGAATAATGAGAATTGGAATTAATTTCCCATCTTCATCAATGGTTAAATGGAGCTTGCATAAGCCTTTTTAAAATGCAAAGCAAAAAAGCTTTGTCAATATTGCAAGAGGAAGTACTTTGAAAAGATTTGCGACCTTTATTTTTTCCTTTCAAGATGCATTGGGAGACTTGGATTCACTGCTATGTGCGCACATACTGTGAAAAGAGTATTAGTAATTATCTTTTATCTCAGTCACGTTGTAAAGGTTTGGCACAGAGATTCTGGATGCTTTGAGCAGAGTCATCCTTTAAGTCGTTAACTGCGGAGAGCAGAATATTGCTGTATTCTCATGTAAAGGAGAAATGTGTGTTTTGTAAAAGGAGTCAGTGTTGTTTCTTTTGTATAGTAACATCCCTGTTCGCAAAGGAGGGAACTTAAAGCTCTTAGCTAACTCTGCCCTTACAAAGATCTTGCAGAAAGCCAAGTAATGTCAAGAGTTCTTTTTGTGTTGGAGTTAAATGGGACGATCAGGCTCCTATATCTGTTTGGGAATTATGCTTGTGAGAGAAGTCACTCGTTCTAAAACAGCATTCACACATCACTCAGAGAAGCTCGTGATGATGTTACTGTACGAACGTATTATTTTTTTAATCACACACACACACTTAATAACAGAAGTCAAGTGTCACTTCGAGACTTGTCCTAAATACGTGAACTCTCTTCCTTTGATTTGTCTGAATGAGCAGTTCTGGTGAAGGCAGTTTCTTTGTGTAGCTCCTGCTGCTGCTGCAACTTTTTATGGAAGAATCTCTCCCAAAGTCACTGTGGGTTTTGAACAACATTTCTTATTAAGAAGAGTTGCACCACAGTAACAATAAGCTTAATGGGGTGTTAATTCCTTGTGCCACTTTGGCGATAGTTTAGAGTGTATTCTGAATTTGATGTGAAGTCTTAAGGACAAAAATGATCTTCTACATCTGGGATATGCACTTACATGTGTTCTTTTGGGACTGAATGACATACTTGCTTCTGGTCTGCTAGAATGACCATGTGTTCGTATTTTAATGAAATACTGCATTTTGTGGCTCTGCTATTCCAGAAGATCTTACAAACTACTTAAATCTGGTTTATCTTTGAGATGCTGAGCAGCCCTGACAGTAGAAGTGAGTGACGTGTGGATATCCAGCAGTTCCTAAATCCCTGCTGCAGTTGACAGCTGATGTATTAAGGACTGATCCAGATGCTTTTAGATGATACTTACCATGCTACAGAGGGAATTCTGGGTGTATGAACCATAATGTGAAGTACTGGTAGCTCAGCGTGTGTGTAGTCTCAGTATGACAGAAGATGCCATCAGTTTCCTCTTCGATTTTTTGATATTTTAATGGCAGGTAAGCTTCCAGTTCTGAAGGCAGTGGGTTTGATTTTTGTTTGATAAATATCTTTGTAAGTCACTGTCGCCTATGCTTCCTGAATACAAGATACGTGTTCTTTATTTACATGTTCAAGAAAACAGCATAAAAGATAATTTTTTTTTTGTTGCAGCTCTGTAATTTACGTATTGTGTAAATTTAAATAGGAGCCTATTCAGATTGCTATGCAAACCCTTCAGAAAGACTCCCTGGGCTCCGTTGTTTGCTTTTATAGGGCAGATAATTTAAGAATTGTTTCCTTTTTAAAGGATTAACAGCTTCAAGAAAGTGCTTTCTAAAGAGTTGCTTTTGTTCTCGAAGTGGAACAAAGTCAGCTGGCAGACAGTTTTCAAAGCATCTCAGTCCTGGTGTACTTTGGAACTTGCAGTCAGAAGTTTGCCTAAAGAAATGATTTCCTGACCCGTGTCACCAGCATTTCTTCTTGAGGAAAAATGCCTTTGAAAGCCTGCTAGGGAGACTGTGCAACATTTGGAAAAAGGAGACATCTTTATAGCTGTTAAATGTATTGGGTTGAGAATGTTACATGTGTTTAACATGCTGAAACTGGACAAGTATGGTCATAGAACTTAAAAAATCTTTCACGTTTCCAGAAAATAAATCAGTGTCCTGGGATTTTGTTGTGTGGTGTGTTGTTTGTGTCTGTAGTGTTTTCAGTAAAAGTGTCATATACTTTATGAGGAAGAAAACTTCTGCCTACAAATTTTGTGTATGTCTCAGTAATTGGACTAGTGCAACTGATAGAAGACAAGATTTTTTGGGTACCTGAAGTTGTGCATCTGTATGTGTGGGGGACGCATTAGGCTTTAAAGCTTAATACAAGGGAAGAGCAGGGCTACTTAGATCAGTTCTGTCAGTTGGACCACTGTGTACCTCTGGAGCAGCGGTGACATTTAGGATGGGACATTTTAGGTGGAAATAAGGAGGAAGCTGTTTCTGGTTGGGAAAGTGCTTGGAAACACAGAAGATGCAGAGCTAGTCTTAGGAAAGTGGGGAGAGGCTGTGTGTGGGGAAAGCGGAGGTGTCCCACCTTTATCAAGCATGATATGCATAACATCCAGCAAAAAATATAAATTTTTACAAAATAAGGAAACATAAAGGATTTTTGAAACATCAATATTCAACTGTTTAGTTTGGTGAAATTAGAGAAATGAACTTAGTCTACTTGACAAGAAAACAGTAATGATCTTCACTGGTGAAAGAGTCTCTTTGGGCCTCTGGTGCTGTGTACATGTCTGATGGCCCCCATTTCACTGTGAGTGAGAGGTGAAGTATAGAGTACTCTGTTTCTCAGATGGGAAGAGGAATGATGGGCATAGCAAGGATCATCTTTGTAGGGTTAGCTTTCATCTGAAGCAGTAGGTCAGACTCAGGTCTCAGTGGTTCTTCTCATTTTGTATTCATTGGTTCTGTGTTCTTGCTGCTTAACATCTCACAAATGTTTAAAGGATTCATCTATAGTATCCCTTCAAAATGAAGTCATAATATCCTCTTCTTGCAGATAAGGAACAAAAGCAAGGGGTCTGTGTCTCCTTGGAGTCAGAAATTTAGCATATTAAATTGTTCTGGGCAAGAATAGAACAAGCATTATAAAATACTTAGTTCGATTTAGGTTTTTTTTCTTAGTACAATTTTAAATTCTTTCATTTTTGTTATGTTGAAGGCTGCAGTTTTACGTAAAAGTTGCAAAGAATAAAAAAAGAATGTTTATCACTTGTGACATATGCTTTTTAAATTTGTACTTGGACGACTGGTCATGTCTTCCAAAACATCCCATTTACCGACAGGATAGTATCTTTATAACAGACTCTGCTTCTAAATGAGAAAACAGAGCGCTGTGCTATCTCAATTGCCTAATGTGAAAGTGGAGAGCATGTATTTAAAGTGAATTGCTCTGGAATTTGTTTAGCCATCTGTTTCAAAACAGTATTTTTACCATCTAGGCTACTTGTTTTAAAGTCTAATTAACGCCCTGTGTCTCACCTAAATTCAGGCAATCTGAAACTCTTGTTAGGATTGTGCAGAAGTACAGAGCTGTGCTTACACCTGAAAGCTGCTCTTGAATAGTGAAACTGTAAATTGGAGTGGTGAATTTACCATATTATCTAGTATTTTCTGTGACTGGCTTCTTTTTTTATTCTACATTCTGAAGTAGAAACAGAGCAAATCATTGTATAGGGAACTTTGTTGTAATTGTACTACTTTAAACCCTCATTACAATTCTTACCTGTATTCCTTTTACATGTAAATGAAGTCTTATCCATTGAGATCTGACCTGACAGCTGCTTGCTATAGCACCCATTTCATCCTTCCTTTTAAGAAATTCCCTCCATAAACAAGCATAACAAACAAAACACCTCCACAAATCTTAAGGAATTGTAACAACCCTTCAACATTAAATCTTGACATTGAATTCAGAAGTGCAGAAGGGGAAGTGCTACTATAAAGAAATAACCAGATCTGAAGCCAGCAGATCTTGTGGCTGTATGCATCCTAGAGCCAGAGGTTTCTCAGAAATACAAGTAGGGACACTCCTCCATTTAGGAAAGCAGGCAGATCCAGCTGGCCTTCTGAGAGCCTGTGGAATTCTTCTGTCCCAAGTTTCACTCTTCTCTGCTTGAAGTTAGAAATTAAAGTGGATGCAGCCGTGATTCCGTTTTCATTGGTGTGCTTGCCATGGGCCTCTGCTGCAGATGGGGAAACATACATGGGAATGAGACTGCAGGCTTTGCCTTTACCATATGGCTTTAAGCAGAAAACTAGATCTTATTTAACTGGCATTATTGTTGCACTTATTTTCCAATACAATTAAAGTGAATTCCCAAGATCCAGTCATTCTGTTCTTTCCAAGTCACATTTTTTCCCTTGTTCTAGGGGAGAAGCTTATTTAATGCATAGCTCTTCTGCATGCTATAGACTTCATCAGTGCTCATGCTCTGCGCCCTAGTGCTACAGCAACCCTGTGCCTGCTGGACTTGAAGGAAATCTTCTGCATGTTTGTTTTGTTATTGTCTATAGGTTCAGGTATGCTCATGCGTGATCTGAAAATTTAGAAGAGGAAACAGATGATTTCAACTGTGTCACTCTGCTTAGCTTGTCTAAATTGGTGGGGGTGCAATACGTATTTGAATCAATATAGATGTGTGTACCTTCCATTTTGCTTTAGCACATAGAAGAACCTGGCTGAAAAGTGGAGCCTGTTATTATGCAACTTTATTATTCTAGGTAATCTGTAACACAGCTTTGATAAATCTAATGCTTACTCATCTATTCTATGTACAGTGGTACTCAATGCACGACTAATTACTCTAAAACATTTAGTTTTATGTTAGGATTTCATCATTTTTTTTAAAAAGCTCTTAAAAACCTAGTAAATCATGATTTGAGTTAACGGTCAGTTCAAAAGATTAGAAACAAAATTTGAAGATTTCCATCTGGGTGCTGATAATCGTTTACTTGACACTATCTTCTAAACACTAGAAGGGGGGTGGAAATATGCCACCAACAAAAGCCTTTGAAAGATCAGCTATTCTATGGCAGAGAAGTTGGTAAGATATTAAAATAGGCTAACGTAAGCCAGAGTCTGGCAGTGACATAGACTTGTGGTAGGTAATATTTGTGAGAACTCACAAATGTCTAAGCAGTCCTGCCAGCTTATTACTTATCCTTTCAGTCCTTAGAAAATTGAAGCTGTTTCTTCAATGTTCTGGCATTTATGGGCTATACAAAAATGTTCGGTTTTGCTTATTTTTACAGAAGGCAATTTCTACAGCTTCTATGAGAGAATGATCATGATGGGATTAGTGTTTTTTCCCTTAATTGTTTTCTTTCCAAAATCTTCCAGTTACAATTACAGAATGTTCTGTTGGTTTTCTTTTCCCTCCTTCCCTCATGACTCCAAGCAAAGCTTAGTTTCGTATTTCTCTTTTATGGTAATACCAATACTGTACAGTCTCTCTGGCTAGTCTTTTCAGTAATGAGCCTAGTGATGTCTAAAACCCAAATTCATGGAAAATTCTGCTGGGAAGCCTGAGAAAGCTCATGCTTCTGGTTTCTACATCCACTGGACGTATTCTGTGAAAATCTCAGCAGAACATATAACCAACTGCTTTACAGAGATGAAATAGAAGTAATAGGATGTTGACCTCACTAATAACACTGTTTTATTTATTTCCCCAAGCCATTAATTTAGATTTATTTTACAAACTCTGTAAGCTAGTTAATGATGCTGTGTTGAAGGCATGAAGCTAGGCAAGGACCTGCTGCATGGTTGCTCATACTGGTTTTGGACTTCAGTCTCCCTGGTCTTCCTACAAAACTGTTGTTTTCTTTTAGTATAACTTCTTGATGTCAGAGGAAGCTGAAAAATGCTGAAGCATTGAGGTTCAGCGAGCTCCTAGTCAGAAATCCTAAAAAGAGAGACCCAGCAGCACTGGTAAATAATATAGTGGGAGTTTCCAGCATCAGCTGGGAGCAAAGGCAGTTCCTTTGTCTGTGTTCCACCGAGATGTCCACGAGCAGTGATCCCTCTGCAAGCCACCTCCAGAGGTACAGATGGTAGTTCTTGTAATTGCACGCCAAGTACACAAAATCTCTCAAGTCTGACAGTTGATACAAGTTGAGGGTGTGGAGCAATCAATAGCATCCACATTTGAAGTTTTCTAGTAACAACTGGAAATTCTGGATCTAACACTTGCATAATAATTGTCATTACCTGTCCCCTGTGACACTTCCAGACATAGGTGAGGGGCTCAAAAAAAGCATAAATGAGGAGAAATGCTCTCTTTTAAAGAATGGTTTAATGTTAATTTAGAGGTAGTGAGTACCATATCTATTTATTTATAAAACATATATAGAAAGCCTGTAATTATATGGACAAGAGAGAGCTTTCTGATTTGAAGTGTTTACAGTAATGTCAACTTTGTGTGTGGTTCCCATACTGCATCTTTTTAAGGGTGGGAGGAAGTGAAACAGTGATGTTCTTCATGGACAACTTGGTCTAACCTTGCAGGGCAAGCTGATTTAGATCGAAACTTTACATCCTTTATCTCCATGTTCTGGAGCATTCTCTGTTTGTGGAAAACTGATGTTTCTCTGGGGCAGCTCCATTGACCGTAATGCAGTTATCCCAGAGAAATATTGGACAATGAGCTCTTCAGCTCAGTCTTGATCTTGATGGAAAACAGAGGGGCAGACAATAAACTCATTCTTAGCTTGTTCTAATGCGTTTCAACATAAAGAGGCTCTTAGTTGGAGTGACTGTCTTTGCAAAGAGTAGGACAAAGTTGCTGTTATATCTCTATTTTACTTTTAAAAGTGAAATATGTAAAATGCAGCTTTGCATTAGTTTATGCCACAAGCACCACACTAGTTTCTTTTGTAATATTTCTCTGTATTGGATGCTGACCTCTAAAGATAAACCGAAGTGAGGACCAGATATTTTATCAATTCAGGCGCAGGAGTGATGTGAGGAAGAAACTTGCTTAAGGTAGCTGGAGGAGTTGAGTATCGAGTCAAAACTGGATGCACAGGTAAATTCCATCAGTGTCTGTTCCAGTGAGCCCTAAGGGAAATGAAATTTATATAAGTACTTGTCACTCTCTGCCTAAGAGAAAGTAACAGGCGTTACTGGATTCTTCATCTTGAGAGCACACACTTAACTCCTTAAATGTATTATGTAGGAGAGTCATGAGTGGTACTTGAGCTGGATAGAAAATTATTTTCCTATTTCATGAAATTTTGAGTCTGTAAATATTTAAACAGTCTCAACGTCTCCTTCTCTGTGAAAAGATAAATTTATTCCCAAGTGCTTCTGTTTCATTTAGTGATTTTTATTCTCATCACTTATTACAATATTTAAACTTAAAGGTTGCATAAGTAAAGGTTGGTTAGAGAATGATGCATTAGTTGTCAGAACTTTGTTCCCAACTTGCTAAGTTAAATTTGGTAGACAATCCCTTGATTAAAACTATTTTTTCCTGGTTTGCAGTAAAGTTTGGGTAAGCAGAGAAGGATCTTTGTACCCATTTTTAAATTATTAACTCTGGTCTGGTTAGAAGAGAGCAGTATTTAACAGATTTATGAATTACGTGTTTAATTTGCTACCTTTTTTTTTATTTCTCCTTGGCTGTAAAGTCACAATGACAAACAGTGTTATTTCCCTTCTCGGCATATACCACATGCTACTGGAAAATATGCAACAAAATGTAGTATTAACATTTCCCTGACACTTCTAAAATTAAACAAAACCTTCAGGGGAAGGAAGCTTCATGTTAATTTATGTATTCCTCAGCTTTCACGCTAGGGAGTGAAGGTGGACACCACCCATAGCAACAGCTTAAACCAAAGTTATTTCAAATACAAATACAAAGTAAAATCTGATGAGCAGAGTGAGCTTGAGCGGTGGTAAAAACAAAAAGCAAGCACTTGATAAATATACATTTGTCTCCATATATCAACTATATTCCTCAGTAATTTGTACTTCTAATATAAGATGCTTCTTGAGTGAGTATTTTAAACTGGTAGCCTATGGATTATGGAGTAAACTCCATTTGTATTTTATTTTTAATGGGAATGACTGCCAGTAGCTCTGTGGTTATACCTTGGCTCGCTGGGCTAAGCCTGCTGGTTTGTATGTCCTCGACTTGGGAGAGACTTTCAGATTTGCTGGCTATAGAGTGAGACAGATAACAAGCCACCCTGAAATGGAGGTAGGCATGAGAAAGCCTCAGAGCAAATTGTTCGGTGTCTTTTTGGGGATGGTGGGACAGTTTTGTTAGTTTTCATGTCTGCTAGAATGTGTCTATCCAGCAAATGATCAGCAATTTGTCTTGTACTTGGAGCTTAGCGCATCTCTGGACTGAAAACACTGCAGAGTTGAAGCTCCATTTTCAAGGTACTAGAGAGGTGGAAAAAGTAGTCACTTTACCATAGTAAATTTTATTAGCTTATGCTAATATGACAGATTATGGTTTATGTTTCACTGGAAATATGCTACTGCCTTACTCCTTTGTATCAACCTCTATTGACATACATTGGTTTCATACAAAATCTTATGTTTTTAGTACATCTTCTGTATTTGCTGATGACAAACTCAGGTACCTGGTTCTGTCAGCACCTTATCGGTGACGATTATTTTGTGATCCCTTTAGTGGTGGCTCATCCCTTATTATGGTCTCAGATGCTGATGTTGTGGATGTTGCAAGGTTTTCTGAAGAAGACATACTTCTCACTAGAACAGAACAAACATGGTGTTGTATTTCTTTTTCCTACCATAGTAGCAAGTAGCAGGAAGAAACAAGGCTTTCTTGAGGGTGGAGGGGAGGGGGTGTTCCTTGAAAATGCAAACCAGTCACTGGCAGAGTAAGGGAAGCTTTAGACTTCGAGAAGCCCAGTTACATGAACATGAAGCGCATCCAGATCTCACTCCTGTGAAGTCTCTTGTTAACCCGAATGATCTCCACAGGGAATAAGCTACAAACTATGTGCAGCTAGTTAATGTATTGGCATGGAATTCCTCATTGTGTGTTTCCTCACTGTGTGTCCGTGCTTCCGCTGTCTGACTTTTAATCCCTCTCCCACCATTTCTCCCTGTGTTTTTTGGTGGTGTAGTCTTTATTGTATGCAGCATGAAAGTCAGAACAGAGGTATTTTGTCTTGCTCATCTTGGCCAGACACTTAAGTAAGGAAAACGCTGCTTCAGTTTGTTGAAGACTCTACAGACATAGCAGTTGTGACACAAAGTACACTGTATTTGTTTAATTTTTTCCCTTGGAATAAACATAGTTTAGGTTGCACTTTTTTTTTTTTTTTTGCTTACTTTACTTCAGGCACTGATTTCTTAGATAATATGAGAAGAAGTTTTTGGGCAGTGATCCTATTCTTTGTGTAGAGATCACACCTTGTTGTTTAGACGTTAGAGGAAGGGAAACTTTTGCTTTCTAGTTGTATAACCCAGTAGTATACTTTGTGCTCTACTTTAACTTCAGATTTTCTGGGAAGACTCTTTCATGAATTAGTGAACAAACTATAAAACAGCCAAGAATCATAAACTACCTCAAAGGAACTGCAGAGCGCTATGATACATCAAACAAGTCTTCAGTCAACTCTTTGCATAAGCAATAGTAGGTGTTTCCTCTCTAGCACAGTTCTGTTCTAAATTTAGGAATATTCTCTCATTGGTGTATGTTGAAATTCGTGTAATTTTTGTTAATGTTGATGGATGTCAGATGGGGTCCAGTAACTCCACGGAACAGCTAAGAGAGAAAAGATTCCTTCAGGTTTTTTTATTTATTTTAATTTGGATGTTGTATTTTAGCCATTCCACACTGTATTCCCCAACTTCAGCGCCAGTGCTAAAGGTTTTCAACTGCAGAGGTAGCCTTGAAAGAGATTTTCCTAAAGTTCAAAGCTCCTGAATTGTTTAAAAAAAAAAAAAAAAAAAAAAAAACAACTTTCCAAGAAAATGTTAAAGTAATGGCAGCATTCCACTATCTCCCTTGTGCCATTTGCAAGTTTCCCAAATGAAGGAGGAAGAGAGTTGCATGGAGACAACCACAGTCCCACAGCAGCACAGTGTGTCTGCCCAGAGCTTTCCCATTTGGAGCCAGTGGCATTGGCATTTGTGTGTTCATAGTGTGCGAACAGAGAGCACCTCTGGTCTGGCATGGCTCACAGAGGGATGTTGTGCACTAACTCTGTGGAAGAAACAGTTTGCCAGGATTACTTGTGCCTTGTGGGCTGCCAGAGGAGCAACTTGTGCAGGCAGGCCTGTTTGGGATTGATAGCGAGTTGCGTATTGACAGAGTTCTCATGTGCTTTTTGCTGCAGGTGTTTCAGGCTCACGTGGTGAGCACTTGTCCTCCTGAAATCTGTTAATGCTATGTAACAGATTTGATGCAGAGGCTTGGGAATGTTTGGGAAGTTTGGGTGTTTTTCATCAAGTGCTGTTTGTATGTGAGGCGTAATTCCAGGATATTCTGTCAATTACCAAATACAAATGCACTGCTGTTAAAGCTGCTCTGTATCTCACTGCACTGGTGTCTGTGAAGTCCCCCTCTGTCCTGAACAACAGGGCTGTCAAGGCAGTAGGAGCTTACTGAGTGCTTTTACCATGGAATAAAACCATCAGATGTGAATGTGGCTGTTTAGAGTGAGTGAGTTCTCTTTATTTGGTCTGTGAAAGTCAGGCCCCTTTACTCCCTGTGCTGCATATATTTGAACCTCTAGAGATGGAAATTAGAGATGGAGTTGTGCAGAAAGTCAAGGAACCAGCAGTCAGCATCTGATTAAAGTTGTGCCTTAGGGCTGCAGGGGATGGTGTATGGAAAAATTTGCCCATCAACTTTGTCTGGAAGAACAAGCAAAATTAAAATGGGGGTGTTTGGCATGTTTCCCAAGTATAATATAAAATTTTGGAAGAGGTTCTTAGTGAATGGAGTTGTTAGAGTAGTTAAGTCAGTATGTAATAATTATTTTGTTTTACATACCATTCTGTGACTTACAGTGTGAGTGTTCAGTGTATTGAATTAAAAGGGAAGAAGGCAGGTAATAAAACATTTTGTAAGGACTATGAAACAACTGCAGCAAAACATTCAAATAGGTTAGAAATGAAGCACACAACCATGGTGAGACACTTTCAGAATGTAGCTAGTGTATTTTTGTTTGGTATGTGAAAAAGATTTCTAACTGTGCATCTGCGTAAATGGTATCATTCTGTTAGCGTTTGCAGGCTGCCTGTGGGTCTAATTATTAACCTTGTTGTGAAATTGGTTTGTTTTTAATTCTGAAATGTGGTCTAGACTCGGTCTCGTATACCAGCATGTTGCAAATAACGGCAGAGATCTTGATAAAACAAAGCATCCAAGTTGCTCAGGTATTACAACTCATTTATGTCTACAAACAAAAACTGAGCTGGACTTGTGCAAGAAGATTTGCTGTAGGTTTGCATGTTGGCATTCCATGCATTAACATAAATAATTATGTTAGCTGCAGCATTTTCAGTTTAAGATCATAATTGCACAAATTATTTACAGACTTCTCTATAGTCATTGAAAGAAGCATAAGGGGTAGAACCAGTATTGGGCAGTTCCAGTGTTCATGCTCACAAGGCTTCATGTCATCAAGGGTATGGTTTTAATACAGCTTCCACTTTAGTAACGTAGCAGAAGATTAGAGGACCTCATAAAACATGCTCTGAATTGATCTTTTCACTTAAAAAAAAAAAAAAGTGCTTTCATGAGCATCATCATACTTGTATGCTAAGTAATGATGAGACTTCAGTTTTGTCTGTGAAGAATGTTGAGATGAAAGGGATGGCTTCGAATGTGAAAATGTAAATAAAATGAAGACAAGAAAGGGAGGAATGCTTTGTGGATTGTTGTTTGTTTTTTTGGAATAACTTCACTGCTTTTCATGCCAAAGTGATTAAAATTATTTTGGGTTAGTTTTTGTTGTGTATAAACCTGTTAATAAAATCATGTGTTCATTCCATCCCCTCAAAACAGAATGCAGTCTAACAGGAAGGTGTATGATGAGCACTTGAAGATTTTCCTTTTAAATTGAATTCATCAAAGCTGTACTTTTCAGACTTGGCTTTTTGCAAATGTGCAAGTGAGACTAGGGCTTGACAAAAAGATAATTCTACAACCTTTGAGAATTTTTAATTGTTGAAAACAGTTCTATATCTGTAGATGTTGAAGGATATGAATATGAGAGAAACCCTGAAAAAAATGTTATACTCCTGGGAAAGAAAAGTTCTGTACAATAGAGAAATCCTAGCAGCGATCTCTGTTGGCTTCAACTGAGAATGAACTTAATAAGCTTATGGTAAATTATGGTAAAGTAATTTGACAGGTCAGGCAACATGAAGGCTTTAATGCTTGTACTGTTTCCCTCTGTGCTCTCCCACCCTGCTTTTTACAGTCTTAAGCTTTTTCAGTTCTGTCCAACAAGATGGAAGCACAAAGACTACTTGCTCTGAAGTTAGAGGTTTGTCTTTTATACCTTTGTGAAGATTTGAATGGGTATTGCTTTCTGATTTTCTGATATTTCTGTCCTACGCTGAAGAGCTTTGTTCAGCTGAGGAATGAATTTGGGGCTATTATAAAATAATGTTCTTTTTAAATATCAGAAGTACTCATTTTGTTTTCTATTCTTGGCATGGTTAAGTGAGAGGTCATAGAATGGTTTGGGCTGGAAGAGACCTTCAAGGTTATGTTGTTCCAACTCCCCTGCTATAGGCAGGTATGCCTCCCACTAGAGCAGGTTGCTCACAGCCCCATCCAGCCTGGCCTTGAACACCTCTAGGGTGGGGCATCCACAACCTCTATGGGCAACCTGTTCCAGTGTTAATTTGGTTTTACATGCAAACATCACCTGGATTGAAATGAGCGTGCACCTAGGTTTCTGCCATCCTCATATTATTTTTGTGCTTCTAAAGGTATACTCATCCCATTACATTTTTTTCATAGGGCAGCAAATGAAACACACAGGTGATCAAATGCTAATACTGAGGAGTGGCCTGCAATGCTGTGTGTCTTCCACCTAGCAATAGAAGGACGTGGATGTTAAGTGTTTAAGGCATACAGTGTTTATAGATTCCAAACTTAGTGAAAGCTGTGCAAACACATAAATACACGTTGTTAAATATATAAAAATCAAGATTGGTAAAGGTTGCTGACTTTATTCTTTAGCGTCCTTAAATTTGTTTTATAAGCATCTTAGTATGAACTTCTAAATTCTTTTAGTTAATCTTCAGTAGGCTTTTTTTTGTGTGTGCTTGAAGCTAGCTATGTTTATTCTACAGGGAGAGTCTTTTGTGAAGTGTGCAGTAGGTTGCCACGCTTTGAACTGATAGAGAAAGATAAGTTTCCGGGTTTGAGCTCTGACTGGATTGTGTGCAGTCGAAATCCCTGGGTATGGTTAGAATGGAAACAGACCACTAGCTTTAGATCTCTTTTACTGGAAATGTTTACAGGAGACACATTCTTATGCTGAAAATCCACGACAGATTAAAAACAAAAAAGCCTGCTTATAAGAGTCTGTCATGGAAAACCTACAGAATACTTGAATTACACTGAAGAGGTTTGTTTGTTTTTTAGAAGAAAAGCAACAACAAAAACACACACAAAAAAATCCTGAAACACTTATTTTGGTCAGCTTCTGAAAAGATACAATACTTAAATTCATGTGTGACATTGGGAACTGTTAGAGACCTACTGATTGCAGACCACTAAACTTCATGTTTTTATTAATGAACTACTTGCAACAGCTTGTCTTATATATGTCCATTTCTGAGAGCAGTAGCATTTTAAGGATTCCTTTGTGTTTTGGTTTGGCTGTCGTGGTTCTAATATAAAAATAATGTCAATCTAAACAGATAGGAAAGATTAAAATGGAAGCAGACCCTCCATCTTTCTACTTCTTCTCTTGGAAGTGTTCAAGACCTTTATTTTTTGCAGTGCATTATAGTAGTTTTTTTTCTCTTTTCAACTTGTGTAACAAGGGAAATGTACAAAAATAAGTAGGGAATTTATGTTGTAACAGAGCGGGGTTTTTTGTTTTTAAGGAAAAATGAGTTATGGAGACACTGAAGAAAAAGTATATCTTTCAAATTCATTCTGTGGAAGCTAGTAAGCAGAAATAATATCTTGGTTTTTTTTCCCCTCTCTATCTCAAATAAGTGTGCTTTGTGCGTATAGCTGTGTTGTACTGAGTGGTTTGAAGGAAGTGCTCATTTGTAATTTTCCTCCAAAGTTCATCTATTGGTTTCTTTCTAATGTGGAGTGAAAACAAAAAAACAGCTGTCAGCAGTGTTTTTAAACAGTGCTAAATACAGCATTGATAAAAACAATGGGAGAATGGCAAATATGCAGAGAGAGAAATACTGAGAACATGCAGGTAAACCGTTCATTGGGGAGTGATGCATTGCTGCGTAAGTGGTATGAGCTATGAGGTACACTGCATGTGCCACTTCAAATTGGTCTGCAAGTTTACTGATCACCAGCAGGCATAGGAAATTTTGGAAGCCTGACCAGGAGGATCACAGGGCTGGCACCTTGCTTGTGACTTCTCTGTGTGGTTACGTGCTTTATTCTGATGCAAGTGCTCTTGCTCTTTTCTGTGGCTCTGACTCAGTTAATCATCCACTGAAAGAAAATAAAGATAAGAAAGCATTCCAAGGAGTACGCTCCAGTGATTATCTTGTTCCTTCACTTCTGTTTCAATTTGAAGAACCATTCCTAGGTTTTTTCCTGGTGTTATAAACTGCAGTTTTCACCCAATCCTCTTAAAATTAGAACGAGATAATTTGTATATATGATTGTGTAGAGTAAGTTAATCATCTATTCTGTTTGTTTTCAAAATCTTGCCATATCTGATTCTTGGAAGGGTTGTCAGATAATTGTCACTTCTGTCATTCAGCTGTTCCCATTCTGCATTAGCAATATCATACTGCAGAATGATTGACATAATTTCAGAGGTGTAGTGATATCTTAGTTCTTCCTCCCAAAAGTCGCTGGTAGGGAGACAAAATTATCTACGAAGTCGTCATCTTTTAACAAGGATGTTGTGGTCCATTTTAATCAAATACAATCACCCTTTAAATTCTAAGCACAGTAGATAAATACTACTACATGAACTAGCTGTCAAAGAAATTTTCCACTGGGACTTCAACTCCAGAGCTTCCCAAAAGATCTGTCTGGGGTACTGAGGAAATCACTTCTCATCAACTTGCCCATTGAGAAGGGAGCTGGAGTGCTCCACTTGCAGAGGAGCCCATCAACAGTACCAGGAGCTTTCTAACCTCTTTGCTACGATGTGGTAAGGAAATAGTGGGCGTGTAGTTCAAGATGGTAAGCAGTATTTTCTTTAAGATGCAGAAAGTGGGGACTGTTCAACAGTTGGGCCCTCAATATAATGATCCTGAACAAACTCTTGGACCAGCATATAACTCCAAGGCTGCTGGACCACTGGATGTCTATACTTAAGACTGTAGAGCTGTAGCACAGGAGAGATGGAAGAGGCATGCAGGCTTAGCTCTGTTCTGGAGTTCTCCTTGGAAAAAAAAGTTCATGGAAGGGGCAGACTGATCCAAGGATGCCTGTTCTCCATCTGAAAGTTTAAAGTGCGAGTTAAACATGTTATGGGAATTCATTCTGTTTCTCTTTTTGTGTGGCTGATAACTAATTTGAGTATTGGTTCATTGTGGTGATACTGATTTATGTGTTGTTACGCATAAGATGTTGTCAATTCCGAGCAAGCAGGAGCAGATACGGCTGGCTTCTGTGTAGGAAAGTGGTAATATGCTGCTGTTTCTTGTGTGAGACAGCTGCTCGGATAGCAAGATGCTCAATTGCATGGTCTGCTGAGGTTTTTGATAAGCAGACAGCAGAGGCTTCCTGAATGGCATTCCTTCAGACAACTTCAAACTGGAAGAGTGGTGAGGACACTTGGTCCAGGGAATCAAAATAAATTGGAGTAGAAACCCATGAAGGGTGTACAACATAATACAACCTGCTCCAAACTGCTAGTCTGCTAGTGCTGCAGAATTTTACCAGACCAAAATTGCCATTTCTCTCTGGCACTGGACTTGCTGAATTTGTGCTTGAGCTTCATGTGAAGGCTTCTGTGCTGCTTGAGCTTTCTCACTGGCTTCAACAGAACTGCTTTAGCAAATAAAGCAATTGCTTCTTTGTTTTCATAATAATAAACATTGGGATATTCTTGTAATTAACTTCATACTCAGTGACAAAAGGGCTACAGGAACCCAAGGAAGGACCTCAGCTGTGGTGAATGGGTAAAGGTAGAGATCTGATATTAGAGCAGAGGTCTTCATTTGGAAATGAAAAGCAGAGGGAAAACTGAGATCATATGGTCTTAGTCAAGATTATGCTTTTGTAAGTTAACTTTTAATGTACAGGTAGCTCATAGCATTTCAAGCTAGAGTGGGTGGGTTGTGGGAAAACTGGGCATATATCAGCTCTGAGTAAAACCCTTTACACAGCAGAGTAGATAACTTTACATTTGCTGAATGGCTACTCATAAATATAGGCTGCTGGTTTCTAGAAACTCCAAAATATGTTATTGTTTTGTTTTTTAAAGCCTGAAAGTCTCCATGTTGTTTTTGTGTGTGTGTGTGTGTGTATGGATACAGAGATTTCATTATTCATTGTTCTTTAGATTTTCCTTTAATACAATAACTTGAACAAATGTTAGAGAATTTTGTGAGCTGATGACTTGATTCATTGGTTAAGTAAGAGTTGTGTGTAGGAAAGACTTTGTAATGACAATTGAAACTATACACATAATCACATAGTTTCCACTCTATAAAAAGTGATCTGCAAAGCTGGAAGATATCATTAGACTTGTGTTTATAACTTAGGATGGCCTCATTTCACTAGCTTTTCTCGCAAATTAGTTCCCAGATGTCAGAAGTATTGTCTGATTGCCAGCTATTGCATAAACTCCTGAAACGTTAGGTATGACTTACTGCTCTTGCCCTGACCTCAACTGTCAACAGGAAAAGAGATGATAATGAAATAGATTGGATGAAGCAAGGTTCAGAAAAACAAACTTATATATAATTTTGAGCTGCCTTTGATTATGCAGCTGTCATGGTTGTATCTGAGATGCATGTTTTTAGTGTTCCTGAGCTGCTTGTCCAATAATGCAAAGCTTTTTACTAACAGAAAATCTTTAGTACAGGTTGGCAGCCAGGCTTGAAATCTCTAATGCTCGTTCACTTCTAACATGATTATATGTCTGTCATATAGAAATGACAACCAGTACTTATTTTAAAATGTTTTGTGCTGGGGAAATGGATCCCAAGCCTGCATTCCAGGTTGCTGAATTTGGCTTTCTAAGATGAGATGCTTCTAATGAGTGCCCCATGCACTTCATTACAAGGTTGTAGGGCATAAACACTCTAAATGTTGAAGGCAATGCCTGACCCATCTTGTACTCCAAAACCAGCTTCTCACAAAAGGTCAGTTCCTCATTAGCTCACCTTTCTTTTGCGTGGCTTTCTTTGATTGGCTTCAAGAAGACCGGGCTGCTGTGCCAGTGTGATATTGGTTTTACGTTGGCTCCACGCACAGGGAAAGTGAAAAGGACCCTATCACACAGTGAGCTTCCTGCTTGTTCCCAGAGCAGCCCCAAAATCCACTTGGTGCGACTGTAGAGGCCCTTGTGTCCTGAGCAAGAACTGAGTTGGCGTACCAAATGCTGAAAGGGGTCCATCATGTTGAAGCAACTGAAATCGGCTTTTGTTTGACGCTCAGAACTTTCCTGTATCCTTTGCTTTCTCCTGGTTTCTCCAATTATTATTTCTATAACCCAAAACTTATTATTTTGAGGGATGGAAATGGCATGTAGCAGTTTGTTGGTTTAGTTTAGTTTACTGATTTGGTTGATTTCTGTAATAGAGGCATTATTGTTGCTTTTTTAAAATTTAATTCCAGCCTTGCAGAATCTGCCTGGGTTGCTATTGTAAATTTCAGTATTCAGAAATCATAAACTCAATCCTAATAATTGTATTATTTAATAGGATTTTATTTAGTTTCTGAATTATGGGGAAAAATGTTTTCACATATTTGTAATGCATGAACTTAGCCTTAAAAACTACCTAAAGCAAGAATCTTAGGAAATCTCAAGAAACATGAATGCCCTCTCCAAGCAAAAGGGCCAGGATAATAACTTGCATTATATAACTCACATATTCTCAATATTTGCCGTGTTTATTACATGTGTTTGTATGTCTAATTAGTCATAGCTATCAGTAGTTGCGCTATAGCTAGACACCTGTGCTATCTAAAGTGCCTATAGTTGTATGTATACATGTGAAGTTATGACTAATTATACAGTAAGTTAAGCAACATATTTATAAACAAAATATTCTTCAGTCACTGGGCTAGAAACTGGTCGTATAGACTCGTGTTCCCTTGGCTTTAAGTTTTGCTTTCAACCATCAATCTCATTCTCCTGACTAAAAATGTACCTTGTTGTGTTACTCAGCAAAAAATTTAAGGGAGTTCACCCCAGTTTGCAACAATGTTGTTTTATTCCAAGTTTATGGGCTAAAAAGATGAATAACAGGCTGATGAAGTACTGTATACTGCAAGTGTAGCAGGCTTGTCAGCTCAACCAGTCATTGAATCTTAACTCTAAAAAGTAAGATCAGGTTAACGATCCAATTTTGTATAGGAAGAATTACATTCACAAAGTAGTTTCTCAGTTAAATCATTTTGTAAAATGATTCCACTGTATGCTTTCTTAGACTAATGTCATTTCTCCCTTAAACATACTTTGTTGACTATATGCAGTCTCATTAGATGACCTCGTAATCAGAGTGCAAAGTTAACTCATAACACTCATAATAATGCAGTCAGAAGTAGCTAATGGGTTCCATTCTGACTGTAAGTTCAAGTGGATGGGGGTAGTTCTGAAGACTTCTTGATGAATATTGTCTTAAATTGACTTCTTCAGAACTAAAAAGATATGTGCTAATCAGAATTTGTTTTCTTTTTTCAAAACTGTGTTACTAAAGATGTAATGTTAAAACAGTGTATATAAGCTACTCGCTTTGCTTTGGTTTCAACCTAAATTCCAGATCTTAGTGCAACAAATTGTGGTGGCATTATAGCTCAAGTATGCAAGGTTTAGGTAAAGAAACATCTGCAAAACTTACAGTGGATTTTGTTAGGTTTATGGCCTGGTGATTTGTTGGTGGCTGGTGTTTTTTTTTTTGTGTGTGTGTGCATGTGGTTGAAACTTAGTGGTAGCTTTTGAGTTCTGTTGATTATGTTTTTTGCTGCTTTATATTCACCAATTCATTTAGCATATCTACCTGAGATGCCAGCGTTTAAAAAGAATGTTGTAGACCATCTTCTCCCTATAGAACTCCTATAGAAAATGCTTTGTGTGTGGGTTCCCCTTAAGGGTAGGGAAATCTCTTTCTTTTGTTTAGAAAAAGAAAGAGTTTTAGTAAAGTTATAATTAGTTTATTTCCACTATATTTACAGGGATAATGTTTAGAAAGACACAGGTGAAATATTTTATTTTCTGTATGGCATGCTGTAGTGGGTGAAATGTCTTATCTTGTTTGAATAATATGTTACTGTTATATGTTACATAAGTATGTATTTAACACAGATATAAGAATCTGGAAGAATATTTGCTCAATAACTATATTATACTTACTTATTTTTTAAATCAACACAAAATTCCCTACAAGGAAAAACTTCACTACTTCTAAAACAGATTTTCTTCCTCACATCTGTGTAGTCAATTTCATAAACACTAAGAGCCTGCAGATTTAAGCTACAGTTTTCAGTATCTACAACTTAACTAGGGGATTTCCTTCAATTCGTAGTAAACTTCTGTTCTCTGCATTATTTTTATACCTGCAGCTAATATTTGGAACATCTAAGACCATTCCTTGGCCAAGCGTCATTACACTGTTTTGGGTTTTTGTTGTTGTTGTGGCTTTTTTGTTTGTCTTTGGTTTTAGCTAATTTCAGCTATGATTAAAGTGTTGCTTTAACCATTAATGTGTTTTTTTTGGGAGCAGTAACACTTTTGCAGAGCAGATACAATGATGAAAGACGTGAAGGATGTAGTTCCCAGCATTTTTGTTTAAATTCTTATGGCAGCACAGAGCTGACCTCTCTTTCAGGGCTTGTTTTCTAACAGAGAAAGAGGGTGAAGGTCTGCATTTTTTTATCATTAATATATTTTTTTTTTTGTTAACACCTGCTCCTCCCTTACCATCCCTCAAAATAGCATCCCTCTAAGGTGTGCTCTTGCTGTTTGCTCCATACTGTTTTGCAGCAGAATGAGATGGATAGCAGCAAGGGCAGGAGATCTTGCAGAAGCTGAGCTTCTTTACAGGGTTAATGCCAAGGAAAACTTACTTAAAGCAAGTTAATAGTCTTAATATTTCTGTGATAATATGTATTTGCCTAACTGGACTCTCTCCTAGATGGGAAACTGCCAAGGCTGGTTAGTGGACGAAGGTGGTCAGCCAGCTGGCTTAAAGAGTAGAGATGCTACAGAATATTGATTCTGCCTTACATTTCTGCAGGAATGTTTCATGAAACTACTTGAAAAGTTTAATGGATATTCCTGCTAAATTGGAAGAGACGCGTGAGGAACTATAATTAAATACAAGATGCCTCTGTCTACAGTTTTCTGCATCAAATTACACAACAGTAAAGTTTCCCACGTGCATGTTTATGCCAAAGTGCTTTTGTTGAGTGGTGAGGGCTTTTTTGGTTGTTGTTACCATCACAAGTTTTCAAGCTGTTTTTTAATCTCTCTACATATATATCTTGGACTATGTCATAGATGCTTGGCTTAGCAAGAAAACAGTTGTCATTCTATGAGTTCAGTGGTTGCTTGTGTCCTCATGTTCTTTAACTGTAGTATATTGTAACAGAATCTGTTGGCTCAACAGGCTCTCTTTTAGGGGTAAATCATTTAATTGCGTATTTATATCTAATCTTTCCCTCAACTTTAACCAATGCAAAGTATTCTTAAAACATTGAACATCTTGTGTGAATGCTTTCACAAAAAGTTCCTGGGAAGCTATGATTGCAAATGGAAATGTTCTTTTAAGATGACTTTTCTGTCTCAGCTTCGTTCCAAGTCTGCCTAAAAATCTGATTGTGGAAATGTGCTGTGCTTACTCTTCTTAAAATAATTTTTTAAAATCTGTTAAGAAAGGGGCAAGGGGGAAGCTGTCTTCTAAACATATTTGGACAGTCCAGTAGAGAGCTAAATCAGCTTGCTGATGTGAAACATAATCTATGCTTTCAGTACTTCTATATTTTTGAGATAAGGTACTTGTGTGTGTTTACATTCTTCTTTCAGATATTAGGTTTTACTCAGGTTTGTTTGAACTTTGTGTGTAATTTTTTTTAAAAAGCCGCCTCCGAATGGAATATAAGTACACATTTTGAAATAAGACTCAACAGTTACTCTGCCTTCAAGAACTGATGTAGCGCAAGACATACTTCATACAGTAAAATTTTATCTAGTAAAATTTTGTTGTAAAATATCAACATGAAACTTCAGAAAAGGTCTTCAAGAATAATAGGAATTTTTTGCTTTTGATCTAATGCTTACTACTAAATGTAATCTCAGTGAGAAGAGACCATACATAAATTGCAGTGACTAAGATAAACTAGAACAACTCTTGATGAAGTCTAAAGCAACATTTTACAATGAAATACCGGTTCCTCACAGATCACATAGCGATAGATAGGCAGCGCGTGGTTGCTGAGTCATTTATAACCTCTGCTTCTTCCTCTTGTTCTTGTGTTGTCCCTGATGTGGAGTAACGTACTTCACCCTCTTCTTCCTTCCTTAATGAAGAAGCTGACTTTTGCTTCCATTGTTTCTGCTTGTGGGCAGGGATAATGGATACTGGTATAGGTTTGTTCTCTGGATCATCCACAGGATCTGTTGGAGCAGTTGAGGCAGATCCAGAGGTTTTTTCTTTGTTTTGAGGGTGCTGAGTAGCATTGAATAGTTTTTGATAGGCATGGGCCAGACCCCAGCATAGTGCAGCAAGCTGTAATTCTTCAGCATTGCCAGGATCAGGCCGTAAGTATTTAAAACATTGTCAGCTTTTTAGGATTCCAGACTTGTTCAGGAGCGAGTTCCAGACCCACTGGAGGTTGATAATCATGACAGATACCTGCTCATATCCTCCCACATGCTTTGCCACCTACAGCCTTCCTGCCTCAGGGTAGATCTTTGGGTGGTATTTTTGAATAGTTTCTTAACTATAAATAAAACTGAAAACACATGCAGAAGACGTCACAGTAAGATCATTCTAGTTTGAATATCTTAAGTGTATTCAAAACTTTCAACAACTATTTTAGCTTGCTTGGAGGAAAGAGTGTTCTTGTTAACTTTTCTGAAGTCCAAGAATGATGACACTAGTGAGTACAAGTACCCATGTTATACCAGTTGTGGATTTAATTTGGTGCATGCTACATATGAACTGGTAAAAGCCATAAGTAAGCCTAGGCCAGCATTCTGAGGCAATAAACAACGCAACTAGAGTTAAGAAAAACAACCTTGAAGGCAAGTAATACCACACTGAACAAAAAGATCAGCATTGTGACCAGCAGCTGGTAAACTACTATTCTGCTTATAACAATTTTGCCTTAATATGTTGAGGCCAGATCTGTCATTAAATCTTTGAGCCCCATGTTTGGTGCAAGGGTTGTTATGGTTCAACCAGGCAAGCAGCCTTTTGTTCACTGCCCCGAGCTCCCAGTGGGATGGGGGAAGAGAATCTGAAAGAAAAGGTAGAACTCATAGGTCAAGATTAAAAACTATTTGCTAAGACAGAAAAAGAAGAGAGAAATAACAGTAATGATAATTTTATACTTATATATTGTGTGTGTGTGTAGATATCTATATAGAGACGTGTGTGCATATCTACAGATATCTATATATCTGTAGAGATATATAGATATCTACACACACAAGCACTGCAGAAGTGTTGAGAAGAGAGTGGAAATAAATCCTGTTGATTCTTGAATACTTACTTGATCACGAAAGCACTGAAAATACAACCTGTTGTTGCCAGGCCCAAAGTGATATTAAAGTATATAGCGTATGACGTTGCACATGCAATACCTAATAAAATAGTTGCAAATACGTCATGAATACCCTTGCAAGACGTACTTCATAGTTTGAAGACCTGCTTTGGGCTCAAAACCAGAAGGCATTGTGACTTGTTTGTTCTGACAATCAAAAGCTTGATTCCTTAAAGCGCCTAAAACTTTTCATTTCCTTCTTTGGCAAGAACTTGGTAATTTCTGTCTCCTACTCTTAATTGTGCCTAATTTTGATCTGATTGTTCCTGCCACAATTGAAACAGGTGCAGGCAAATTATGTAGGAAGCTCATTGTGGTTATGTCTAATGAGAAGAGAATTCTCATCTTCATAATTGTCAAGTTCACATGGAGTGGTGTTAGTTAACTGGTGTCTTAAACTTCCACAGCTGATAACTTTTATAGCATTTATTGCAGTTGTTTAATTCTGTGGTTTGCACTGAGCTATTGTTTAATGTTGCAAATGCAGCTCTTTTTCCACTTTAAATATTTGCAGAGTGGACCACAGCAGATTCCCCAGCCTGTTTGCTCCTGGAAGGCCAAGAGGGCGTTTCTCCAAACAATGCCTTTCTGTGCTCCTGGCTCTTCAGCCACTTGCTTGATAACATTGATTTGACTGATTGGTGACCTGGGAGCGGGAGATATATGGGGTGTAATTTTCAAGAAGCTCTGTAAATAGCAGGCTAGTGATGGAGTGGGGGGGAGGGAGACTACCAAAACACACAGTACTTAGAAGTACCGATGAAATCTGTATGTTCACCTGGGCCAAAGGTTTGTTCATTTCATTCCTGGCTTTACAGCAAGGGGGTTAAAAAAGGCAGCCTCAGCAAATGAGATCTTGATGCTCTAGTTTGTAAAAACTAATTCCTCTTAAATCTGCTTCAACAGAGAAGAGTGTAGCTAATTGTGTGCTAAAGTGCTCCAGAGTGTAAGTTTATCCAGGTCTAATACAACAGAAGTAAGACCATCAGATGCTTGTGAGTTTTCTCTGTTGAACAGAAGAGCTGCTAGTGTGTGATTTGCTGCTGCGACCATTGGACAGCCCAGAGCACGGACTGCAATATGCAGCCAGAGCTGCATATTGGGGACTTCTTGGAGACATCTCAGACTCTGCCAAAGTTGCTGAAAATCTTCCATTTCCATTCTTTAAGGCAATTTCTGTGATATTGGTGTTAATCAGTACAACACCGTGTGCTTTGTAACTTGTTCATGTAGAGGCGGGGGGAGAAAAAGTGTTGTGTCATATGTCCAGTCAAAAGTGCAGTGCTCACAGAGAGTGTAAAATTGCCTCCTGCGAACTTCTGAGCCAAGAACACAGCAGTAATCTTCCAGGATAATTATAATGCCTCTCACATTGATTTACTACTTACTAGATGCTTGTGGTGTAATGTGAGAAGAGAAAAACACATACTTCACTTGAACAAACCAACGTCTTATTTTGCTGCCCAGACTAAACTTTCCATGTGATTCTGTAGTTCATTTTCTTCTACAGTCTGCATTTATCAGTTGTCTTTGTAACTGGAAAAAAAAAGTGCCTTCCTTCATTGAACTCATCTTAATTCTTACTGCACTTATTCTCCCCTCCATCTCTATCTCCTCACCTCCAGGTTTATTCGTTATAAATCAGTATTGTATGTATTCCAGACTCTTGTTATGCTCTTTTATTATCTTACATCCTTCATGGCTAGATGAAGATACAGGTTCAAATTCCATCTGTCCCCTAAATTACACCTCTTGGTTTGAGGAGTTTACTTTGATAGCAAATACCAAAAAGGGGAGCAAGTTTTTTCCCAACATAATTACATAGTGGGAGGAAAGAAACACTAGCTGTGTTTCATCACCCTCATTTTCCCTCCTGTGGGATGGATGTACATGGCTGTGCCGCATGAACTGATGAGAGGTGCTGGAGGTGCCATGCTCTTGGAGATGACAATGCATTAGAAGGTTTCCAATAAATTTGGCAGTGCATATATTCTCAGAATTTTTAAGGAAAAAAGCTTACAAATAGAGGATTAAATCTCCTGCAACAGCAGCTGTCTCAATTGAGAATATAACCTCACAGAAGGCAGCATTTGTATGGCTGTTTTCTGTGCTAAAAATATTCCACTCTCACTCTCAAGTCTCCCAGGGCAAGGACAGAATCGAATACGATGCTTTTATGCATAACAGCTCCAGCAGTGTCAGGCTGTTTTCTCTTTCAGACAACTATTTAATTGCTGCTCACAAAGTTGTAATTTCAACAGTGATGTCTCAGCACTGCTATGATAAGTCTGTTTTCAGTCTCTCCCTACTCTTTCCCTGTTCCTCATCTTCTCCTCCATCATTTCTCAATCATGCAGAAACATCAGGAGTAAGTTTTGTTAGTCAAATGAGAGTTTCTTTTCCCCTCTTGCGCTGGCATGCAAGATCTAGGAAGAGACTGTATTTCTTGAAGCAAATTTTGTTTTGAACTTTCCCCATTGTTAAATGTAAAAGAAATATATACCGTGAATCTTCTAACAATTATACCTATAATTTGCAAATTGCATGAGCATGTAGCTTTACTAAGTGTACAGTCAGGATGTTTTTCTACAGTGTATGCTTTTCTGTATGTTAGGGCAGCATCTCATGACTGGTCTGGTTTAAATTTTCTTCCAGCTTTTTTCTTTTTTGTTTTTAAGCTGTTTCCTTCTCATTTTGTTTAGTATGGTTACAGAGACTGCTGTGTGTGTCAGAGCAAAAAACTGGCAGTGAAACATATTTCCTGAAGCTGGTATTTAATCATTCTGTGATCTGGAGTGTTCAACAGAAAATAGCCTGAAAAATCTCAGTAAAAAGAGGAGAATTCTTGCACGGGCCTTATTTTAGCTGAAAAGATTAAACACAGTGAAATATCCTTGCAGTCTTCCACATCATGAACACAGAAATGAACCACACAATATATCTGGTGGAATAGGAAACAGAGTGAGGTTTTAATGTCCTTTTTTTTCAGCCAGTGGCAGTTTAAGAACAAAAAACTTAAACAGAAAACCTCCCTAGTTCCCAATAAGAGCATAAGATGTAGCCTCACCAGGGCAGAGTAAAGGGGGAAGAGAACCTCCCCTGACCTGCTGGCCACACTTTTTTTTTTAATGCATACCAGGATGCCATTGGCTTCTTGGCCACAAGGGCACACTGCTGGCTCATGGTCTCCCAGGACACCCAGATCCTTCTCTGCAGAGCTCCTTTCCAGCAAGTCACCCCCTAACCTGTACTGAGGCACATGGTTATTGCTTATGATGGAACTGATTCTCTTTATCTTGGAGAAGACTTGCAATAAGCAAAATACTATGCCTAACCATAGCCCACCTCCAGTACTACGCCTCCTAATGTATGGATGGGTTTTGAGATGGAGAGCAATGTTTAGAGGCTGAACCTTGAGTGTCAAATTAATAATTTACTAAGGAAATAAATTGGCTTGTTCATAACTTTGATAAGACAGGTCTAATAAATGTATTGTATTGCTGTGTGCAAAACTTAGCATCTTTCATCCAAGCTTAAGCTTTGCAGAAGCACTGAAGTTACTCTTTTGAGGGTGAAAACAATTCAGCATCCCCTTTGAATGAGCAGTGGTGCTAAGGAGAAGGTTGAATGTCATGCTTTGAAGTCATTAGTGATCACATGAAAATACATTTTCCACAGCTGAATGAGGCTATTAATGCCAGGTGCTGATTATTTCATTTGCTGACTGAGGAGTCCCTTCCACAACACTGACTTCTCCCTTCAGTTGCACTAGCACAGCTCTGTCCTGCAACTTGTACCACTGAAGCCTTTTCTCAGAGGGTAATGGTTATGAACAGCCCTGGGAAACAACTGGCATTTACATTCATCGCATGTCAAAGTTGGATGCTTCAACGACTGGGGTCTACCAGTGAGTTGCAAAAGCTTTTTTTCTGTCCTGCCCTCAGCAGGACAGAGCCTTGTTGTTGTCCTACAATGATAAAGTAGGTGCCTATGCTTACACTTCCAAGCATTCTGGGATGTCAGAATAGCTCACAGTGCTCCAGTTCATACTTGCCAGACTTGAAAGCTAAATGCCTTGTTAATCTGTTGCTGTAATTATGCAATCTATCTCAGACCAAAGAAGCACAATGCATCTTACACTGAACTTTGTAGTACAGTTGACAAAGGACACAGGCAAACATACCTAATGCAAACACGTAATAAACATGTATGTCTGCGGCTTATCACTGGTATTTTGTTGAAACAAGGCATAATACTAAATGGTCTAATACTTCCCCCTTGCCTCCTCCCCTCCCAATTTCCTTTTAAATTTATTGTGGCTCTTTACTGTGTTTTGCTTAACAGTGTTGCTCTCCAGACTGTTGTGCACTCACAAATGTTTTGGTTGTAGGGCAAATTAAAAATCTTTCTTTTTTGTACTAGCAAAGCTACCTTGAATCTAAGCAGAGGTGGGTTGTTGTGTATGCAGATCAGTGCAGCTGTGTCACCTCAGTGTCACAAACAGTGAGTAGCAATGACTGGGGATGTGCAGGAGTCCTCTCATTGCTGCCTTCTAGATGCCAGGGGGTTTTGCAAATCATGACAAACTTGCAATGCAACTGTGTTTCCTGGGCTGTATGACTGAATAATCTGCATGTAAACAGTGTCCGGTTTTGTAAATCCCTTTAATATTGGATGATAAGCTTAAACTCTAATGCTCGTTAGTGCAGTTTGCTGCTTTGTTGGCTTATGTAAACACTGTATGTTTCTTCCTGCCATCAGGATCAACTGCAACATGTGGAATACAAAATCAGAAGCTGGTTTTTGTGCTTAATGTGTTTTGAGATTGCAAGATGTTGTATTATGAGGGCTGCTCTGAAGGTAACGCCTCCTATTTTATGATGTTGGCCCACAATGTCAGAGGCAGATGCTGGTGGTATGAATGCTAGAGGTTGAACATTCCCACCAATATCCCGTTACATGTTGTTGTTGTGTGACAGATGGCAGCAGAGGGGCAGTCTGACAAAATGGCGTCTGACATTGAAGTGCATATGAAGCAAAGGTGGGTCATTGAATCCATCCGGGAAAGTGACACCCACTGACATTCATCAATGCTTGCTGAATGTTTATGGAGACCGAACAGTGGATTTGAGCACTGAGAAGCAGTGGGTGGTACATTTCAGCAGTGGTGACAACAACAGTGGGTCACCTCTGCTGGTGCGAAATGTTATGAGGGTATCGTGTTGGCTCTTGTTCATCACTGGTGAAAATGCTCAGCTAATAGTGGTGACTGTGTTGAAAAAGTGTTTTGTAGCTGAGAATTTCCTCTATCAAAGTGTGTTATTGTGCTCCTTGTGTTTGTTGTAGTTTCCACAGAAATAAATAGGAGGCATTATTTTCAGAATGACCTACAACTGCAATGGGGTAGAGAGATAGTGTTTCCTCTTGTCTAATTCTCTAAAGCCTTTTTCTTGAAATCACATTAAGTTTCATTGTCTTTGGCTCAAATAATTTGTTTACAGGCTGGCACAATTTTCTTATTTCCTTTATTTCTACCCCTTGTTAAGTGACACTGCTTTAGCACTGGGAGCATGCTGTGATGTTATAACAATTTTGTCTTTGTGGGTTTTTAAAATTCAAGTATTACTATTTATATTAAGCTTCTGCCAGGTCTTTTTACTGCCTACTATGTGCTTGAAGCAGCGAGCTTAAACCAAGGCACCAAACAGAACTGCCAAGATAAACCGCGTATGAACTGTAAGCCATTATCTTTTCTTTAACTCATGCGGATTCCCTCTCTCAGTAAATTGACTTGTGCTGCGTGTGCAACATGTTCGTTTTCTGGATATTTGAAAAATAGTGAATATTTCTACTGAGAAGATGTAAGCCAACCAGGCAATGCATGGTGTCTCGGAAGCTGCTCTTGCAGTTTGCATCCTGTTTCCACTGCCAGTTTCATGGTTGGAGGTTCCACTAGGTTGTTATTTCTGTTCTTCCTCCACTGTACTACTGCCTTTTAGAGAGTAGGCTGGAATATAAGCATGAGGTGCAAATACTATTGTGGTAGTTCAAAGTTGTCTAACATGGCAGAACTTCTGCACTCCACCCGTTTAATTCTATTTGCTCAAGTTTTTTATGAGAACTAATCTTTTTTAAATAGCATTTAAAATTTTAATTTTGTTTGAAGGCATGCAACCATCTCTGCAGGCTGCTGAAGAGCTTTAAACTGCTAACCTGCTGTAAGGCAATAGAGTTAGTGATTTTTTTTTTTAAGCCAATTCAAGTATTTTGCAGTGTATCTCAGCCGCATTGAAACCTCTGTTAATCCTGAGTAATTATGGCAGCACTTCGCACAATTAGCTTCAAGCTTTCAGGTCAACAGAATAATTACATAAAAAGAGGAACCTGTTCTCTTCCAATTTCCATTTAAGTGGAAGAGTAAATTAGACTAAACAGATGCCATAGATTTTTTTTTTTGGTTAAGAGATTTATGGCCTCATGTTTTCTTGTATGATAGTTTCATGCGTGCCTTATCTTAAAAAACAAACAAACAAAAAAAAAAACCAAACAAACAGAGGTTGATGCTTTTTGCACCAACTTTGCACTTAAGTAAATTATTACATTTAAAAAAAAAAGTCACCGGAAATGCAGAAAATACTAACTAGTCAGAATGCTATGGATATGGAATGCAAAAAAACCTTTGTTCTCTTCCACAGTATGAGCTCTATGGCTGGTAAAATGAAATATTTTACTGAATCAGTTTACTTTAGCTTATTTTTTTACACTGCGACTGGTTGGGTTTCTTTGAAAAGCAAATGTTGGGAGATTTGTTATTTTCTGCTTAATTCCTTGGGGAAAGGCAGATAATTAGATTTTACTTCTCTTTTCTTTCTTTGAAATATATTTGTATTACAGAGAGGGGAGACATATTTTTAAAATACAGTTTACAGTGAGATAGAAATGACTGTGTTTTCGGTAGTGCTGGGAAGTTTTAACTTGCCAGCAGCTTTTGCTTAGGGAAACTCATTAGGCAAAGAACTATTGCTATGGGCAAGGAAAATAGGGGTTGTCTGTCTTGACTGTCTCCCCAGTGTTTCCAGTATTGCTCCAGAAGTGACTTCTAGATAAATTAGGAAGAAAGTAGAAAGATATAAATTGTGCAAAATTTTTCAGATCTAGTGAAGAGAATAAGGTGTGTGTGTATATATATATGTATATATATATGTTTTCCTGTGGGTAGGCATATTTTTCTAGTGCTGCTCTTCTCAATCTCCCTTACGTTTAAGTTCCACCATCACTTGACAAATGAAAGACACTGGAAATAATTTTAACATTATTTTATCGTATCATACAACAAATCTATAAGCTCCTTCTGAGTTTTCATTTTTTGGTATTTTTTTAATAAATGTTTTGGTTTTATTATTTATATCAGTAGTAATGTATTCCATCATACTTGTTTTGATTTGTCCAATGTTTCGGTCTGTATCTATTCATAGTCTTAAAATACAGACCAAGGATTTTGTTTGAACAGTTGGCATCTGAGGGAACTTTTCTTGCTGTATGGTTTCATTTAGACCTTCTTTTATGCAATGGTATTGCATTAGATTAATTAGCTATTCAGGTGTATGCATACTATCTCTTAAATCTGAATTATGTGTAGTAATGTCATGCAAGCACTTACGTTGTAAAAGATTTATTCCTGAGCAGCCCTCAGGCTGTCGGGAGTGCCAGAAAGCTCAGTTTTGTCTGTTCTTTGCTTTATTCTCAGTCATAATTTTTACTTGTCTGCTTTCATTAATTTCAAGCTCCTTACCTTTCATTGAGAAATCATGCAGAATAAAATTATAGTTCTGTAGTTTCATGTAGATGTGTTTTAAGTCACTGGGAATTTTTTCCTTTCCGCTGCCAAAATTCCTCCCTGGCAGATGGAGAGTTTCTGTGCTTCTCATGGCACTGGTATCTCTTTGAGCTGTTGATGCTGGGAGAATAGCCATTTCTGGTGACTTTTCCCACATTCAGCTCTTTGTTGTGCTTAGTGCAGTGGAATTAAAAACTAAAGAATCTCATTCCCCTGGAAAGGGTCCTAAACCTTCCCAGTGACGCCAGTCACTGAGCATAGAGCACATATGAGCAGAATGAGACAAGGCCTCATGGTTAGCTCTTTGAAGGCTCAACAGGAATCTTTTGAGTTGCTTTCACAGACCTTTTTATTCAGTGGTTTGGTATATTTAAACTCCAGCTTTGCGCATTTTAAACTTAGGAAGAGCATCTGTTTTAGTATGTGCAGGTGATTCATTCTGGGAGCACCTATGTTTGGTCAGGTGCTAGCACATTAATGAAATTAAAGCCTCTGTTCATCTTGCCAGCCTTGTCTGACACAACTTGAGATGCCTGACATAGTAGGCTTCACATCTCTGCTAATCTAAAGAAGAACTGCATACTTAAAAAGCTGTTATCAAATATTTGATATTTATTTTATTCTCTTTATTTATTGTAATGGGAAACTGTACTTATTTATAAATAATGTTGTCTCTGCAAATAGCCAGTTTTGGGGGCAGTTAGCGCCAGGTACAGTAATGCTTAATGTTTTCCAAGTATAGCTAACCAAGAGATCTTTATGTCAATTTCAGTGCTGGTAAATCCAGTTCTCAATTTATTTCCATAAGTGTATACAGAGTTGTTTGCAAGACTTTGCTTAGTAGCTTTCCCTGCAATGGACCGATCCTATACAGAGAACGAAAATAATATTTATATTGCATTTAAAGAAGAATTTCCTGCTTAAGTAGTTGCCTAAAGTGTGCTAGCTGTTAATAAATATATTGCTGTTAACAAAAAATATTGCTACTTCTACTGTAGCACTTTACCATTTTTTTCTTTATTATGACTTCATGTAATCCTGGCTAGATATATACAGAAAATTTGAAGTGAGCGCAGACTTCCTTGAATACTTCCCTCTGCCTACAGGTAGCTATTTAATATTATAGACAGTTTAATATTTTCACTTGCAAAATTCTGCATAATGTACTGCTGTGTTAATTCTATTGTATCTTAATGAAAACAACTGAAAATTTGTGTTATGAGGTAAAGAAGAAAAATATTGTCCTATATATGCAGTTAGGGTTTGGATACAATCATTTTGAAGATAAAGCAAAACTTCTCCTGTACTCATAAATTCCAAGGCTACCCACAGATGTAAATTTAAGCAATCTGCACAGTGATTAAAAAGCTTTTTTCTTTGTTAGTCTTTTGGTAGTGTAAGCATTTCCTTCCCAGGTTGTTTGTCTAGCTTGTAACACAGATACTATGCTACACTTGTTTGTGTGGTTTCAGAATGACTTTTGGGGGTGACAGTGTGATTTCTTTTTTGAAAAGGATGTAATTTCCAAAACAGTCTTGGAAAAGGGTGTGATTTCCAAAATACGCTCGGTACCAGCAAGTCCCTGACAGAACCAATGTTTCTCTCTCCTGTCTTTCCATCTCAGGTGGATGTGCTTCAGCCCCTGCTGCAGTCACATTTCCACTGTTTCTGTGGCTGTGCCGTAAGAATCAGTTGAGATAAAAAGAGAGCGAAAGCAAGGAACCTGTAGGGCTGGGATCTTCCTATGTCACCTTCGATGCCAGTTCAAACATTTTTGTCAGATAATAGACCAACAGGAGCCTCTTTTTACTGGTGTTGCTGGAGTGCGACAACTTCAACAGCACTAATTAGTGGGCTGCTGTGAGTAGGACAGCTTTCACATTTTGAAGTTTGCAGACTCAAATGTGGAAGCAAAGGAAGTATATGCTTGCTTTTAAGAAACCTAACCCCTTAATGGTAGTTAAGCAGAACAGGCTATCTTATGCTTCTGTTCCTTCTTTTCTGTTTGAATGACATCCCTTCTTACTTTACCATTTCTAATAGGGTTTGTGACTAGGAGAGTTTCAGCAAGGATTATTCTATGCTATTCTATGCTAGGGAAAGCAAACTGGTCAGGGAAACTGTATTTGACCATCTAAGGTGCAAACCTAAACAAAAAAGAAATAAAATTAAATGGAAGTTGCATTAAAATGCTGGATTTTAAGCCTCACTGGTGTTTCTCACAGAAACTCTGCTTTTTAAATGTATTTTATTTTTTTACATTATAGATGAGAGCTAAAAACCTTTCTTCACCTTTCTCATGCCCCTTCCACTTGCAAGTTAACACTTGTGCCATATGCCCAGGCAGTCTGGTTGGTTTGCAGACTGCGATCATGCCTCACATGAGATCCTGCCCATGTCAAAACCCAACAAAACAAAATCCTCCTCGAGAGGGAGGTTCCTGGCCAAGATTCAGCTTGCTTGGCTGAACTGACTGCGTGGTGTTAGATTGAGCTGGCAGCCAGAGCCTGGGAGTCCTGGCCTGAAGAGCGATGACTGTAGAAACACCACCACAGTTGCTAAGAGGCAGATAATGGAACCAGTCTGCTCATTCTGAAGTGCCTACAGCCAGATCTGTTCAAAGACAGCAGCCTTTTGAAGCTAGTACTTCATGTTGCATTGCGAAAGTGCGCAAATGGAAATACATGTGACTAGAGCTTCTTGTGCCCCTTGTCTTGGGCAAAAGTTTGTGCTGTTGTCTAGGGTAAATGTGGAGGTTCATCCTTTGGTCAAAGTGAGGGATGGCTGGAAGACAAGCAGGGGTAATGCTGTGTTAAACTTCAAACTGTGTGATCCAGAGTAATTATGAAAACTGTTGAAATGTATTGGCAAGCAACAATGGAGGAGGAAAAAAAAACCTTGAAACCTACTTTGATTTTAAAATACAAACTGATACAAATGTTTTGGTTGCCCTATCTGTGTTTCTTTGGCACAAGTAGTAATGTGCCAGTTAGTTCTTTGTACAGAGTTGGTCTGACTGGGTTCACGCATGCAATTAGTTACTGTCAAATCAGCAACAGCAATCAAAATAAAGATTACATGTCTTACTGTAGCTTCTTTTGTAGATTATGGAAAGAAACATATCTGATGTGACTAACTTTTTTCCCATCAATAAGCTTTTGTTTCTCCATTACTGCCGTGAGTACATGGTGAACATGATGTAACTGGAATGTCTTTTATTGGAATACCTTTTACTGGGCTCCCTGCAGTCCAATTTTCTCTAGCATTAAACCATGGCTTTCCTGATTTTTTTTTTATTTTTATTTTTTTCCCCCCTTTCCTATAACTTAAGGCAAGGAAGGAGTCTTATGGTGCTATCAGTCTGGGTTTAAGGAGTTTTTTCTCAAGTCATGAGCTGTGACTACTGCTTAAGGAAGTTAGTCTGTGAGTTAGAATAATATGAGAGCTGATTTCATTAGCCTTAGGGGCTAGCTTCGTAGTGGATCAGTGGGTGGAGGACTGATCACAATCTAACAAAGCTGACTGTGGGATCACTTGATAAAAGGGAATGAAGGCTGGTGATTGTGATTTGGGCTGGTGGTATTTTTTTTTTTTCAGAAAACAAAAAAAAGGCCCAGAAGCTATACAAAAAAGGAGAGTGTGATGAAAATTAAGTATAGTAAAGTTGCTTTGTGCAATAAGGTATTCTTATATTTGGTCAACTCACTGTGAGTATTGTTTTCTTTTAACAAAAGTAGAGCAAAGAGTATAAGCTGTGTTTAAAAAAAAAACAAAAACAAAAACAACAACCTAAGTCACTCTGAGTCTGCTAGGGGATCTTGGCTATGGGGGGGCTGAATTATTTCAGAAAAGGAAAATCTTTGAATATTGAGACCCAAGCCCGTAAATAGAATAGGCTGTCATTTTGAGTTATGCTTTCTGATGTTGTTCTTCTAATGCAAGGAAACAGATGACGCAGCCTTAATAGAACCTGTATTCTGAAAATATGCACCTACAAATAATTGTGCATTTCTTGTGGAATTTGACCCTGTATCCAACAGTTTACCAAAACAAATGTTTGGATCAATTCTGTTAACTACCTCAACTGAATAAGAAATAGAAAATTACATGGAGTTGATGATGTTAATCCTTCGAGGCAACAATTTTGGAAAAAAAAACCCTGCATTTATATGTATAGCCTTATTTAGTCAAAATTAACACCTTTTAAAAATGAATTACAGTTATTCCAAATACAGTGCATTCCAAATACAGTTCCATTATTTGCAGTTTCAGAATATTTAATAGGATTCATTAGTAGATGTCTCATACATGAGAACAAACGTGACTGTACACCCTTAGTATTTTTCAGATAAATGCAATGGAAGAAAAAACACTGCCGATGACAATGTAACTTGTAGCTTACATTTGGAAGTATTAATAAATGGGGTACACTACGGAAAGTATGAAGTGGGAACAGCAACAGGTTTCATGGATAATATGAAAATGGCAGTTTTCTATTTGTTTACAGTTACTAGTTGGAACTGTCACTCCAGTAATTTTTAGCTCTACTCTAGTGTAGTGACTGAATTTAGAAAATACGGAATGGGCATGGTGTGTTTTTTTTAATTGTGTGTAACTTCAGTTCCAGATCATAGGCAAGTAATGAAGGTCCAACTACTTCTGTCAAACAGGATGTTGAGATCAATTTTCTTATTCTGCCACTCTACCCATCTATGTTTGGTTGCTGCCTATTGTCCTATAAGGTATATTCATAGAGAACCGACAACTGGAAAATACTCAAATTCTGTTTTAAAAATAATGTATAGTAGTGGTGGTATAGCTGAACAGTCATTCATTTGGAAATGGAAACAAAACCCACAATAACTACAGATCTAAAACTGTTCTTTTGATTTATACATGGAGTCAAACATTCGTACATTTTTTGTTTCTAACTACAATCAGACATTTTCCCACTTATTTCTTCTCATTGCTGTTGCCAGCTAAGTGAACGTTTATTTATTAGCCGTAGAAGAAATACTTCGCTAGGAGGAGTTCTCATCTTCGGAAAAGCTCTGTAGCTTGTTGGTCAAGGCACTTGTCAAGTTCCATTATTCTTTTTCACTAGAAAAGGTCCCAAAGCTGATCTCATCAAACAAGTGTCCAAACCCCCATGACTGACACAGTAACAGACAACAACAGAAGACATTACTTTATTTCAGTGGAAAAGGATGACTAATGTCTTGGCCTGTTAGAGGAAAAAAGTGGATTTAATTTCCTAATGAAAATCAATTCATTATTCCTTAGTTGGTTTTTTTTTTTAGGTTTTCAGTATTGTGAACATAACTGCTGTTTAACTGCAAGTCAGGCAGATGAGCTGTGAAGAAAGCAAAAACATAAACAAACTGACCTTTAAAAGCAACATTAGAGATGTCAAATGTAAATAACAATCTGAGTAGAAATGTTAAATGTGTCAGTATTCCCTCATTTATGAAAGCTGTAATATCATTAACAAATAGCTGGAAACTGATTTCTGTCTCTTCTCCTAAGCAATGCTGATACAACAATGTATCAGCATTGGGCAAACAGGGAAAGAAAATCTGGGAACTGGTTTTGCTGTGAAAAGGTTTCTTTCTTTTATTTTTGTCAGATCCAGACCCATCCAGATCACTGTCCCAGGCTACCTTATAGCATGTCCTCAGAGCTCTGCTGGAGAAAGTGAGAAAGGCAGAGCACTCAACTTGAGAGACAGAAATGTCTTGATTACTGGTGCTGATGGATGTTGAACTGTGCTTTAAGCTTCCTGTATTTTTATACCCTTACAGAGAGTGGCACTTCCTTTCACATCAGGATTTGTGGGTTCATTCCAACAGGATTCTACTGTCTATTATTACTGCATTTGAGTGACACTGAGATTCAATTGCAGCCATCAGTTTTAGGGGGGAAAAAAAACCCGAAATGTATGTAGTTTCATATCACACATTTTAGAAATCAAGTGTTTTGTACTCTAGTGTTTCTGAGATATAGGAATGGAAACAAAATAAGCTACAAAACTACTTAAGCCAAAACAAACTGAGAGGTACCAGTGTGTTGCAAAACTGACACTAGCAGCCACTAAAGATAAGTAAAGAAGGAAAAAAGATAAGGATGAATTTGATGGAAGGTTAAAAACTGTAGTATTAAAGGAAGCATGGATTTTCTGTATGAGAAAATCTCTAGAGGCTTACATAGCTGAAAAATAGTGTTAGATGATCTTACTGAGACTAATATAAAGTCTTGTGTCCTAATTTAGTGTACCATAGTACTACTTTTAACTGCTAAACTCATCTCTGAGTCTCCCTTAGGGAAATCATGGAGGCAGAGGAATAATTTTGGTTCTTAGGAAAATGTTAAATGAAGCATCATATGTTGTGTCCATTAGCAGAAGAAAAAAAATTACAAAATGCTCATGCTGGGAATGATTCAGATATCCATGATCTATCTTTGTTAAAGATTTAGCTATTTAATGGAATAGAACACTTCAGTTGGAAGGGACCTACAAAGTTCGCGTAGTCCAACACTGAGTCCTGATGTGGTCAGGCAACCAAAGGTTAAGAAAAAATGTTACTGAAGGTGTTATCTAAATGCCTCTTTAACACTGACAGGTGTGGGGCAGCAACTGCCTCACTAGGAAGTTCATTCCAGTTTTTGTCCACCTTCACAGTGAATAAATGTTTCCTCGTGCTCAGCTGTACCCTTCTCTGGTGCAGCTTTGTGCTGTTTCCATCATGCCACTGTTTCCCAGGAGCAGGACTGGCACCTCCCTCTGCTACCCCTCCTCAGGGAGCAGCAGAGAGCAGTGAGATCACCTCCTGGTCTCTTTTTCTCCAAACTGGACATAACGAAGTGTCTTCAGTCTCTTCTTACAGGACATCTCCTTCACATTTGCTATATATACCCGTACGTGAAATTTCACCCATCACTCTATACAGGCCCTGTCCTGAAGTAGTCTACAAAGCCAGGTTTAATTAATTTTATTTATAAAGCTAGATTCCAAATTTCTTCTGAATCATGAATATTATTTGTGTTGTACGGGTGAAAAAGTTTTAGCAATAGGAAAAATTTGCTTGAGGTTAAGCAGTTAGAAATTAGAGCTGAGACAGCAGCTTGGCTCTTACAATCCCAGGCATTCTGCTAAGCTGTACTGCTTATTTGTGCTGCTGTACTGAGAAAAAGGGAATGTAAAGGAAAAGAAAACAAGATACGATATGTGAGATAGAGAACTCATACAAGGACATCTACTGTGCAAAATATAATAGGAATCATAAACAGGCCAACACTTGTTATCAGATTTAGGAAGAAGTGTATTTCTTCTTAGGGAGACAGTTTATTACTGATATGTATATATATATATATTTTTTCCACTGAGGATGACAGGAAATTTTTTACAGTGCAGGGTGAGGAAAAAAAAATCTCAGTTCATGATCAGAAACTTCTTTCCCTTCCTTCCACCACTTTCCTCATGAATTCAGTGCCAAAAGGAAATGAGGTCAAGAAAATCAAGAGAAAACTGTCTTGTCACATGAAACAGTCTCTCTTGGACTCTGTGCTCTGGAAAGTGCTATTCTATACTTGTCTCTAAATAAGCTCAGTTTGGCTTTAATTAAGATTACATTCAAGCTCTTTGGTAGACCTTCACTATTATGATGGAAATTTTCAGCAGTCACTTTAAAGCAGTTCTAGGTTTGTTTTAGTTTCGCAGAATTTCTTATGATGCAGTTAGGCTCCCCAGGTCTAACTTACATCCAGTTAGCTGTAGAATCAAGTCCAGGAAATGCTTATTTCTGCACCATATCACCAGGGAAATAACGTATCATACCAGGGATCATCACATATCAAGGGAAATAATAAATGGAGAGGCAGGTGAAATACGTCCCATTACACACAGCAGGAACAGTATGCTGGAGTTCTGAACAAAGCATTCCTGCTGGGATGGACCTTGTGGAACTCAGGGTACTTTAGAAGAAGCTGTTTGTTGTCAGAGCAAGTGAGAAATGGAGGTACTGCTATTGTTGGATCAACCAGTCCATAACTAGTTGGCCAATCTGTTGTAGTGACTGAGAATTTTAAAGTTTTTTGTAATCTTGATTTATTCCAAAAGTAACAATAATGGGTATTAATGTGTGGGATATAGATACAGCCTTAGGACCAGGTGTGGCATACTCAGAATTTCATTTGGTTCATTTGCCTTATTTGAGCGTAGACTAAAGCGTTTATAATTGCTCAGTACTGTAAAAGTATTTTTCTGTAATGAACTCAGATGTCAGAGGGACAGTTGTGCATATCAGAAATGTTTATGACATTCATATGAAGGTCACTGAAAGCACTGTTCTTGATTTGTCTTTCCACTGTAGTTAAATCCCCTGAAGCAATCAGTTACTGCCAAGGGAACAGGAACACAAATGCTGTCTCTTAAAGGACTGCCAGTGGAAATGTGGATGACATACTGAAGGACTGCTCTACAGAACTTTTGGTAGAGGGCAAAGGAGAGTGATAGAAGTCTGTTGGCTGTATCTTGGACTATCTTGATGTTGATGTAATTCGCCTACTAGATTGTTCCAGAGATTAAGTGAAGTCTTGTTTATGACAGCTGGTCAGTCTGGCAGTGAGTGATTATTATTGTTTTTTTTTGCAAGATCATTATTTTTAAATCTCATAATCTACAGAACTATTTCTGTGCTACAGTTGTTTATCACTTGCTGTTGGCTTTATTTGATTTCACAAGGGACTGTGCTAGGGATTAGTCAATCATACTGGATTTCAAAGTTGTGCTTTTTTCTTTCGTGAGTGTATTCAACTTCAGTTGTTACCTAAGAACAATCTAGTTTGGAGGTATCACGTCTGGAGGGTTTTTTACCCAGAAGTTCAGAGATTTATTATAATTTTTTGTGAGCTGGGCTGGTGATAACAGACAGATGTCTCTGAATTCAGAATCTGGGCAGAATGTTGAACAGGGAGTTGTGGGGTTGAATGTAGGCTGTCAGTAAATCATTCTACGAATTATGAAATTGTTCTGTTTAGAGAAGGTACTTCTTAAAAGTGAGATATGCTATATGGAGTCAAAACTTGTGACATTTCTTTCTAGTATAAACCAAACAACTATATTAAAAAAAAAATAAAAACTGTCCCAGCTCGTCAACTGTCATGATTGGCAAGCTTTGGCCTTCCAAGAGTTGGCTTAGAAGAAACTGTTAAATGAAAAGTTGTTCAGGTATTACGTGTGATTGCATAAAGCCAGTGTTTGCTTTTTTTCTTTATTTCAAGTTCTTTTTCTCATTTTTCTTTTTAATCCCAAATTCTTCTAAGGTTAAGTTTTGTTTTAGATGTGGTTAGTATTTTGATGCAGCAATGATACCTTCATTTTCACCACTTAAAAATCTGTAAATTTCTAAATGAGGACAAAATAAACCAACTTAGGTATGGGTAAGAAATGAGAAATTCTGGCAGTATTTCAGGTGCTTTGCCAAGTGACCTAGCTTAAAAAATACAGTTTTAGTGCCAAGGAAAAAGCAGCTCATTTATGAATATGAAATAAAAGATATTTGAAAATGCAAGTATTAAATTTTGTGCCAAATACAGTTTTGGCCAGCATGTAAATAACATGCTGAAATCTGGTTGGAAACTAGTTTTGATCTTTTGGTGCTGTCATTTGCTACCTTGATCATAAATTGTATGCTTTGGATTTCTTTTTTCCTACTTGTTCCATTTGTCTTGTTTGATGTAACACTCATTCCATTTTCCTCCCAAAAAAGAGAAATTGTGTGTATTAATTTTATATTTGTATTTGGAAAACCAAATTTGCCTTTATGTTAAGTCCAGAAGGAGGAATCTGAGAGATGAAAAAAATCAGCTCTGAATTCATTTGTTCTTCATGATAGATTTCCTCTTTTTTTTTTTTTTTTTTTTTTTTAAGACTGGAGAGTATTTCTTGCAATTAGCAATAAAGAGCTAGAAATAAGAGTTGTTTCAGGGTCAAATTAATTACATAGCTTGCATTCTCACTTGGGTACCTGGATCCTAATTTTCCAAGAGTAAAGCTGAAAAGCTCATTTTTGAAAGCTTTGAAATTGAGTTGTAATAGTCCACACGTGTGAAGTTGTTGGGTAGAGCTTCTATTGACTTAAGTCATGAAAGGAATTATCTTAAGAAAACCATAAATGTGCAAACTCGAGCATTTGAGATAATACTTTCATTGAGAACTTTTCCAAATTATACAGGGGAAAAAATAAAATATTTTGTTTAAAATACTTTATTTCATCTCTAGTGAGATCTGAATGGAGCATTCATGTAAATCCATCTAACTGTACAACTGGGTACCAGTGTATCCATTATTGTGCATAAAAAAGTGTTGTTTTTTTTTCCTGAAGTCAAGTACTTCCATGTATTTGCATGTAGGGTGAGATTCAAACTAAAAATGCATTGTACATCAGTATGTCTCAGGTGAAAACGGTGATGTGGTGTACAGTGATTAAAAAACATAACTTCTTTCTTCTCCAAATAATAAAAATGGTTAAAAAAGAAATTGTTACCTGTGCATCCATTAGAAATATATATATATGTTTAGTAACTGAAAAAATTATGAAGGCTCTGAGTGGAATTGGATAGTTGGGTAGTAAAAGCTGATGTTGAATTAGAAAGAATATTTGGTTCAGATCAAAGTTGTTTTTTTTTCCCCCATGGAAATGGATGTTCCATAAAAATGTCTTGTTTCACAAAACTTTTTAATTTTTTTAATGTGGTGTGAGATGAACACTTGATTTGAAACTCTTTCTTTGTAGGTCATATTCTCCAAGTCCTTCACAAATATTGTTGCCCTTCTTTGGACCTGCTCCAGCACCTCAATGTCCTTTCTGTACTGAGGCGCCCAAAACTGAACACAGTACTTGAGGTGGGGCCTCACCAGTGCTGAGTACGGGGGCAAGATTACTTCCCTAGTCCTGCTCACCACACCATTCCTGATACAAGCCAGGATGCCATTGGCCTTCTTGGCCACCTGGGCACAATGCTGGCTCATATTCAGCTGACTGTCCATCAGCACACCAAGGTCCCTTTCCATCAGGCAGCTTTCCAGCCACTCCTCCCCAAGCCTTTAGGGTTGCCTGGGGCTGTTGTGACCAAAGTGCAGGACCCGACACTTGGCCCTATTGAAACTCATACGGTGTACTTTGGCCCATCGATGGAGTCTATCCAGGTTCCTCTGTAGTGCCTTTCTACCCTCTGGCAGATCAACATGCCTTCCCAACTTGGTGTCGTCTGCAAACTTACTGAGGGTGCACTCAATGCCCTCATCAAGATCATTGATAAAGATGTTGAATAGAAGAGGCCTCAGCACCGAGTCCAGGTGGACGCTGCTTGTGACTGGCTGCTGCCTGGATTTAAATCCATTGACCACAACTCTCTGGGCCTGGCCATCCAGCCAGTATTTCACCCAGCAGAGCATATGCCCATCCAAACCATGGGCAGTCAGCTTCTCCACAAGGATGCTGTGGAGGATAGTGTCAAAGGCCTTACTGAAGTCCAGGTAGATCACATTGACAGCCTTACCTTCATCCACTAAGCGGGTCACCTTGTCATAGAATGAAATCAGGTTTGTTTTGTTCTGTCCATAATCCCTGTGGGCAATGTAAAATGTGAAATAGAATGACTCTTTTTTCAGTTATTGCTGTGACCAAGTTATTTATTGAGAAAATGAAGATTTACATTGCTGGCAAATTTCTTAAAATTCTTTTAGTGGGAGAAATTATAACTAAGCATAGTTAGATCTATGTAGTTCAAATAATTCATATGTAATTCAGTAATTCTTGAGGAACATCCCTATTTCAATGCTATTGCTGTTTTGTATGAATAGGTAACTTCAAGTTTGAAATTAACTTCTCAAAAAGGAATTTAAGAAATTTAAATTGGACTTAACTTGCGGTGAAGTCGAACAGTGCCAGTATCATTTATGCCATGTACAACTTTCATCAGACTTTTAAGAATTTCTGATAATGATTTTGGGGGTCTGTAAAAACAACCAACTACAATTTGCTTATACAAGTGTTTTTATTTACTGCCGAATAACTCTATTAGAAAAGTCAGATTTTTCTGAAATAGAGCGTTTGGGCTATCCAGAAATATATACGACCTATGTTATGAGTAATTCTGCAAACCGCATTAACTGATCACCGATGTGGAAATGTGCACTTGAGAAGAGGAACTGAACTTTGGACAGAAAGCTGCACAATCTAGAGAGTTTTCAAAGGCAAATGTCAGAGTTCAGGGTGGCTCTGGAGCAGCAAAGATGCCCAGCCATTTTTTGTACATTTGGGTTAAGTGTATGGTGCAGCAGTATGCACTGTGATACATTTCTGCCACACTACACTTGATATGCCTATGCAGGTTGATTTGTTGTCCTCCAAAAGCCAAATATTTGTTGCACAGTTTCTCTGCACACTTTCATTTGCTTATGGCTAAATTCTGTCTTATGTATGGGCCCTGGTTATGCAACATGTGCAGAGAATTTTACGGGAACTTAACTGCTGTAAAATCCCTCCTGTTAAGTAAGGGCAGGAGCTGGAAGTTCTAGTAACGATATTTAATGAAGCCCTAATGCATACTTGGTGAGAGGATTTAAATCTGTGTGAATGCCACTGGCTTTGTGAAATTCTCTGCCTTTGCTGAGGACACTTCATCAGTCCCCTATCAGTATTCTGTGGTCTCTGGAATATTCTTTGAAAGAAATCTAATGTTTGCCCAATTTAATGCACAGCATTAATTAGAAGACTCACTGTTCAGGAAAAGTAAAGTGTACTCAGTGACGTTCTTCAAATGAAATAAGCATGCATATTCAGCAACATGCAGTTTGCTTCAACTGAATGAATAAATAAAAGAGAGGAGAAAATCTGTTTTCTAAACTAAACTTTTTAAATAGCATAGTCAAAAGAACTTGAAAATGATTCTGTAAGTAGACAGGCTTATTGTTACAGGTGTAAAACCTGGAAGTTGTATACATGAAAGTGCAGGACTAAAGGTGATGAGTCGTGTTTACTTGTGTATTTATATAAATTTGTAACATGCTTGCGAGCATACCTCATGCATTTTCTTGCATCTCCCAGTATACCTCTCATCGTTTCAACTTTCATCCAGTGGAACTTTATATGAAGTCAGATTTTCCCTAGAGCACACCAGCTTCTTTCACTATTGCTAGTCTATAAAAAGTCTGCTTTAAACAGGGCAAGACGCAGACCATTTGAGATGATGATATCAGGGCTCTGTCTTGGTGCTCTCTGTCTCTTGGACCCAAGTGATGCCATCATTTGGCAGCCAATGTCTTAAGGATCAAAAAGATCCAGATGTTGGGTGGACAGATATTTGTTTGTCTGCAGTCAGGCCTCTGTTGAGCATGCAATTGCTGCTCGGTTTTCAATGTACAGTACTACTTTCTTCATTTTGGCAATTAGGTTGCTAGCTTTAATAATGAGAAAAAGAGGAGGAGGAAGAGCAAAAGTTAATGTAGAAAGCCATTCTATTGTCTGTCAGCATTTATTTTTAACAAATCCCAACTATTAGCTGCCTTTAATGCCAGTTTCTTTTTAAAATTTTTGCTAGATTATGCTATAAAACAAGTTACTTTTTATGTCCTGTGAACACGCATGTTTGTTTTATGGTTGTTCCAGTAGATTTATGTGTACATCCAGGGAACAGTTCTCATAAAGTCTCAGATTTATGTGCATAAGAAACGATCCTCTAGGGTGAAAATGAAGCAGGAAAACTCCACTGCTCTGGAGCAATTTGATAGAGTTGCAGTTTTGAAATAACAATTTCCTTTTATTACACTGTGAACTCTGATAACAACTGGAATTTCTTCTTGTGTCTGATTTAGCTAAGCTCAGTCGTGAAGAGAGAAAGAGTTCACTATTCGTGATAATTTTGTACATCTTGCACAAGCCAGTGTATTTGGTCATGCTGTTCAAGTTACTGCTAACTACTCAGTTTAAAAATTATATCGTGTATATCTTTAAGCACAACGCCAGACACAGGGTGCTGTTCCTGCGGCCTCATTTGACATTATGCTGTGCTGAGATTGTGATGAAACATGGCGTAAAATTTCTATGCAGCCCAGTATAGCTGAACTGACAAGACCAGGGTCATGAAGAGTCCCTCTCTCCTGCCAGGTACAATCTGAGGGGAAGTGGGTTCACAGCAGCTACCTGTTGGTACCATCTGGGGCATGAGAGCTTTCTGAAGGCCTTCGCTAGGTATGGCACATGGGAGAGCCTGAGAAATTATATTTAGAGACAGGAAGGTCTGGGGCAGCTGTTGCAGGTGTCTATATACTGGAGCTGTATCAGCACAGCTGGCACTGGAGTTCCATAGCTGTATATAGCATCTGAAGAAATGGATGAGTATTTACTTTATGTTGCTTTTGTTTTCTTCCTGTCTTTGCTGGAATTCATGGTTTCACCTGATCTATTCATAATCAAGATGGTGAAAATCTTCTGTAAGGTTTTCTACACTGTTAATGGATTTCCTGAAAATGAATAAATGGAACACTAAAAAAAGGGATAGGTTTTATGCTTTTTTTAGATGACTCTGTAGAAAGAAGCACTGCTAATGGAAGAAATTATAGTTGTTGACATGCATTGGCATGATCCAGTCTTTTGCTCTTACAAGCAAAATTAATAAATCTGTTTTTTAATAGTTATTCAGGCTAAAAAAAAAAACGGAAACGCAGGTGAAGTTTTAAACCGGCATTCTCCACTTGCGAGCAAATTATCAAGAGGCATGCTCTAGTGGCTCTACATAATTAAATTCACAAGACTGTTTTTCAAAAGTCAATAAATTACAGCATTTCCTATTTTGACAATATTCTAAATACTTGTTGTTGTGGCTTGAGTGAATTCCTGTCTGTTTTTGTTGGCTGACCAGGGCTCAGATACCATGCTGTTTGTCTTTAAAGGACATACTGGTTTGTGGTGGAAAAGTTTTTACAACATCCTCTGATAAACAAGACAAAAGTCTGAGGAGAGCATCCAGAGGTAAATTCAGGCAATAAACAGAGTAAACCATTAGAAAAATGGGTGTGACTGATACCAATTGGTACCATAAAAGAAATGTTAAATATTTAAAATGGTAAGTAAACATCTGGGAAACCAGTGATTAAAATGTGCTGTTACAACAGATACCCTTTCATTGCATTATAACTTTTTCAGAACGTTAGGGAATGTTTTCAGTTTTCTGATGAACTGTTTCTGTGGTATTTGGAAAATGGGAGAAGGAAACAGACAGATGAAAGGGGACTTGAAAACATTTTGTGAAAGTTGCTTCCATCCTGGGTGCATGCATAGTCTGATAGAGAATACAGAATAATCCAAGCTGTACGGACTAATGGTATGCAAATGGTACCTGACACAAGCAATTGCTCTTTCCTTGAATTGTTTTCTGTCTGAGGCCTCTTCCTCCAATACTTACATATTCCTAGTACTCTACATCTAAAAGCCTAAGTTTTCTGGCATGTTATAACATGAGTAGAGACTAAGGAACACAGTTCCAGGTCACTTCCCACAGTCTCCCTTCTAATCCTGTATCATTTCCCACAGCAGTTATAATAAGACTAGTATAAGTAATGGGAGATACTCTGACAGTGGTCTTCTCAAGGATGAGACCTTTGTAACATAATCACCCAAATTCGGCAGTTTCAATGCTCTTTGCTTTAGGAAGGATGGACTGAGTAAAAAACAAGTTGACTTTATTGTTATTGCTTTTCCCCCAGTTGCAAACAAAAAACCTTTTCTTCCCAAATGTCTTCAGCAAGTGGAAAACAGAATAACAGAAGTCAAGCCTCTGTGGGAGAGCACAGAATACTCAAATTATGACTGAAATGGTATTAGTTCCCATAAATTGAATAGTATTTCAACTATGCTTTCTACTCTACTTTGAGATTGACTACAAGGAAATTCATGAGGTACTACTCTAGGGAAAGGGCTATTACACCTCTTGGCTGGTAAGCAAGGAATTGCCTGTCCCATTTATTTATTTTTTTCTTTTTTTTTAGCAGAAGGAACGTTAGGTTTTCTGAGGCTGCAGTAGAGATGGTAATATTGTGAAGTGCCTTGTAGGAAAGCCTGGAGATGATTTTTCTCCAGAAATGTCTGGTACTGGAAAAGTTGCATTGTAGAAATGCAAATGTTTTGACAGCAAAATGAAATGCAGAAACTCAAACTCATGTTCGATGGCAATGACTCTGTGTTATCTGGAGCCTTTACTTTTGTGAGCTGGAGAGCAATGGGGGAAGTGTACAATTGTATACTGCTGGAAAAATCTTGATTTTAAATGAAGTATGTACTTTGCTTAATGTGAACTCCAAAAACGTGTTTCATAATTTTTGTACTATCTAACTTCTAGGAGAAAAAGGGCTTAAATGCTCCTGCATGGATGCTAGAAGTATCTTAAAATGTGAAATAAATATTTTTCTGTTTCCTCTTGAGGAATGTTATCTGTTGCAAAGCAGCAATAAAAGCACGTTTTCTGCCTGCTTCCAGATGTGTTTTTTGCTGCAGACAGATGCTATGAGGTCTGGTATGGAGGCAGCTGAGGAAGAGGAGGACTTTGAAAAACTGCTCTGAGTGCTGACATTTTAATGATTTTTTTTTTTCCTTGAAAACACATTTTTTGGTATACTCTTTTCCTCCTTTTCTGCCTGTTTCTGTCTCTTGGAAGAATGACATGTTGGTACACAGATTTCTACCTCTGCAGTCAGTTCTTCCACTACTTTGCCCTCTTTGGCAGTTGTTTCCACATATTGTCTGGTAAGCAGAAAGCACTGAAGCTCTCTGGATTTCCAGGGCCAACTTGGAAGTCTAGTGTAAAGTAAAACCTGAAAACCATCCACCAGGCCAAGACCACCTGCTTCAAAGAGGGGGTTGGGGGAAGTAAGGAATAGTTCTAAAGCTATATGCTATGGAACTATATTACAGATGCCCGTGTCTTTTTCCAGTGATTATACTTCTCTCCTGAAGATGTAACACATTCTTGCTGTATAATCAATCAACAGAATGACCTTTTAGTTTTCTTGGACTAAATTTACACTCAAACAATTAACAAAAACAAAAATACAAGCGTTGCAACATGAATGGAAAGAAACTATGGGCTATTTTACTGCAGCCTGTAATAGTTACACATTCAAGGAGGAATAGGATTAACTAGTCTTCCACTTCTTAAAACAGAATTATTCCCAGACTTTTTAATATGTTGAATTCTGGTTGCATTTTCATCTCTGTATTGAAGACTGTAGTTTATTATGAAATATAGAAAGAGTTCTTCCTGTTTGCACTTATCAGTGCTATCAACAAGTCTTCTCATGGAAAGGAGAATCTTTGAAATTCATTGGTTGTGGTCCACACATTATTATTATTGTGGTCCAGACATTATTATTTTAGCATTATATTTTTAATGCCTTGGATTGCTTTATGACAATGCTTCTATTGTAACCTGCCCAAACTACAGTGTATTTTATAATGTGGCTTTAAAGTTCAACACCTTGTTGAAAGTTTTGCCATACAAAGCATCAACTCAAGACCAGATTTTTTTGAAGAGTCTCTTAATTGGCTTATCCATGAATTACAAACAGGGAACTATGTACAGAGCTGAATGTGAGCTTCAGTGCACTGGAAACAGTGATGGCAATGTGGGAATATTGCAACATTTGTGCCAGGAGGGTTTCACAAATGCTCACACAAGAACATGAACAATACAATATGCAAGTTTATCAGGATCTGTTGAACCAATATGAGGCTGAAGGTGATGTGGTGTCACCACTATGAGCCGAAGTCAAAACAGCAGAGCAGTCCATGGAGTGGTGACATGTGAATTCTCCATCAAAGAAAAAGTTCAAGACACTGCCCTTGAAGGGTAAAATTTTATGTGCAGTGTCTTTTGGGATAGGAAAGGAGTGATCCTTCTGGATTTCTTGTCAGACAAACCATTAACTCTGATACATTGCTATGCTGACTAAGCGTAAGGCCCAAAATTCCAGTCAGGTCAGGGAGGAAGACAACTTTACTCTTACAACACAATAACATCAGGCCCCATATAAATGTGAAGGCTGTGGAGCACATTACCAGTCTTTGCTGGACTGTCCTAATGCACCCACTATATGTCTGGGTTTGGTACCTTCTAATTTCCATCTGTCTGGGCCAATGAAAGATGGACTATGTGGGCAGCATTTTCCTAGCAACAGTATCATCATAGCAGCTGCAAAACTGGGGGTTAACTCTGCTGGTGCAAGTTGTTAGAGTGCACCATTCAGGCTCTTCTTCATTGCTGGTGAAAATGCGTAACTAATGGTGATGACTGTGTTGAAAAATAGTTTTGTAGCTGAGAGTTTTCTCTATCAAACAGCGTTACTGTGCTCCTTGTAGCTATTATAGTTTCCATGGAAGTAAATAGGAGACATTACTTTCAGAGTGACCAGCAAACACAGAATCTAGATGGAAATAAATAGTAAATATGTAACAACTACAGAGACCAAAGAAAGTCTAGCAACTGTAAAATCTAATTCAGATTGCATATAATCTAAAGCAACCTTGAGAACTTTGATTCTGCACCTGCAATTTAGCAGTGTCTCTTGACAGCTGTTTTTGAAGCTGAAAAAAGACTTTAGAAAGCGTAATAATTGATTGCATTTTATTATTTGGGGGAAAATTGCTTTGAAGTGTGGGCTGAGTCAGAGATTATAAAGCAGAAAGAAAGCAGAAATCTGAGTCAGAGAGTAAGAGTGTAAATGGTTAAAGGCATGGTGAAATGGATGGAAATAATGGAAAAAATCTGTATTTGAAGTATTTCAGTTTTTCCTACTGGATGCCACATTTGCTCTAGCTTTACCTTATGGGCCTTGGTATTCTTTCTTTTTTTCCAATTGCAGTTTAAAGCTTTTGAGACTCTTAGTAGAAGAAAACTCCTCTTTGCCTTTATGCATCTGTAGATACGCTACCAGCACTTCCATGACACTTGGAAGTGTTCTTGTCTTGAATTGGCTTTGTACAGTGCAGTAAAATATTGTCAGAGCAGGGCTGGCTCACAGGCATTTTGGTTACTTCTGCATACTTGGCATCCCTAGGTAGTTAATGATCTTCAGGTTTCCAGCTGGAACATTATCCTCCCAGATCCCAGTGCTATAAATCCGTAGACATAGATTTGTAATTACAATTTCATACCTGCTGCAGAAATGCAGAGGCTAAATGAGCTTGATCACTGGCTTTTGGTCCTGTTTCTACTGTGAACGTTTGCGTACTCTTTGCATTATTTAAATATCTCTGTATCATCAGCACATTTGGTCACTTAATTCCTTACTCCCTTTCCAGGTCACTTGGAGAATAATAATATTAAAAATAGCTGACATTGTTTTGAATTAAGTAGTTTTTGACAGATCTAATAGCATCTTTTTTTTTTTTTTTGCGAGAATAGCACATCTAATGGACAAAGAAGAACCATTGTGAGATACCAATTTGAATTTGACAGCGTTTTCAATACTCTCCTACGTGGCAGTGTTCTCCTAAGCAAGTTAAGGAAATTGAGTGATGGTGTACTTCTGATTGGAGAACATTTATCTCCAAAACAGCTTTGGGTGTTTAAGCTATCAACCCAAAAGAACATGTTAGGTTCAGTTGTGTCTTACAGGGCTGCATTCTGAACTTCTTGCTGATTTCTTTAAAGTTTGGGATTAATGGAACAGAGAAGACTCGCAGGAATTGCAACATTTGAGAAGACAGAATGATACTGTCTTCTTGAGAAGACAGTCTAGACAAATCAGAATGGTGATCTGAAATTAGGAGAACTGAAATGTAGACACAAAGATTTGTCCTTAAGATGAGGGGAGGTAGAAAAGGAGAAACAGGAGAAGTGGAATAATTTCTTTTCCCATTAATAACAGTAATATGAAACACTAAAGCAGAGAGAATCTGGGTTTAGGCTGGAAGTTAAAAGACAACAAATGCACATGAGAAGAATTATAGGGCAACAATATGTACAGAAGAGGAACTGATTATCCTTCTTCTAGTGGTGACTGTGAAGTCTCAGCTGGGAATGGTGTTGTAAGTAATGTATACCAGTTGTCAAGAGTCCAGAGAAGAACTTTTATTAAGGAGCACACTGGAAAACATGAGCTATGAGGAAAGACTGAAACTTAGAAAAGATTAAGACAAAACAAGTTGTCATGAATGGATTAGCATTCCTCTTAAGTGAAAGAGGAGGGATAGATGGTTTATTTGGATTCTTTTGGTCCAACATTTGAATGGCAGTTGTTTTGGACTCAGCAATAACCATACGTATATGCTGTTAGCTACTTGAGTAGAATGAGGGACTAGGCAAGAAGAGAGAGGAGAGACAAAGTGAACACTGCTGATGTAGGTGCTTTTTGAAATCCGTCTGTTTTGTTCCAGCCCTAATTCTCTAGTCTGATGTAGTCTTTTTGATATTTAAAAACAGTTCTTAATCACTTTTGATCTCTGGGTAATTTTCAAAGATTCATGCTTCTCGTGCATAAAATAAATAGTAAGATAGCACATAATATTGATGTGATTAGTTAATAAAGTTTATTTGTATATTAAATGGCTATTTGTGCCTCTGACATTAGGGGTTTTTTTGTGTGCATGTGTATGTTTTTTTTTCCATTGCATCATTAATGTGATACACAATCAGATTTGATCTTCGCTTTGCCTTTCTCAGTGTACAGTGTAACTAACTGTTGGATATGCTTTTGTATACATTTTCTTTACCTGCTTATTGTAGGCTTAATGAGAGAATTTTTAAGAAAACATTTAATCTGTTGATGAGGAAGAGTCTGACATTCTAGAACTGAATGGCTATTATTTAAAAAAAAAATTCAATATCACATATGTAATCCTGGGAATTTGCCATTTGTATCTGTATGCTGAAGTTCCAAATATGATCATTGACTGTTCCTGCAACCAGTCAGTGTGATATATGCTGGCAGAGAATTGCCAGCTTCATTGTTGTTATAGAATGATTTCTGAAGCACATAGTCTTACACATGAATTATCACTTTGTGGAAGACTGTCAATATGATCTCCTGATCTTTTTTTCTGTAATTTCAACTAGTTTAGAGAATTCTTAGGGTTTTGTCACAGAAATGATTTCCTGTCTTAGCCGCTAGTGTTTGTACGTATCTGTGTAAGTTCTAAAAAGATTGGAATTGGGACATACGGGGATTTTTTGTTTTGCTTTAAGTACTCTGCTGGACTGTGAGGAAATTCCTTAGTGAGGGGTTTTACATGATTAAGTTGAAGTATGTAGGCTTTGTTCTTCTGGGATTGCTTTAATAGTACTGCAACTAATCAAGGAGATGCAGTAATATAACAGAAACAGCCACATGAAGTTTTAACAAGTGTTGTTCAGTGCTGAAGCCAGGTTATGCAGCATTTCAGAAGACAGAAGTTTCTTACAGGTATTTAAAAATTCTTCAGTTGAGAGTCTAAGAATAATTATATTTTTGGCTATAAATTTAGTACTTTCAGTGTACGTGCTACCCGAGATATTGCATTTTGAAATAGTTTCATCAGTTCAAAATAAAAACAAAAAATCCAGTACTAGGATGCTAAGCACAAGTTCTGGAATAATGTTCAACATAGCCTTTCTTCTACAAAATTCTCTTTGGCAGTTCCTTTCTGGCAAATTTTACTTCTGGATTTTCTAAACATGTTTGGTTTGCATTTGTCCTGTTCAAATTTTTTTTTCCCTTACAATTTCTCACAATAACCTCTTCTCTGGAAATCAGCCAGCTTACTTCCCTTTATATACTAGATACCTATTGCTTATATATTTTTTTCCTAATGCTGGATATCTTCCATTTTTGGCCTGATCTCACATGTTGGCATTAAAGCTATATATGGAAGCGTACTCATGTACAAATGACAGATGAATCTCTCCATGACTGGTATGTAGTGGGGAAAAAAGTTTTTCTGCACAAATAATATGTTTGTCTTCTCTTGGGAAATAGTCACTCTCTCAGGTGCTACCAAAACTAACAAATGCATTTGCAGAGAGGTAGTTCTCCCCTTTCTTTCTGTCCCTCTTCCTTGTAACTTGAACCATGTGAAGTGCAGTGAAGTCTGTGTTAAAACACTAACATTTTCTTCTAGAAGTTAACAAGCACTAAATGACTTACAGGATGAGGAGAAGATTTGTCTTGATCCTGGTGCTATTTGGGTATTGCAATTCATTTGGTTTGTGATGAAATCTTGTATTCATAAGGTTGTTGTTCAGGCTTTAAAAATGCTCCTCCTAGAGGTCTCATTGTTTGGGAAAGCATTTCAAGTGTATTAGTGATGCTGGTTTGTAGAGCTGTATTTATCTGGCACATTGTAGTTTTCATAACATGTTTCTAAAGCAAGATGCTGTAGGCACGTTTGCTGACTTCATTACTGTCTGGTATATTGTGAAGTGCCGTGTAGCTTTAACAGAAAACAGATTGCAGATCTTTCTTTGATGGAATTAATAAAACTACAAAGAATTTTTATAATTGTAGGTAGGAACTTGCCTTGAGGTTATCCAGTCTTCCCTCAGCCTTTTTTTCCTACATCTTATCTTTGTGACTTACATAAAATCTTGATTCCTTTTATTTGTATTTCTGAATATAAACATGAAAACAAAAACATAAACTTCATTTTGTTAAAACTACTTGAAGTTTATATTGCTTCTTCAAAATGAAGAAAATGGAAGAAGAATGAATGGAATTCAGATCTGGCAATAGTTGTATTTTAGTGGTAGTATTTATGATTGTTCTTAGGATACTTTGTGAATTGTACGTTGTGATTTATGACAAAACCACTCAAACTTAGTTTCCTAGAGCAAGACACTAATGTAGATAAACACAGAGATGTTTGAGAGAAGAAACTGCACCTAATGTAGTTAGGGATATCACCATGAGGCGTGGTCTGATTAAAAACCCACAAATGTGGGGGAAAATATTCTTACCTTTTGGTTGCAGTATCTCTGTGATATTAAGGAGGCTCTTCAGTGTGCCACTGACCTAAGTAGCTGGCAAAAGCAGAGCAACAGAAGCACAGCCCTTGTGAGTGGAAAACAAGGTGGAGAGACAGCACAGAGGTGAACAGTTCTATGCTGGGCTGGAGCTTTGCAAGGAACTGCTATTGCTGGACTGTGAAACTGCTGTTCAAAGTTAGCCCTTGCAGAAAAGTGGGAAGCAGCTCTTCTGTTAGCAGCAAAATTGGAACATGAAACCCTAGATGCTCAAAATACTGGGGTGTTTCTCATAGGTGGGCACAATGTTGCTAAATTAAGCACTGACTTTCTGAAGCTTATGTTTCTCCTTACCCTGACTTGTATTGCTCCAAAGTTATCTTTGTAAAATTAATTCCTTCCTCATATGCATTGACTGGTGACGCAGGAGGGATATCCAAATAATACATGCAAGCTGGGGTTGAATTCAGAAAGCTTTTCTACAGAAATGCAAAAAGCCCATTTGCTGCCAGACCTTTGCAGATGATTACACCTGGATATTCTGTGCACCGTGCTGTGCTCAACATCTTAGAGTCAATCAACATAGTTGCCACCCATATCTGTGGGAACATCTAATGTTCTGATCTAATCTATACGTAAGTGAGGTAATCATCCTGCAGAACACATTTTCTTTTAGCAGAAGGAGTGTTAGGAAAGATGAGGGGTTGCTCCAATGAAAAAGAAAGAAATACATTTGTTGTAAAATGTGACTCTCCTACTTGTCCCTCATGAATGTGGAGAATGGTTTCAGTTTCCACTCAGTGCAAATCTAGCCTCCTGAATAAACTAAATTTTACCCTCCAACCATTTTTAAAGTGAGACTAAAATAAGTAAAATCTGTGTTTCCGTACAAAAAAAAAATTATAAAAATAATAATGTCCTCAGGCTCTCCAGCAGAGTTTATTCAAGTGCTGTCTGAACTAAAAGCTTTTGTGTAAGTAGACTTCATACTTTGAATGAGAAGACAAAGTCACTGGGGGAATAGTGCTAGATCTGCAATGAGAAACAAAACCAGTGGCACATTGTCTGTATCACATTACAGCAGAAGGGAGGTATTTTCTTGTGTTGGAGTCTGTGATACACAAACTCTCTTAACTGGCCTCAATGGGAATAAATCCTTAAGCTTCATGCTTCTGTGAAAAAAATAAAAAAATTGTGTAATGAAGGTTTGAGCTTAATATGTCCAGAAGCTTTTCAGCAGTAAGGGCAGACCTGCACACAGCTATAACAATTCAGGAGCAGTAAGCAGGCAGGAAAGGTAAAATTTACACAGGAGTATCTGTTTGGACCAGGCTATAAGCAATGTTTGAAAAGACTGAGCATTCAGCAGCTCTTAATTGGAGCAGATGAAACTTTACTTTAGCTCATGCCAACAGCTTCTAGCCTCAGAGCCTTGAATATGCAGATAGAGATCTGAAAATCCAAGGCACGTTGTAACTAAGTCCTTTCTCCTGTGCCTTTCCCTGCAACTTTGTAATGAAACTGAAAGGCAGTTCTGTAATGATTTGATGTGACTAGAATAAATTTGGTTTTCTCAGGACAACGCAAGCTTGCTTTCATGGTCCAGCTATACTAATGGTACAATCAAAAAACTGCTAAGATGGAGCTGAAAATAGGTGTAGTTTCCCTAATGAAACTAGTAAGTCTTTTTCCCACATGAAGAATCGTTCAGTGGTAATGACTGGAGGAAACAGCAGGTGTGGGTTTTTGGTTGACTGCTTCTTTTTCTTTTTCTTATATGTATACTGTATTAACTGCTCATCTTCGCTTCCTTCTTGTGTCAGAAAGGTACTATTAAAATAATGCAATAGTGTGGTGTGTTGTTTTTTTTCTATGCCCTCCCTTGTACCTCTCCAAGAATACGTGTATTTGAACCAATATCTAGTTTATGTTTGGTGGAAACTGCCCAAAGGTTAACTGTGGCAGAATTCAAACCAGCCTTTTCAAAGTATAGATTCTCACAACTCATAGATTTTAAGATTTTGTCTTATTGCTTGCAGAGGTTGGTGACTTATGGTAGTTCATTGGGCTAATTAGGCATTAGTATCCAAACAGAAGGAGGAGGATTTTTTCAGGGTTTGAACCGCTGAATAAGTGAAAAATGTTGTCTTAGAGAAGCAGACAGAGAAACATATTTACTGAATACTTAAAGCCTCTTTTTTAGTAATCATGAAAAAATATAATTTTAGTAGTTACATGAGGAAGTAACTATATATATAGGTATCTCTATGTATATCAGAGTTATGTGTTTTAAGATACTGATTGGATCTAGATATATTTAGAAGCAGCACCTTATTTGAAAGAGGAATGGTAGCACGACCACTTAATGTCTCTAGATTTATATCTGCACATCTCTAAATATAGCACTAGCATATCACTGAATGTTCAGACTGATCTAAAAGCTTGTCCCAGACGTCCTTTTTTCTTAGCTACAAACTTAGGTAATGTTAGTCAATAAATATGTCATGGTTAAGTCTTTCCAAAACTTGGGTTATCATAGGTAATTATCTTGCTTTAGAACAGAAATCAAATGAATCATGTTAAACAACAAGAACAACAACAACAACAACAAAAAAAAAACAACAAAAAAAAAACAAACCCACAAAACAAAACCTGACCATCCGGGTACTTACCTGAAAATGTAATTGAAGAGGGGAAAAATGAAAATTATCTAAATCTTGAATAGATAGTGGAGACCATTATGGTACTTAGATTCTTCTGTGATTGTTAGTAGGTGTATCCTGAAACTATTTAAAAATAAAAATTTAATAAATTGTGCTAAATGCTAAAGAGGAAGTTGACCGCTGTTATCCATGGGAATTGCTTATTTTGGGTTACCATCAACTTATATGTAGTAGAATGAGATGAAGAGAAAATGCAAAACCAGGGTTGGGAATTAAGGGAACAGAAGATGAAACAAAGTAGAGTCAGAGTGGAAGGGGACAGGCGCTGCAGCATCTTGAGAGGAATAGCAGTAGAGGGCCATTGTTTCAGCGATGGTTTCAAAAAAGAAAAAAAAAAATTAAAAATTGGAAAGATTGCATAAAAGAAGCTCAGAAAGCACTAAAATATGTGAAAAAGATCTCAGTAGAACAGATTCCTGAAGAAGCAATGGAATGGTCTGAGTATGAGAAAATATTTTTCCATAAAATTGTGCTGAGCTTAATTTTGGCTAAAACATAGTCATTACTTTTTGCGAAGGAGAAGATAACAGGTGGACCCAGGAAGTGTCTTGACTTTCCTGCCTGTACAGAATCAGTTTGTTTTTTTTTTCTTGCTGAAGGCATTAAAAAAATCTCTGGCAGTTTTTCCATTTCCTTTGGCTTTCATGTCTTAAGGAGTATTCAGATTGGGAGAGGGGAAGGGAAATTAAGCCAGGTGGCAAGCCTATTCATCACCTAGTCAGTGGTGGAAAATATTGAATAATCAAATGAAAGTGTCTTAAAATAACATGAATGCAGAGAAAGAAATTCCTGCCAAAGGAAGGAATTTGTTAAAAGAAATCTTGCAGTTTCCTTGTCCAGTCCTAATAAGACTTCAGTGTTCAGTAGAAGGCAATGTATGTATCATCCACAGCTGTAATTTATTGTTTTGGAGTAATTAGGAACTCTTAAAGAAATCCTTTATTTGAAAGGCTTTCAGTTTTATGAAAAAAATTGTGTTACTGTGTCTGTACACTATAGATATGGCTCTAAACTTCTTTTTCAAGAATAAAAAAAATATTTCCCTCCAATCTTGTAAATAAAAACAATTCCTGCAAGTTGCCAAGTAACTTGTGAGGTCTCTTGGTAACTCTATCAACTTAAGAGTGTGAGCCAAAGCAACATGAGAAAAAAATCTCTAAGGTAAAGAAACCTCAAATCTTGCACTGAAACTATTGACTCATCAGCTTTATCAGTCTGCGTAAATAAAGGATATGTAGTCAATTTTATTATAGCCTTTCTTCTTCCTCCTGCCAATCCTTTATTTATCACAATCTAAAGGTCAGGTGGTAGGAATCCTACCTCTAACCTTGCTTTCTGTATCTGTTTTGCATTCATGAACTGAAAAATGGTGTCTGCTAATAAAGACTACCGTGTTTTAAAATCATTCTAAGGTTTAGCAAATGTTCCAAGCAGATCTTCTGGAGTCTAATAATTTACTGGTAGTTGATACATTTAATTATTATTTTTAACCACATGCTACTAAATTCATATGATTAGGTAATTATGAATTTTTGATAAGTACCAAAAACAGGACCCTGATTCTCTTATCCAGCTACCTTAATCACAGCCATGCAGGAAACAGGAACTATGTACCAGTACTGCATAAAAATCAGTACATTGTTGATGTAATTATTCCTAAAAAATAAAACTTTCAAAGAATGTAAATATCATTTGTATGTAGGTAACCTAACAACAGCCCTAGAAAATGCTGCTAGGCTCCAGGCAGTTATCTTAAAAACAGGATTTATACTGGCAACATTCTGCTGTACGGATTTAAGGTATAAGCTCTTCAATTTGTAGATGGCACAGCCTAGAAATTGCTGTTGTAAACTTCTAAATACTACCTAAATCATGTATTAGGTTCAGGCCTAATGCGGCCTTAAAACTTTAATTTTAGGATCTAAAAGGCAAAATGGTATAATTGGTTGGTCAATGTGAAGATACGTGAGAAGAAATGAAAAACATGAAAGTCCTGGAAGAAATGGGAAATGTTTTTGAATGATAGATATGAGCTGATTTATCTAAAATAAAAAACAATTTAAAAATTCTTATTTTTCCTTTACGAATGGCAGGGGTGGGAAACTGTATTGCCAAAATATTTGGAATATTTCTTCCTCCATTTTAATCCCCTGCCCAAACTCTAAGTGGAAATTGAGATTAAGCTGTAAAAGCTTTAAAGATGACTTAAAAGAACTTTTGTTCTCTAGTGAGCTCTCAAAATAAATAAAGTCTCAACACTGCTAATAGTGTGCCAAACACATGTAGAAATAATTTCCTGTTAGCATTTATTGGTTGTGCAGATAGCATTCGTCAGCCAATACCATTTGCAAATAAGTGTAATGGATTTTTAAAATCCTAACTTCTGAAGTTAAAAACATGCTCCTTTTGTCTAGTAGAAGCTACATCTGGAAATTTGTGTTCTGTGCATATGAGCTCTTGGGAACACGAACTGATTTAGACGTGGTTGTACAAACCCTGCATGGTAACTGTGTTCATGGGCAGTGCTGTACTGCCAAGATCAGCAATACACTAGAAATACTTTGACAAACTTCTTTATAAAAAAAAATATATTATATATATATACACACTATTTTCAAACACACTAGTTCTAATGTGAAAATGTTGGTGTGGCTCTTGGCAGGTAAAGAGGATAGGAACAGACTTTGGTCAAGTGTTCTTGATTGTTTTTAAATGCTAGTGCTATATATATGTTCTGAATAGGACTTGAACTCAAATGGTTTGTTTTATGCAAGATACCTCTTAGAAATCCTTTTGTAAGCTAACTGTTCAGATATCTGAGGGTCTTTCTCAGAAGATTCTGAGACTTTTATCCAAAATGTATTTTTGAATTGTATGCCTTGCTTAATGAAGAACAGAGTTGACTGGAACAACCAATTTAGGAAATTTAGTTTTTTACATACTTGAGGGAGGGAATTAGTAGTTCCTGTAGTGCATTTTATGTCTTTGTAGACTAGAATGTGGTGCTTTGCAGCGTAAGAAACTAGGCATGAAAGAACACTTTAGGCGATGAAGGAAGAAGTGAAGAGTTTTCTTGTATTTGTGGTTTTGGATCCAGGCACAGTTGTATTTCATGGAGTTAGTGAGAGATGTTTAAAACAAGATGCCATTTTCATCATGGCTTATGTTTCGTGACATAGCAATATGTTCTATGTATATATACATACATACACACACACATGTTGTTTGGATTTAATGCAGTGAGTTGTATTTTGAGGCCCAATTAACACTATTCTTAATTTTGAATGTGGACTTCTGGAAGTATAATACCTTGATTGTGATTCTGCCAGTTATGTACTGAAGGGTGGTCTCTGTGCCTTCTTTCTTAACAGCCTGCAGACAGAAAACTTCAGAAATTATGGCTGTTTTCAGTTATGTACACGTGACATACTGTACAACAGCAGAAAAAAAAGATTAATACACCTCAATAGAATAACCTCATTTATCAGTATTGTAGATTAATCCATTGATATTCCAGCAAAGAAATTTTTTTTTCATTTTTTATCAGAATTTTACACCTAAAAATTTTGAAAATACTCAACTTTATTAGCTTCACAACGTCTCTTTATAGAAAGCTGCAGGATTGCTAGGCCTATCTTGGCAGTTTCAGTCGCCAAAATGTAGTCTTTCCTTTTTCCTGTAAAGTAACAGTGACGTAAAAGTATACAACTTGACAGGTAAGCACAGCTCTTTGGAGGTGTGAAAAATCCTGCAGACTTTATTTATTTTTGAAACTGGACTTCCAGGGAGACAAAATGCAGTAATGGATTCCATGAAATGGATTTTAAAATGCAATAGTCTTAGTAGACTAGATACCTATGTGCTTATCTAAACAATGGTTAGAGGCTAAGAATGAAACCGGTAAGTGCAAGTTAAACATAACTGTCTGATCCTTCCTTGGACAGCAGGGTCAGATCCATCATAGTGTAGTTCATTTACCCTATTGTGATTAAGATGCTCTGCACCAAACAAAGTATTCTTGTCCTGGATAGGTTAAACCTAGCCACTGCTGGTTTTGATTGCTATTCAGTAAGTCTTGTGATGGATAACACAGTAAATAATAAGCCCCTCTTAACATTGATTTTGCTAGTAACATCACCTTTATGAGAATTTTCTCAGACTGGAGTAGAGAGGACAAGTCTACGTAATAATTTCCTGAGTGTAGTTTGCAGTGTGCCATTGTAGTCCTCTGCTGGCTTTGTTAGCTCTGCTGGATCTGTTTTGGAAAGGGAGAATCAAAATGATTGCATGTTTGAAAACTTTTTGTGGGGTGAGGTGCTGACTGTGTTTGGAATAATTCGTGCCTCAAAGGTTCTAACCACTTTGCTAAGGGAGTCAAGGGGATTGGGAGGCAGAGGCTGTGGAGGTCACAATATAATGGGAAAGTGGGATAGTTACAGAAAACAAAGAAGACAGATCTGCGCATGTATGAGTGGATGAATGGAAGGGAAAAACACAAATAGTGCATACGTATGATAGAGAGCAGCAGCTTTTCAGTTCTAGAACCCTTTGCAGTCATGGTTGGTTTTGGAAGGAGTGAGTTTCTTCAAAGGACTTGTGTTAGCTTTTTAGAAAGTTTATAGGCTGCACTTGTCTTTGGTTGACTGGCCTCTCTTTAATTGTTTTGAGGATGGGCAACTCCAAATAGTTTTCATATATGAGAGCTACTCCAGAAGTAATGCCTCCTATTTTATGATGTTGGCCCATGATGTCAGAGGTGGTGGTTGGTGGTACGGGAGCAGAGGCTGAACCTTCCCGCCAATATTCGATTACATGTTGTTGCCGTGTGACAGGTAGCAGCAGAGGGGGGCAGTCTGGCAAAATGACATCTGACATGGAAATGTGTATGAAGCAAAGGTGTGAAACTGAATTCCTTCAGAATTTGAATTCTGCAGAAAAAAATGGCACCCACTGACATTCATCAACGCTTGCTGAACATTTCTGGAGACCAAACAGTGGATGTGAGCACAGTGATGTGGTGGGTGATGCGTTTCAGCAGTGGTGATAGTGACGATGGGTCGTCTCTGCTGGTACAGATTGTTACAAACACAACATGCAGGCTCGTGTTTATCACGGATGAAAATGCGTAACTAATGGTGGTGACTGTTCAAAAATAGTGTTTTTAGCTGAGAATTTGCTCTATCAAATAGAGCCCAATGCAGCAGTTACTGGTTATACCAGCCAATAAGATCTGCTGTATACTTTAATATGGAGTGGTGTCATCATTAGTAGGGTGGCAGCTACCTCCCCACGACAGTGGCAGAAAGGCTCTCTCAGATAGCATTAGCGTGCTCTTCATATATGTTATAGTTTCCATAAAAATAAATAGGAGATGTTACTTTCAGAGCAACTTATGCAACAAGAAAACTTGTCATCTTTGAGAAGTTCTTATCTCTATTTATACTTTTTATTCACTGTTTGCTAAACTTAAACTTCTAATTTGTGTGTTCGTATCGTGATCTGTTGGTAGAAATGAGTTTTAAGAAATTACCTAATGCAGTGTGTCCTTAAATCACGGTTCTATTAAAGATGATAGGAAACATGACAGTACTTGCTTCTAGGAAATCTGTGTGCAGTATTTGTGTATTTTATCTAAAATATTTGTCCTCCAAGAGATGCAAATATTTCACTGCAGTAGCTGTAGAAAATTCCCTTGTTGTTACCATGTATTCTGTTTGTCATTTATTCTCTGTGACTACAATGTACATACGTGGTAACATTTTAGGAAATATCTCCTGGAAAATTTCTATAGTGATTCCAATTCAGTCCTTATAAACCAAGTTCACAGAGATGAAAATTGATTTTTGCATTCAAGCAGTAACATTGTTTTGCCCAAGAAAGTTAATTGGCTTCTATTCTTCCCTAAATTTGAAAAATAGGTAAGCATGTTGGATTATGTCCACTGTGAAATGACACATGTACTGCAAGCTCACAGTAACATGCTGTGATTTTTTTTTTTTTTTTTTAATTTGCAGATATCCTGTTTTCCTCTTGGTTTACAAAGAAAACTCAGTGTCAAGGGAACTGAAGACTGGGATGTGCTGGACTAATATAAATTTATCTGAAGCCAAGAATGCCCCTGGTTTGGCTCTGGAAAGAGTACTAAGCAGCCAAGGACATCTGGATGGTCAAATGCAACCCAGTACGGTGAGCTTCCTCTAATGTGCTGCATGCACCAATAACTATCTATATATGTAAATTTTATTCTGTCTATCCTGTCCTTATATCTTGATTTAACAGAGAATGGTCTGCTTTCTGCTAAGCATCATGGCAGAGGCAAAATAACTTCATGTGTAACACAAACTGTATACTCTGCTTTTCTGGAAACAGGTTTGATTTGTTGTCACTGGTCCCCTGCATTTTAGCCAGAATTGACTGTTTGGCTCCAGTTTGCCCTGGTCAGGATGTGGGAAGAGCTAAATCCAACACACAGACTGTGCTAAAGAGTTATATTGGCAATAACAGTCAGTCAGTAGGTAACTTATTTTGCAGCTGAAGTAAACCGGGATGGTGAATAAAATAAAATGAATTGCAGCAATAGTTTATCTGCTTTTGTAATAGAACAGCAGACCTGAATTTCTTCAGAGGATTGCTCTTTATTTTTGATCATGTGTTCCAGTAACTATCTTCCTCTAAAACAGTTTTCACAGAAAACATCTAGCTAAAATATTTGTGTCAAAGCAGCTTCTGACTTCAAAATTTCATCTGACTTCTTAAGATTACATTCTGCAAGATACTACAGTTACTCTCTATCACTTTGGGAATTCTTTAAATATTTATAGTGGAATAAAATGCTTTAGTCTGAATGTGAGTAAGGTCCCTCAAATAGTAGCATTCGTTAATTTAGTTCATGTTTCCTATTTTCATGAATGTAGAACATTTGTGTGGAAACAAGTATTTGGATTACTACTTATCTCGTCTAGTTTAGTTTAAGCTGTTTTCGTCCTGTTTGCTAGCAGATCCACATGCTATTAGTAATCAGATCTTTCTCCTCTTCCATGTTTTTCTCTTTCCTTACTTGCTGTTATGCCTGAATTAAAAACATATGAGTTGAAAGTGTTGAGGTTTTGATAACAAATCTGTCTCTCATTTATTTTTCCTGTAAATGCGACAGCATCCTATTTATATGGAGCATCCAAGAAAGGTTCGGATATGTTGAAAGCTTTCACTACTAACTTATTTTTTTATAGAAAATCAGTTTTGGTCAGGTTTATTTTTTTTTTCATATGAAGTTTTTATTTTCTTTGGAAAGTTGTCTTTTCATTACATATCTGAAAGGGAAAGCAAACTGCATGTTGCAGAGTTTCAGTCTGCGTCTGGAAAATGAATCTTTCAATGTATTTTTAATGATTATATGCAAGAAAAGTAGTATGGTGATTACACATGTCTTTTGCTGTGAAATCCTGAAGGAATAGTTGTCCACAAAAATAAGTGTTTACAGAAGATGGAAAAACGGTGCACTGATAACATGTATAAGGAAACCATTCTTCACTTGGCTGCAGCAAAAAATATACAGAAATTTTACATATTATTATGTACAGGGAAGAAATTTCCTTGCCACCACAAGAAAGTATGACTGAAGGAAAACGAATGCTCAAACAGCAGTCTAGCCAAGGATTCCCCCTTCAGTTTTCACTTCTTGCCAGCCTAACTCTGTTGTGACCTGCCTAGGAATAAGGACATAGCAATTAGGGAAATGGTGTATCATAGGTCCAGTGTTAGCACTTGAAAATGGATTACGCAGGTGAATAACCTCCAGCTCTTGTTACAATTTCCAACAGTAAGGTTGGAAATTCAAGTTACTGCAAATGCTCTTCAAGCTGGAACAGTTGCTACTGCAAAAAAAGAAATGGGTAAAATCGGGTGTGAATGGCAGACTTGTAGGAGAGTTTGCAGTTTGTTTACTGAATACCCTAGGCTTGAAATGAGAAGGCAATTGTTTTTCAAAAGCTTCCTAATTACTAATTCATTTGGAGCTTCTTAATACTAATGCTTAGGGATTCTGAACATTTCATTATCAAGGTAAGCTGCTCTGTCTTGTGTCTCTGTCACAAGTTTCTGCTAATTCTGCTATTGCAATGGAACGCAAGTGCAGAACTGATTTTCCTGCACTTTTTTTGGGAAAGCTGGACCCTTAGGATGTGGTGCATAATTAGAATATTTATTTTAGAGTGCAGGAATTCTGAGCATGGATACTGGCTCATGGACAACATCAGAAACATGCTGCAATCAGGAGGATTATCTGTTGATGTCACATCCATTCCTTCGAATTCATATTTAACTTTTTTGAAAATGCAGAGCCAGAAACATCTGTGGGTTTGCCAAGGAGTAACTGCATGAATTTCCACTGGAAATTCCAGTAAGCATTCGCACTTAATTACCTTAAAGGCAGGAGCTAGGTGATGTGCAGCGTAGCTACTGCTTTCTACATGTCTTAATGAATCATGCTACAGCTGAAATCAGGAGTTGAGCTCCTTTATTGATAAGCTGTTCTTGGCAGCAGCTGCAGGTACATAATAAATAACTGATTTCCAGTCATAAAGCATAAATATCTGTGCTTTCTCAGGAGAATAATTGCGTATTAATACAAGTGCATTAATAAACATTAATGGTAGTGGAAAAACAATCTAACTTCCTTTTCTTCTTTATAAGTCTATGCTTATCTGTAGGGATACATCTTCTACATAGAAGCTTAATTTGCCTTCAGATTTCATAAATGACATTATTTTTTGTTAACAAAGAAAATAAGTGTCTATCTTGCTTAAAACTTCAATCTAGTTATTGAGCTGTGACCTCACTGGAATACAGGGTAACCTCTCAGATTTTTGGTACTCTGCATGGTGCTGTGTACTGTAGGCTTGAGTCCTCAGTAAGATCGTCTGTGGATTAGTTTTTGCTCACATTCAAGTGAGCCAGGCAAATAGTTTCTGCCATTTGATTTCTCACAGGCAGAGTTGAACTGCTTTCAATTAGCTCCCCCCCCTTGTTGTCTGCCCACCCCAAGCCTCCTGGAGTCTAGGAATGGGGGAATGAGTAACTTTCAAATAGCTCACTGACAAATTGATTCCAGGTCTTGCAGCCATGTTGCAAACTACCCTTTGCTGTGAAGTTACTGTAGAAATAATCTGTATATTTATTTTCTATCTTTGCTATTTCTGACTTTTAAAATAAAAGCTTGTTGTCAAGTTACTGTTCATGTAGAAGAAGGGAAGGAGAGAGGATTTTTAATGCTGGAAAATTGCTTACTTTCATAACAACTAATGTTCTGAGCTCTGGAAACAGGCACCATGTTATTTATCTTCTCAAGCTGATATTTTGAGCTGTTTGCAGAGGTGTCTGTGTAGGTAGCTCATGGAATTGCTTTCATGAGAAACTATACAGGTTATCATCCTCTACTATTCAGTGATTAGAAACGCTTGTGTTTGTGTGTTGTATATGCGTGTGAAGTACGTGCTAGGGAACTGAAGTAGTGAGGACAGAATGTGAGATTTTATGAAAGAGGCACTTGATACTTGTAAATGCTTTGTCTAATTATCATAGTAATTGCCATGAAGTAACATGCAAAGAGTAGAAGAAAATTTTGTGGTAACTGCAGCCCACAGTGGTTGGATGAAGAGTCATAGTAAGAAATTGCTTTAATGTCAGTAAATTTCTGTATTGTCAGAAATTCCTGAAGTGTCAGCAAGGGTGTTGCCATTATTTAAAAAAAAAGTAAAAAATATCTTTGAGTACTCCAGGGTTGCTTTATCATGTTTTCCTTTGTATATTCTTTTATCTCCTTTCATTATGTGTATGAGGTGCCAAGAGATAAACGTACTGTCAAATTGTGTTTTCCTAGAGAATGAGTCTTGCTCAATGTATTTAAGATTTCAGTTTTCAAAATAGGTTTTAAATAGGAAGGCACATTCAGTGCACAACTGGGATTGTGAGAATCCTGTCAACAAGCTAAACCGCATGGGACACATACCTATGTGTCCTTTGTACGTAAGTCAAACCTATCAGTATCTCCGGTTTTCTATGTTTGGAATTTTCTGACTTCATAGAACAGCTCCAGAGAAGCTGCATATTTAGCTTCCTTGGGCTTCTGTGAAAATTCTTATTGTAGGTTAAAAAACAACAACAACAACAAAACAACAACAAAAAAACCCACAGAAACTACAGGAAACTCATAAGCATAAAGTAGGTGTGAGGTACTTGAAATATTTCTTCCAATCCATGGCTAGGTAAAGTAAGAAGTCCACCTTGTTTTATTTTCAGACAGAAGGTACAAAAGAACTTACAAAAATGTCTTTTAGTAACTTCAAAGGATTTAGAGCTGTTTCATTTAAGTGACCTCTGTGCATGACAGGTTAACAGTAGGCTTTGAAACCCATCCTTGGAGTTGGCCAAATCACCCTGCAGAGACTGCAGGACAG